>NC_134901.1:26395530-26520530 GCF_041734735.1 Babylonia areolata
GTGTGTGTGTGTTTGTGTGTGTGTGTGTGTGAACGTCTGAAAAACAGTGAAAGAGAAAAGAATGTAATATGAGCAAAATGGTGCTGAAAAAAAAACGAAACAAAAAAAAAAAAAAGAAACAAGCGTCCAGTGTGTGCGTCCAGTGTCTGCGTTCGTGTGCATGTGTGTTTGTAGTTTGTAAACACGTGTGTGTTCCTGGCGTCAAGCCGTGAAAAAAACTGATCATACATTGAAAGAATTAACAGGAAGAAAGCAACAAACGTTGGATGTTTCAGAGACATTGCGGCTCAGTATCAGTATCAGTAGCTCAAGGAGGCGTCACTGCGGACACTGCGGCTAAAGGGACATCAATGTTAAATAGACTTCAGTCATCAGTACCATCACAATAGTCTCCCTTCTCTGCAATGTGCGAGCTCAGTCTTCTGAATAAGCTCTGTGTGTGTGTGTGTGTGTGTGTGTGTGTGTGTGTGAAAATTCACAAAGGCACCCAACAATGCATATTTGTATAAATCAGCGAGCAGGCATAGGATGATAATACAAAGCATGTATGTTTGTTCTGCTCGTTCTGTTCCGTAGGAAAAAACACACAATAGAATTGATTCACGTATATGTCACCGTCAATTGTATGCATGAATCATCAGTCATAATATATGCAACTTTTTTTTTCGAATGTTTATCTCTTAAAGTGATCAATCAATCGATCAGTCAATCAATTTACGTATCTCCTTTTGTTGTCGTTGTTTCAACTACGCGCGGAATGAACATTGCTGCACACAGGACCTCGATTTATCGTGTCGTCCAAAAAAAGACTAGCACCCATATCCACAATGTTGGTCTAATGGAGAGGATGAGGAGAAAAAAAATCCCAAGTCATTGTGCACTGTCCACTAGGCTACCACTGATTAGAACTAATCCGACATAGCAGTACGCAGCAATTTCAACAGAACAAGGAACATGGTTCTTCTTTGGGGGCTATAGGCAAAACGAGCGAATAGGCAGACCTGTGTAATTATGCAACAAATGTAATCCCCATGAAAATAAACTTACCGTGCCTTCAGCATTAATTAAGCTCGCGTGCTTTCCTCGACGAACTTTAACAGTCAAATTACTGTGCACTCAAAAAATTAAACTTCTGTGCTTTCCACGACGAATCTACAATGTATTTGTGTGTGTGTGTGTGTGTGTGTGTGTGTGTGTGTGTTCTTTGCTTTTTCACGAGCTCACTGTGCTGCCCATACATTTACCTTGATTTTCCAAAACAACCTTACCGAACTTTCCACCTCAGGATTCTGCCAGGCCTCGTGAACGAAGTATCCTATGGGGCGGCCAGGAGATGCCAGACATCCTTTGACTCGGGTTCGAGTGACTCGAAGTTCAAAGCGTCTGCAGAAAGGCTGGCCACCCTGAAGGAACCCAGAAGAGAGATCAAGATGCAGCTGTACGCTCTCTTTAAACAGGTAACATATGTTCTTCGCTCTTTCTGGCTGTTTTCTGTGTTAGTTCTGTCTCCATCCGTTTGTTCGTATATCTATCACAGTGTCATACTCAGTTTCTCTCTCTGTCTCTGTCTCTCTAAATATTTCTGATTTAATAATAAACAACGGTGGTCATTATGCCACGAAACATATTTCACACAGTAGAATTCAGAGTCTGGGCATTGGATTATCCTTCTGACATTGCGACCTTGAAGATGCCTACAATAAAGTCCAGTTTGCGCACCTCAATGAGCTGCTACTAAGGTATGGAGTAAGTTTGACACTGACAAGATGGATAGCAGCAGCGCTTCAGGAAAGAACCGTCGTCCTACGTCTCGGAGATTGGATGTCTGCACCTTCTAAACTATCCATGGGACTGCCATAAGGGTCTCCGCTCTCTGCTGTCCTCTACAATGTCTACACGAAGGGCCTTGCAGACTTAAACAACAATGGAATAGCTCGTGTGCTTACTCTTGCGGATGATGGCCTGGTCTTCAAAACTTCGAAAGATGCTCAGGAAAGAACTAAAGCCGTCCAGAAACAACTAAACAATATTGCTCAATGGTGCAAAGACACAGGATCTTCCATCAATCCAGCGAAAGCCCAAACGTTCCTGGGCACCCTCAACAACAGAACCGCGAGCAAATCACCACCACCTGTGTCATTCGACGGGATTCAGATCGAGAAAACTGAATGCCTACGCTACCTAGGAATACACTTCGACAGGATGCTGACCTTCAGAAAACATACGGAAAATATTGTTCTCAAATGCGAAAAGGACCTTTCAGTCTTAAAAGCAATGGCAACCAAAGGTATTGAACAACGCCACGTCTTCCTGCTATTCCAATCACTCGTCCTCGGTGTGATCGACTACGGACTTGGGCTAACAACACCATCTCAAAGCAACCTCCTAAAATTAGAAAGAGTTCAAAATGAAGCTATGAGGCTGATCCTTGGAACAACAAAAGACACGCCCACAGAAACCATGCGATACCTGCTTGACCTTCCTTCAGTGCAGGCCAGAAAAACAATTAGGGAAGAGAATGCTGCCTACAAAGTCACAACCTCCAGCCTAACGATGGAAGTTGAAGCTGTGACACATGCCCTCCAGTGGCTATCGTCCACCCATACGCCCGGAAACCAACATGCCTTGATTCTAACTGACTCAATGAACCTCATACAGAAAATTGAAAACGGAATGGGAAGCCCAGAGTGGCATATGGCAATGTGCAACTTTCAGATTAAAAAACTCACATGGTCATACTGCCCGGGACATGCAGGTGTTAAGGGAAATGAGCGAGCTGACAGAGCTGACAGACTTGCTGGTAACGCAACACCAACGAGCGGCCTACATCTAGGAAAATCGGAAATCCTCAGAAAAGTCAAAGAATATCAAAACGAACAGGTACAAGGCCATCACACCATCGATCGCCTCAAAGAAATAAAAGCAGAGAGAGGGAGCGGCTGTAAGTCAAACATGAAAGGTAGAGCACGATGCTTTGCAAATCAAACAAATATCGGCATCATTTCCAAACCAACATTGCGCAAATTTCTTCAAAACGGAACAGAGTCTTTGTGGGCTTTTCCAAATACAATAGACTGAGCAACACACTAGACGCCACGTTCTTGGCATCAGAGATCTTTTCCCATCCCTCTTGCGGCCAATCAGTGGCAGCCTCTGTGCGTGTGTGTATATGTGTGTATGTGTGGGTCTGTGTGTTTGAGTGTGTTTGTGCATGCTCAAGGGTGTAAGTGTACACAAGTGTCAGGAGAGTTCTGTGCACGTGCGTATGTGTGTGTGTGTGTGTGTGAGGGTGCGGAGGGGAGGGGGGTAGAGGATAAGGTATGCGAGTGTATGCATTCCTACACTGTAGGAGTAACGGGATATTGGAATGTGCGGGTGTGTGTGTATATATATATATATATATATATATATATATATATATCTTTGTATATATTTGTGGGGGGTTGGGGGTGGGGGATATGGGCGTATGTGTGTGTGCTTGTACAAGTAAGTGTTCATCTGTGTGTGTGTGTGTGTGTGTGTGTGTGTGTGTGCCGTGGAAGCTGCGATACGTAGCCTAGAAATGAGTGTGTGGAGGAGGGGGGTAGAGGAGGTGCAGGGTAATGTGTGTGTGTGTGTTGGGGCTCATGTACGTTTATGTGTATTTGACTGTGTTTTCATATCTGTGAAACTGCATGTTTGGTGCATATCTGTTATGCATGTGTGGGTGTATGTGTGAATGTGTGTCTTCATGTTTTACATTTATTTGTTTATTCACCATCATTGTTGTCTTATTTATTTATTTATTATTATTATTACTACTACTACCTTTTTTATATTATAATTATTATTTATTTATTTACTTATTTATGTACGCTTATCTATTATTTATTCACCTTTTTTTTCAAGGCCTGACTAAGCGCGTTGGGCTACGCTGCTGGTCAGGCATCTGCTTGGCAGATGTGGTGTAGCGTATATGGATTTGTCCGAATGCATTGACGCCTCCTTGAGCTACTGAAACTGAAACATTGCGTGTTTAACGAGAGATATCTCACGCTTTGATGTTTCTATGAATAAAGTTTGTTTAAAACATCTTACGCACGGAATAAACGCTCAACCAGTACTCTGCAGTGAAACAGTATGGGAATTGGTTCCCACGAAGGGTAACGCAGTAAACGCATACGGTGAAATTTGCGCAAAGACAGGGTGGACACTTACAAGGTAGTATACTTCTGTATTTTCAGGCCACCGTGGGCCAGTGCAACGAGGCCAGACCTCAGGCTGTGGACTTTGACAGCCATGCCAAGTGGGACGCGTGGAACCAGCTGCAGAACATGTCGATGGTACAGCACCCCACCTAGGGTCTGTGTCTGATCAGTGGTGGCTTGGTTCCTGGTTTGTCTCGTGGCTGTAGTGCTGCTCAGTGACGCTGTTCTTTGTGCTCCACCTCCGTTCTTTCCCCTGTCTCTCTGCCTGTCTCTACCCACACATACACGCTCTCACGTGGCACGCACGCATGCACTTTCATCGGCGCGCGCACACACGTGCACATAAACCCATATGTATATAGTGTTCGCAGTCAAACGTTTTACTTATGTACAATGCTCGAATATACTCAGAAACGTTTTCCTCCTCTCTCTGAATAACACAACAACGGGAGATTTAAAGAAACATATGAAAGTGCGTATGTGTGTGCGTGAATGCGCTCCTACAATCCCAGCACACACGCGTGCTGGCACGCACACGCACACACACACACAAAAAAAACCACAACACACACACACACACACACACACACACACACCGCACACGCACACATACATAAGTAGACTCTTCACAGCCATCACCCACAACACCGGGGGCCGAGCTCAGTGGAGAGACAAGACTTGAAGAGGGTATCAATGGAGCTGGGGATAAAGAAACGGCGGCAGGGTAAGGCACGGTCAGATTACATGCATGATGCCGGCACATCTTCATCAACTCTCAGATGCGAGATCTGCAACAGAGATTATCGCAACAGGCCTCTCAGCTGAAACGCCGCTCAAGGTGCACGATCACATTGCCAACAGTCGCATTCTCTTTGCCGTACGATGAGCTCACAACACTGCAGAATTGTCGGAGGGGAAAAGACTCCGGGTTTGGTATACAACCAACAGACCTGCATGAATCTGGTGAACAGTTCTGTGCAGCGTCCCAATGGGTAGGAGAGAAGAAGAGGGAGGAGAGAGGGAGCTGAGGAAGGATAAAATGAGGAAGAAGAGAGCGAGGCTGAGGGAGGAGAGAGAAGATGAAAACTTTATAACTATTTTCCCCCATCAGTCTAACAGGCCAGAAAGAGACCACACAATTCTAAACACTAAACCTTTCCTTTGCTGATAATAACAGGCTCTACGTATGCGACTCCTGTCTCCCCCCCCCCCCCCCCCCGCGTTAACCAGTTAACGTGTTTAGGATTGCCAGTAGAGTTCTCAGTGACGATGATACGGTACACACGCGGACAGGAGGAGGCGAAGAAGCAGTACATCGAGCTGGTGGACAGCGTGGCGGCAGGGTCCGGGTTGTTCAGGCCCCTGTTCAGCAAGGTGACAGATCGGCGGGCGGTAGCCGACGACGAATGGAGTGACGAGATCAGGGTTAACAAGAAGGGACACGTCCTCTACATCCGCTTCAACCGTCCCGCCAAGAAAAACGCGCTCACTCTGCGGGTGTGTGCATACAGCAGGAGCATGGGATGAGGTGGAAGTGTGTGTGTTGTGTGTGGGTGTGTGTAAAGAGATGTGTAGGTTATTCAGTTTATTCCCAAATAATAATCATGATAGATGTATATTTAGAGGCAGGGAGACAGAGAGGGTTCATGTGTTTTCACGTGGGTATCGTTCTGCTGGTCAGATGTATGATGGCATCGCAATCATCATGGAACATTTTCCAGCTGAAGACAAGGACATATACCTGGTCTTCTTCATAGAATGTTGTTTTTTTTCGCTGGAGACAAACCTGACAAATTGATTTTCTTTTACATAATTTGACCAACTGTTGTTAGAAAGTCATTAACTCACCTGTGTCTCCCGACTTTGTGTTTTTTTTTTCTGAGTTCAAAATCCGAGCAAGACGACCTGAAGGGCGTCCTGTATTACGTGTGTGTGTGTGTGTACACGTGTGTGTGTGTGTGTGTACACGTGTGTGTGTGTGTGTGTGTGTGTACACGTGTGTGTGTGTGTGTGTGTGTGTGTGTGACGATTGTTCATGTTTCACAATCTGTGTATGTCTGTGTTTTAATGTGTATGTGCGTGCGTGCGTGTGTGTGTATGTCTGAAGACAGAGGGAGAATTTGGTATGAGTGTGACAATTGTGCATTTCCACTATTTGTGTGTATGTCACAGTTGGCGTGCGTATGTGTGCGCGCGCGTGAGTGTGTGTGCGTGTGAAAGAATTGGGTGGATCATTTAATTTGTTCTCAAGTAATACATAACTAGGTGATTCACATATATTATGTCGGTATACTTTCTTCATCGATGCATTGAGAGAGAGAGAGAGAGAGGGTGGGGGGGGTTATATGTGTTTATGTGGGTGTTTTTCTGCTGGTCAGATGTATGATGAGATCGCCATGATCATGGAAAATGCAGCCGAAGACAAGAACGTGTACCTGGTGGTCTTCACAGGTGTGTATAAAAGTAAAATGAAGGTAACAGAGGGCTGGCTGTTTGATGGTGGTTGGTGGTTGGTTCACGTCGTATGGTTGGCTCTGAGTTGGCTGATTGTTCAGTTGGCGTTGAATATCTGTAACCTGTGACAGTTTTGAACTATGAACTTGCGATGATGATAATTGATGGTGTTTGGGAGGGGGAGACAGGGGTGTGTGTGTGTGTGTGTGTGTGTGTGTGTGTGTTGTTGGTACATGCGTGAATGTGCACGTGCAAAAGCATGTGATCTTGCTACATCTATTTACCCGTAAAAAGCCGGACCATACCTTACACCATGCAGTTATTAATAATCTGCACACACTCACACGTCATCAGATTCACCGAGTGAAAAGCTATATTAACTTAACCGTTCTCTCTCTCTCTCTCTCTCTCTCTCTCTCTCTCTAATGCCCTCCGTTTATTCTCCCAATACTCCACCACCACACGCCACCCCCATCCTCTCCTTCACTCTCCCCCCACCCGCCCACCAAGGTACTGGCGACTACTTCAGCAGTGGCAACGACCTCAACAACCTGACCAACATCGATCCCAACAGGATCGAAGCGCAGACCAGAGAGATCAAGTCTATTATCAAGTGAGTCGTTTACTGCATTGTTCTGTCAATCTGGCTACACATAGCCAACTAGCTGAGCTGCCCTGCACACCATGTATAGACTAGATTAATAAGATTCATTCATTTATAGGCCATTGCCTCTTATAAGATTTATTAGAGAGGGGGGCGGGGGGGGCACCAAGTCGTGAATAACTGATGCACATTTGAATTCGTTTGCAGCTTGTCCGGTTTACAAAAGCCGTCCATGTACCGTTCGGTTCAAATCTTTGTTCCATCAATTTCGAACGTCGATGATATACGTATGACCACTACATAAATTACATATTTGTGTTATACAGACAGGGCCTGGTCAAGTCTCTTCATCTCTGTCTGTGCGCGCGAGCAATCACATACGTACATCATCAGTGCATTGGATGAACACACGCAAACACACACACACACGCGCGCGCGCGCGCACACACACACACACACACACACACACACATACACGCGCGCGCGTGCGCGAGCACACTGGTACATATTACCTGTGAGAGCCGGGACTGTTTCAGAAACTTTGTGCAGAGTTTCATCGATTTCCCCAAGCCTCTGATCGCCCTGGTGAACGGACCTGCCATTGGCATAGCCGTCAGTCTGCTGGGGCTGTTTGATGCTGTATATGCTGTGGACACGGTAATCACCTCATTAACCTGTGTCGCTTCACCTTCCTTCCGTTGTCACAAAATATTGTTCAATGGTTTATGGACATGGTAATGACCTTCAAACATGAACGTCCTTGAAGAAGAACACACACACACACACACACACACACACACACACACACACACACACACACGACTGACTTACGCTTTAGAGCTTTCATTAACGCGTTAGGCAACTGCGGTCTGAACATTTCTGCCACGGTATAATTCCAGCCTGCTCATCTTGAATTAAGTATTGGAGCATTCATTTCCATAATTAGTAGAATAACGGTAGTTGATCCACGAAACTGAAACAGATTTCAACAGAAATAACGATTCAGTCGTTTCAGATAATACCAGAGTGAATAACATTATCGATGCATCAACCGATGCTCCGATTAGACAACAATGTCAGTGTTCATAAGATTATAAATGGTGCTCCAGACACACAAAACGACAATTTCTTAATCAGTATGTCTTCCCGTCACTTCACTGCCAGTTTTAACGGAAAGATCAGTGAAAATATTCTAGTCGTGATCTGAACATATCTGTGGTATAAAAGTGTGAAGAAAGATAATTTTGAACTAATTGAAAACTTATGGCAGTTGGTGAGGAAACACTGGAACAGGCTATATAAGATAAGTTCTGGGCCCTATTGAAATGGAAGCTTTTATGCCCATCTGGGACCTTCACGGAGTTGAAATGTCGGCCTGACTGCAAGCCATTAGATAAGAACAGGCCCGGTTCGCGAGCAGTCATTTGACACTCGCACGAAAAATGAACAAAATATTGTAAAACCTGGTAATTTACCGTCAGAGTCATACCTGCACTTGGGCGTAAAACGTAAACTGCAATCCAGTAAAGAAATCTTAAACTAAAACGCTTATCAACGATTCCGTCGAAGAGGAAATGCAAACTACATGAGCATGATTGAATGAGCGTGTCTTGGGCAAAGATTGAGATCAGGGGTCAGACAATAGCACGAAGGTAAGATTTGATATATCGTGAAGACACGTGTCTGGTGTTCATTCAACCTCTGTGTATGTGGTCTTTGAAGTTTTGCCCAATATGCTCTTTTAAGTCACATAAATATTGAGAAAAGAAAAGAAAGAAAAAACACAAAAAGCATTGGATAAACAAACTATAAAGAAAAAACAGCCTCCACTTACACAGTAACTGAGTCACTCGTAACATGGTTGTGCAGCTACTTCGGGGGGAAAACACTTGCTGTGCGCATAAAAACACCTCAACCCTTCTTTCTTCAATCGTCTGCTTTTCCTCACAGCCGGTGCTATATCCGTGGCGGAGGAACACAAGTAGTCCGCAGTTCACACTCAATTCTGTTCCTCTCACATGCACCCAGGTATGACTTTCCCCTGTATAGCAAAATCACAGTCAACAAGTCTGTTCTAAAAAGAGTAAATAAACAACTGAAACGGTGAAATCAAGTAGACGTTTGACAGCACACAAGACCGCTGAACCCAACTGTGAACTCTGACCTGTATTATTGTTTCCGTTGTTTCAGGTCACATGATTCAACACAGGTATACAAGCAGTGCTGCACGCGGATTGCCAGTTATGTTTTAAGGCAGAGGAAGAACCCAGTCGATCATTGACATCCAGCAATAAGATTCTAGGCCGGTATTTCGTTATGTCGAAAGCCCAACTAATCGGTGAGATATAACAGAACTAAAAAGTCAAAACCGGCAGACGCAAAGCAAACTTCGATCAGGTCGTAACTGAGAGGGTCCAATCATAGACACTAATATCTCATGCGGTCCAATGTTGTTCAATAGCTACATACCTCTTTACACACAACAGTCAGTCACTTACAATCACGTACGTCACTAGAGTTTAGGACGGATAATACCAACCATTCCTGTTTAATTCTTTAGGTTTTAACGAAACAAAAAAGTGAAGTCAATTGCAACAAAAAAAACACAAAAAAATGATAATAATAATTTTTAAAAGACTGAAGAATAAAAAGTAAACGTGACAATATATAGTGAGTGATTTAGCACCAGAAAAGCGGGGCTTCTGTTTATAACAGAAATATACCCTCCCAGCAATTTCAAACAGTGAAACACGGAAGATTTGAAAGAAAAAGAACTAGAAGTCTCCATTCCTACATTCTCTCCATCATATCTGAGGCTTATGTATTCTTGCAGGAGCAAAACTTGTCGTGCTTGTCTGTATCCTTGACGGTGCACCATTGTTTAATACTTGATGTGCCTAGCTTACTTCGATTTTTTAACAAAGACTTTTTTTTTTAAGAATGGGGTTTGGGGGCTGGAATCGTCTTAATATTTCCACATCCCCATAGGCCATCAGTAATTACACTTGTAGAACTCAGTTGTAGGAGCAAACGTTACTGTACCTGTATGTGTGGTTATATAGACTTCTACAGTACGCTGTTTAACATTTGATAATCTTGGCCTTGTTTTATTACTCTTTTTTTCTCCACATTTTTTTTTTTTAATTAATCGTAACGGGGTATCATGTCGAAAATGTTTATCAGGAAGACTCGATCCGACATACATCCCCGAAAATGGAGTATGGCTGCCTACATGGCGGGGTAAAAACGGTCATACACGTAAAAGCGCACTCGTGTTCATACGAGTGAACGCGGGATCTGCAACCCACGAACGAGAAGAAAAAGAAGATCCGACATACCCAACATGTATACATCCGTAATTAAGCCTCTGAAACTTGGGGGTGGGGGTGGGGGGACAAAACTTAGGCTGTGGTGCTTGTTTGTGGGCTAATGCAGGCTATCATTATTTGATATTGAACATTCCGGAACCTTGGTTTTTTGTGGGGGTTTTTTTGGTTGTTTTTTAAAAAGAAGAACGTGATGTTGGATGTGTTTTTAAGGAACAGAGCAACCTGTAACATCAGCCGAAGTCACACTGACCATTCTACAGAAGGAAAATGAATATAATTATAATTCCTTCCAATGGCAATGTCACAAATGCCTTCCACGACATCCCGTATCAGTCCCATCACCAGTTTCCTTTGTTTTCTCAACCTCTTTCCATTCCCAACTTCACATGCCAGTGTGCGTACGCCGGGGCGGCGTGCTGAAAGCCGGGAGAAAAAAACGTGTGAATGTCAGTTGTGCAGAGACAGTAAACCACTAAGCAGGAGAAAGTGAGAGGATGTGGTGTGATATAATGCATGTGTATGTGTGCGCGTGTTTGAAATCTTAACTGAATGACACAGGAAACTACGAATGATGAGCACCAAAAGGCAGTTTCCAGTCGGCTCTGTCTACCCGGCTGGGCAGCCTGTTGTACAAATGACTCTGTGTAAAGCGCTTAGAGCTTGATCTCTGACCGAATGCAGGAGCTATTTAAGTTTTAACTACAACAATAACAATAATAATAATGATAACAGTAATTAAAAAAATAATAATGTAAATAATAGTAATAATAATAATGATGATGATTATATTGATACCACTACTGCTGCTGCTGCTACTACTACTACTACTGCTACTAACAACAACAATAATAGTAATGCAGATGATGACATTATGATTATATTGATACCACTACTGCTGCTACTACTACTACTAACAATGACAACAATAATAGTAATAATGATCATGATATGATTATATTGATACCACTTCTGCTGCTGCTACTACTACTAACAACGACAACAATAATAGTAATGATGATGATGATATCATGATTATATTGATACCACTTCTGCTGCTGCTACTACTACTGCTAACAACAACAACAATAATAGTAATAATGATGATGATATCATGATTATATTGATACCACTGCTGCTGCCTCTGCTACTACTACTACTTGTAACAACGATAACAGTAATAGTAATGATGATGATGATATGATATCATGATTATATTGATACCACTGCTGCCGCCTCTGTTACTACTACTACTACTAACAACGACATCAATATTAGTAATGATGATGATGATATCATGATTATATTGATGCCACTGCTGCTGCCTCTGTTACTACTACTACTACTACTAACAACGACAACAATAATAGTATGGTGATGATGATATCATGATTATATTGATACCACTACTGCTGCTACTAATACTACTACTAACAATGACAACAATAATAGTAATGATGATGATGATATCATGATTATATTGATACCACTGCTGCTGCCTCTGCTACTACTACTAACAACGACAACAATAATAGTAATAATGATCATGATATGATTTTATTGATACCACTGCTGCTGCAACTACAGCTACTACTACTAAAAACGACAACAATAATAGTATGGTGATGATGATATCATGATTATATTGATACCACTACTGCTGCTGCTGCTGCTGCTGCTGCTACTACTATTACTACTACTACTACTACTACTACTACTACTACTACTACTACTAACAACGACAACAATAATAGTAATGATGATGATGATATCATGATTATATTGATACCACTACTGCTGCTACTACTACTACTACTACTAAGAACGACAACAATAATAGTAATGATGATGATGATATCATGATTATATTGATACAACTTCTGCTGCTGCTACTACTACTACTAACAACAACAACAATAATAGTAATAATGATGATGATATCATGATTATATTGATACCACTGCTGCTGCCTCTGCTACTACTACTTGTAACAACGATAACAATAATAGTAATGATGATGATGATATCATGATCACACTAATCAACTAGCAGAGTCTGTTGCTGTTCCAGGCCACGTTCCACACACCCTTCATGCAGCTCGGACAGTGTCCTACCGGCTGCTCCTCCTACATCTTCCCCAGGATCATGGGCAGTGCCAAGGTCACCCACAGCTGATTGTATACAGCTTTCATTTTTACTGTGTTTTAATGTCGTTTCTTGGGGCAGTGTCAAGGTCACCCACAGCTTATTGTGTACAGCTTTCCTTTCACTGTGTTTTAATATCGTTTTTTGGGGCAGTGTCAAGGTCACACACACACTTTTTTGTGTACAGCTTTCCTTTCACTGTGTTTTAATATCGTTTCTTAGGGCAGTGTCAAGGTCACACACACACTTTTTTGTGTACAGCTTTCCTTTCACTGTGTTTTAATGTCGTTTCTTGGGGCAATGTCAAGGTCACACACATACTTTTTTGTGTACAGTTTTCCTTTCACTGTGTTTTAATGTCGTTTCCTGGGGCAGTGTCAAGGTCACACACACACTTTTTTGTGTACAGCTTTCCTTTCACTGTGTTTTAATATCGTTTTTGGGGGTAGTGTCAAGGTCACCCTCACTTTTTTGTGTACAGCTTTCCTTTCACTGTGTTTTAATGTCGTTTCTTGGGGCAGTGTCAAGGTCACCCTCACTTTTTTGTGTACAGCTTTCCTTTCACTGTGTTTTAATATCGTTTCTTGGGGCAGTGTCAAGGTCACCCGCAGCTTATTGTGTACAGCTCTCCTTTCACTGTGTTTTAATATCGTTTCTTGGGTAGTGTCAAGGTCACTCACACACTTTTTTGTGTACAGCTTTCTCTTCACTGTGTTTCATTGTCGTTTCTCCCCCCAAGCCCCCCCCCCCCCTAACCCCACCTCCCCCCCCCAGACCCCCGACCCCCCCCCCCCCCCCCCCCCCCCCCGCCCCCCTCCACACACACACCCCTCTTTTCTGTGTAAATGTTTTTCTCAAAGCTTGGTTAGGCTCTCTTGGCCTGATCAGTGCGTTGGGTTTATACGAAGATCTGGTTATCAGCTCCTTAAACATACACACATATGCACGAACGCGCGCGCGCGCGTACACACACACACACACACACACACACACACACACACACACACACACACACACAGAGAGAATCACACGACGACCGAGTATGTGGTTTGCATCATATCCAATATTTCTCTCCTATGTTTTCCTTTTCTTCTTCTCTCTCCCTCTCTTTATCTCTGCCTGTGTGTGTACGCGCGCGCGTGTGTGTGTGTTCCAGTGCTTGATGTGTGCATGCGTGTATGTAAGTGTGTGCATGCATATCTGTGTCAAAGTCAAAATGGTTAATTTTTTTTAGGCCTTTGCCACATAGTGTGTGTGTGTGTGTGTGTGTGTGTGTGTGTGTGCGTATCTGTCTCTGTGTATACATGTCTGTGCGTGTACCCGCGAACAGTTGCATATGTATACATGTAGGTGAATGTATGTATGTACGTGTGTGAAGTCGCTGACTCCATGCGCGCGCATGTGTGTGTGGTGTTGTGTGTGCACACAGGCAGGAGAGATGCTGCTGTTCAACAAGAAGCTGACGGCCCGTGGCGCCTTGGAGAGGAACCTGGTCAACCAGCTCTTCTCCCGGGAAGTCTTCCGCAGGGAGGCTGAAGCCCTCATCAACACCTTCGCCACTCTCCCTCCACAGGTCTGCAGTCTGTGTGTGTGTAAGTGTGTGTGTGTGTGTGTGTAGAGGTTGGTGTAATGTCTGCAGTGTGTGTGTGTCTGTGTGTGTGTGAGTGTGTAGAGGTTTGTGTAATGTCTGCAGTCTGTGTGTGTGTGAGTGTGTAGATGTTGGTGTAATGTCTGCAGTGTGTGTGTGTCTGTGTGTGTGTGAGTGTGTAGAGGTTTGTGTAATGTCTGCAGTCTGTGTGTGTGTGAGTGTGAGCGCGTGTGAGTGTGTAGAGGTTGGTGTAATGTCTGCAGTGTGTGTGCGTGTGTGTGTGTTTGTGTGTAGAGGATGGTCTAGTGTCTGCAGTGTGTGTGTGTGTGGGGGGGGGGTATGTACAGTGTGCATCGTGTGTATGTGTTGTGTGTGTGTGTCCATGCGCGCGCGTGTATGTGTATGTGTGTGATATGGATCAGTGTTACAGCCTGTTCAAAAAAGGTGCCAAGATTTGTGATTTGATTCCAGATAATGCTATTTATTTGTCAGACTGTAAAAGGTCCAAACTAGGAGGCAAAATAGCACTGACAGCTAGTGCTGCAATCTGGGAGCGGGGGGATTGGGGGGGGGGGGCTAGTTGGCCTTTGGGGACCAACCCAACGCTGACTATCCTAAAACCCTCTTGGCCGAGAGAGTGGAGTTTGAACCTGGACTAAGATAAGATAAGATAAGAATAACTTTATTATCTCCAACTGGAGAAATTTGGTCAGGTGCATTATCACAACATAGACAAGTAAAGATAAATTGCGGAAAACCGCAACCAGATAATCAGCACACACCCGCACCCACCCACCCCCCACCCACCCCACACACGCGGATGACTTGATTAAACAAGAGTAATAAACATATGTTCTCAAATAAAAGCATTTCACATATTCGCTTTTAAAAACATTGCAATTAATTATTACATCGTAATTATTAACAGAAATATATTTAGAATATGGACGTTAGCATTAGACATATTCCATTGTACATTCATCCTGCATATTGCATATTATTCCTCCTACATATTGCACATTCATTATAACCAATTGTCACGTTTTTAAGCTCAGTAAACACACACACACACACACACACACACACACACACACACACACACACACACACCACAACTAGAACAAGGTACAGCCTATCATGCACGGACTTTCACACGTCTCACATGACTAGACACACTAAGTTACAATCATCCGCCTTCGTGGTGCTTCATTTCTTTCATTCTGGTTCTGGTTTTGTTGTCGTTGTTTTGTGTGCTTTTTGTTTGTTTTGTTTGTTTGGGGGGGTTAGGGGGTCAGGTTAACAGTGTAACTCAATGCAACTGTCACTGGGGAACCCAGAATTTATGATGATAATTATCATATCAAGGCGTTTTAATTGACACAGCTGCAAACCAAAGGCCTACACCGACATACATCACCACCGGCCTCGGCAGCAGAAAAAACGTAGCTGATATCAAGAGTGGTTGGCAAGCAAGAGTAGCGAACGGTTTAAGGCTCCATGGTCTTCTACGGCCATCGGGGCAGTGAGTTTCAGTTTCAGTTTCAGTAGCTCAAGGAGGCGTCACTGCGTTCGGACAAATCCATATACGCTACACCACATCTGCCGAGCAGATGCCTGACCAGCAGCGTAACCCAACGCGCTTAGTCAGGCCTTGAGAAAAAAAAAAGAAAAAAAAAGGTGAATAAATAATAGATAAGCTTACATAAATAAATAAATAATAATTATGATATAAAAAAGGTAGTAGTAATGATAATAATAATAATAATAATAATAATAATAATAATAATAAATAAATAAATAAGACAACAGTGATGATAAATAAGCAAATAAATGTAAAACATGAAGACACACATTCACACATACACCCACACATGCATAACAACGCGGGTCAGTGAATTCATGATCACTGTGTCTAGGGCTCGGCCGTTGACACTAGTCTTCCCGTTAGTGTCTAGGGCTCGGCATGGGAAGGCGATGCCCAGTCCTTTAAATTCCTTCCGCTGTTTTAACCTTTCGCATCCGAAGTCAGGTACCAATTGACACTTAAGTGGAGTGAGGGAAATCGGAGTAAAACTGCCTTTCCCAAGCGCACAATACCAAGCCGAAATGGGGCCTCGAACCCTGACCAGTGAACAATGGACCTGAAGTCCAAAGTCTGACCGACTCTGCCAAAACGCCTCCTCAACATTGTCCACGTAATGACTGTCAAAGGCGTGCTTACTTTCTTTCTTTCTTTCTTTTTTCTCCCATTACACGACCAAAATCAGCTTTTTGTTGCATTTGTCGTGGTTGGTGCACGCTGGTTATGGTTATTACCATTACCCACCGAACTCAGACATCACTGGATTACAGGATTTTTAATTAACGTGTGTATTTGATGTTTTGCTTGCGTACACACAAGAAGGGGATTCAGGCACTGTAACAGGTCAGCACATATGATGTTGAGTTAGGAGACCGGAAATATCTCCACCCACCATCCACCTGGTTCGCGGAAACCAGAGATAGAACTCAGGAAAACTCGGGCGAGAATCCAGCGCTCAGACTATTCATCCACGGCACCCGTGGAATATGAGTTTCAGTTTCAGTCTCTCAAGGAGACGTCACTTCGTTCGGAAAAATCCATATACGCCACACCACATCTGCTAAGCAGATGCCTGACCAGCAGCGTAACCCAACGCGCTTAATCAGGCTTTGAGTGCATGCTCACATTTTGTGTACCCTGTCAGAGTTGATTTCTTCTGCGGAAATAATTTTGCCAGAGGACAACACTCTCGTTGCCATGGGTTCTTTTTCAGTGCGCCAAGTGCGTGCTGCACATGGGACCTCTGTTTATCGTCTCATCCGAATGACTAGACGCTCAGTTTGATTTTCCAGTTAAACTTGGGAGAAAGGGCGAGAGCGGGATTCGAACCCACACCCTCACGGACTCTTTATATTGGCAGCTGAGCGTCTTATCCATTCTGCCACCTTCCTTTAACAGTGTGTGTGTGTGTGTGCGTGTGTGTGTGAGTGCGTCTGTGTGTGTGTGTGTGTGTGTGTGTGTGCGCGCGCGCGCGCAGGGTCTGCAGAACGCCAAGATGCTGCTGCGGAAGTCGGAGCGGGAGAAGCTGCACCAGGTGAACACGGAGGAGTGCAACTCCCTGCTGGACAGGTGGAAGAGTGAGGAGAGCTGGAAGACCGTCCTCACCGAGATCAACAACAGGACCGGCAGCAAACTGGACGATGTGTGATGAGGGAGGGAGATGAGGTGGGGGGGGGGGGGTACGGTGGGGGGTCCACACCGCATGACGTACATCGGGTGCCTTCAACACGAGTGACGTTTAAGTCGGTAAAAATTGGTGATGTTTTTGGGCAGTTCAAATCGCGTTTTCAGTCATTTTATGTCTTCTGATTCGCCTGGGGGTTCTTAGTAGTTTTAGTAGTTTATAAGTAGTTTTTCAGACTGTTACGTACGGGTCATTTTGATCAACTTTTAGTTATTCAACAACTGAAGGCCTTTTTTCGGGGTGGGGGGCTCCGATTTTGTTCAGCTCAAGGTCGCAACAGTGTGTGTCTGTTTTTTACATATCAGTATGATGCCTGGAACTAGACCTGGCCGTTCAAATGACTGGCCGACCATTTCAAGCATACTACTCACTGAAGAGACACGTACCCTGCACTATTGGGTTTCCTAATGTCAAAACAACACAGTACTTTTTCGGGCATCGCACTGGCTTTATTTTGTCCGTTCGTTTCCGGTAACAATACAACTTTATCAAAGCAGATTGGCGAATGCATGTGTTTTGAAGTAACTGACTGACTGTAAACCGCAACAATAACAAAATATGTTGTGTGAGAAATTACTCTCCATGCAGACACAGGGGTAAGGAACTGTGCTGTGAATCGATGTGTATGTGCAGGCAGGCAGAGAGGTGAAAACGTGTGCAAGAAATGAATGTGTGAAATAGATTGTTCCCGTAATTCATGTAAGTCTGAGTTGTAAAATTCTTTGTTGTTAATGCATGTGTGTGTTTATGTGTGTGTGTATGTGTGTGTGTGTGTGTGTGACTGTTCATGAGTGTGTCTGTGGAGGGTTGAGTGGAAGAGTGGGGGTGTGTATACAGTAAAGAAATTCCAATGGCTTTGGAAAGACAAACACAACAAAAGTAAAATATGTATTTCCTGTACTGTACCTGTACTGTGACATAAAAAAAAACATTATCCAGGTGCAATATCTTCCAGTTTCACAAGCATCCACACACACACACACACACACACACACACACACACATTCACTTTCATCCGATGGAAAAAAAATTTCCAAAAGTATGAATAGTTTGATAATTTATAACAATGTACTTGAATATATATACAAATAAATGAAGGAACAAGAAAATAAATACATAGTACAACTAGGCATGAAAATCAAATACAAATAAGTTATTTTTAAAATCAAAATCTGGTCATTCAATCAATCAATCAATTCAACTCAGTGTTGCTTTGTACACGGCCCTATCAGGGCTAATCAGTCAGTCATCAATAAGTAAAATCAGTCACAACATTCAAATATCACATAATAAGTATGAACAATTTTCAAATATAAAGGACACAATAACATATGTGACCCTCCACCACCAAATGAGTCGTAAGTCACCTTTCACAGTCTTACACCAAAGCAAGAAACAGGCTCTGGGGCGTAAAATACTCAGCTGAGGGTCGGGGGGGGTGGGGGTGGTTCTGATTTGATTGTCGTTTTCTTTAAATGTATATCAGTGTAGAAATTACAGACACTGGTGTGGTAAAAAAATAAAATAAAGCCTTTGAAACTACCAGTTTCAACTCTCTTGTGTTTTTTGTGCTTTTTTTCTTTTTGTTTTTTGTTTCGTCAAAACAATAGGAAGGGTACAATCTTTATAAGATTTTAACTAAGACACTGTGCATCTGATCGGATCTGAAAGTGGTGTTCACTGTTGAAGAGAATATTGATTCTGATTAAAGGAAGTATACAAAAGACCAAAAAGAGGCGATGCTGACATCTGATGTGCTCTATTGTGCAAGTCATACACAAGCAAAAACTGATTGTTTTACATATCCATGCAAGCATCATGTCATTGATACCTTGATGTTGGTTACAAGATTACTGATTAATTCAGTCACTGTATATGGACCATCATCATCACCATTATGAAACATTCCATGTGTTGCACACATGAGCATGAGTATCAAAGTGTCAAACAAGTAAATTATTCAGTATTTATGACCATACATGTGTAGGTCTGTCAAACTTATGAACATCATATCTATCTATCTTATTTGTGTGTGAGTGTGTGTGTGACATGAGTAATGCTACGCATACAAAATAAACATAAATGGTGTCTTTTCCTTTTAATTGAATAGAGTGTCATATCAATCATTTAATTTTTTTGTCAAATCATACAAATCATCAAATTCATTCAAAACATACCTGCATAAAATAATGAACTCAGTTTAACATTAACTCTGGTTGTTCATTTTAAAAAGCAACATCTTTATATGAACTTTCTTATGAATTTAGAATCAAAGATTCCATTTAACTTACATAATTTTCATGTATGGATGATCACAAAATTAACAATTACAACAACAAAACAAATACTGCTGACCCCTGAGAAATATTCCAGACAACAAATTTAGACTCTGAAGATGGGTTACAGCTTTGGAAAACTCTTTATCTAGAAATTTCTTCCATTTCCAGGGTGCATATGTAGATTTTTAGGAGAGCTTCATTTTTGGACATCTGTGGACAATAAAACTGATCTACTAAATTTGTCAACAGGACATTATATTCTTTTTCAGTCTAAAAAAAATCTTTTTAAAAAAAGGATTTGGTGTTCATAAAACCTCTGAAAGATACCAGCAGACTGGAAAAAAGAAGAAGAGAGAAACAGACAGATAGAGAGTGACAGAAAAAAAAAAGAGAGCGAGAGACAATTTGACCAGAAACGTCACCAACATTCTCATGCATTTTGAGCCATTTTGCCATGACAGTCTTGCACAAACATCTTTCCCCCTACAGCTTTGACTTCTGTCTGGAGAAGAAAGCCAAGACAGCATTCAAGGTCTCTGGAGACTGAACCAGTTTGGCCAGCAGCTTCAGCTCTGTGTCATTGACTTTGTGTAACACCTCTCTCTCATTGCCACGTATTAGTTTCTTTGAAGACTGCATGCTCTGAAAACAATGAAAGGAAAAAAGTTAGAGAGAAAATGACAATTTATATAACATTTTGGAAACATATTTGTGAACACAGAATGTGTGTCTGTGTGCATGTAGTGTGTGTGTGTGTGTGTGTGTGTGTGTGCTTGGATCTGGATAGTAGATATACGTCACAGTAGCCATTCTTGACATCACAGTAACCATTCTTGACTGTCAAAGTGTCATCATGACCGTGTTTGATACGCAGCTCAATGAAGATATACTTTGATGTAGTACTGCGCCATTTTCATATCTGTTCTTTAAAGAAAAGAAAAACTCGATTTGAAATTTAAAACTAGATAAAACAAATAAAATCACACTCATCCCAAAACACTACACATACCACTGGAGGCAAAGACGCCACATAGGACACAAAGGCCTCCGTCTCCTTGTGGAAATCAGCATCTGGGATGACTCTGCTGACCAGGTTCCTCTCGTAGGCCTCCGGAGCGGTGATCTTCCTGTTGAAGAGCAACATTTCTGCCGCTTTGGCCCCACCCATCATCTTGGGGAAGGTGTAGGAGGAGCAGGCCTCCGCATTCTGTCCCAGCTGGGTGAAGGGCGTGAGGAACGTGGCCTGAAATGATGATGATAATAATGGTTAATTTGATTTAAAAATGCCTTTCCATGTAAAACGTGCTCCGTTGCGCTGTACAATAGAAAAACTGACGTTTAAAACACGCATTTAGATATTAAAATGAAAGAAAAAAATACATGCACAACTCTTTACAGTCAGCCAACGAAACACTTGAGCACAAATTTGAATATGCACACACGCACGCACACAAACACACACATACATACATAATCAACACAGGCTATATAAATTCATCACATATATCACATAAAAATGCTTAAATGATGCAATCTCATATCACAATATTTAAAAACCTTATCACAATACTAAACAAAAAATACTCCCAATACCACAATTCACCAAAACCATACCACATTACTGAAATTTCGCCTCCAACTCTAACGCCAAGTCGCACACATCACAATACAACAAAAAATCTATGTTTTAAAGTATGAAATATAAAAGCAGTCACACCCTCCCCCTCCCCACAACACATCACCATGCACAAACAGGTACTCTATATGCACTATGCCGGGTGAAACTGAAATAGGTGCATCTTTAAGTTCTTTATAAAAGTTGAAAAGCACTGAGGGACATAGGCAGGGAGTTCCAGACTGTGGGGGCAAAGACAGAGAAAGATTTTTCTGCCACAGGTCTCGAGGAAGAACCAAGGAGGAGGAAGGGCAATGTCACTGCCACAATTTATTTCTCAATCATCATTATATTGTGTGTTGAGTTAAAGGTCCCGTATTCAGCAGGCTGATAATTCATATCCACAATGTCTAATAATAATAATAATGTTGTGAAGGCTTATATAGCACAGTTTCCCACTTTCAAGAACAACAGTAAAGCAGTAAGAAAAAACCAAAATGAAACAAAGAACAACAACAACAACAAAAACCCACAGGTCTTGGCACAGGAAAGAGCAGGGTACAAAACTCTCCTTCTGCCATTGTAGCCTTCCCCAACTGAAGTTGGGTATCCATTCTACCTGTGTAAAACTTAGGGAAATTGGAATAAAATGCCTCTTCCCAAAGGACACAACACCATGCTCAAACGGGGCCTCGAACCCTGATCACTGATGAACACTGGATCCGAAGACTGAAGTACAAATGTCTAGCCCATTCTGCCACAGTATGTGGCTACTGTGTTATGGAAATAGTTGAGCTGGCAAAGGATGTGAATTTGTTCTCTCATGTTCCTTTTTGGGTTTTTCCGGAGTAATTCTTCTCTGTGGCATGGCCTTAATGTGCTTGTTCTATAGCAAGATGTCTTGATTTTAAAAAAAGGTCATTTAATTTCATTTTGCTTTGCAAATAGTAAAGAGTGGTAACTCTCTCCATTCACAAGGTACACAACATCAAGTCAGTGCTGCTAACGCTACCGATTTCAGCTAGCACACAGGTAAATAAAAGGTACATTGGGACAAACCCAGGCACTTCCTCAAAAATGGAGGCGCTGGGCTTGTCCTTTGACATGTGCACACAGCAGCAATGACAGAAGAAATGTGCAAACACAAATTCAAGACTGGCATAGCCTCTTTAATCCTGAACAAGTCACATAGAACACACGGACAATACAGAACAAATACTTGGTTGCCTCGGTGGTTTTTCAACTTGAAATTAATAAACGATGAAGCCAGGAGATCATTTTGCTTTGTTCTATTTTATCAGTTTATGTCATTTATCACACAGAATTAACAAGAAATGAAACTGAAGTCAGGCATAATATATCTAATCTTAAATATATTTTAGTTAACAAACATTGACTATTTTTTAATTTTACACCCATCAATCAGAACTTACCCCCCCCCCCTACCCCCACCCCCACCCCTTTGTTTTTCCTACTATTTCAGAAGCTATGGTGTCTTTATTGTCAACATCAACATTTGACTTCAGTGATGGATGGTATGTATAGTAGAAACCACCACCGCTGTGTTTTCTGACCTGCAGACAGTATTTCTTTCAGCAGTGATCAATGCTAAAAGGTGACTATTGTTTCAGAAGTGGAGACACGTCTACAAGAAATGACTTACCCTGTCAGAGCAGTAGACGGCATCACACAACGCCAGCAGAGTCACTGCGATCCCTATTGCCGGCCCATTCACCAAGGCAATCAGTGGTTTGGGGAAGTCTATGAAAGCCTTTACCAGATTACTGAAGAAGAAAACAGATTGATCAATCAATCATTAAACAATCATTTGATAGTTTGATGCATCAATCAATAACCTGAGAAATCAAAAACAGTCAACAATTTGATAGAATATTCAGTCAGTGAATCAGTAATTTGGTCCCAGTCATTCGGTCAATAAACTGATCAATCCAACAGTTACTTAGTTAAATATTCCTTCAGTCAGTGACTCAATCGACGGGCGCAATAGCCGAGTGGTTAAAGCGTTGGACTGTCAATCTGAGGGTCCCGGGTTCGAATCACGGTGACGGCACCTGGTGGGTAAAGGGTGGAGATTTTTACGATCTCCCAGGTCAACATATGTGCAGACCTGCTAGTGCCTGAACCCCCTTCGTGTGTATATGCAAGCAGAAGATCAAATACGCACGTTAAAGATCCTGTAATCCATGTCAGCGTTCGGTGGGTTATGGAAACAAGAACATACCCAGCATGCACACCCCCGAAAACAGAGTATGGCTGCCTACATGGTGGGGTAAAAACGGTCACGCACGTAAAAGCCCACTCATGTACATACGAGTGAACGTGGGAGTTGCAGCCCACGAACGCAGAAGAAGAAGAAGAAGAAGACTCAATCAAACCAGCCAGTCCATTTACTCAATGCCTGTCCAGCCAACTGAGCAAACTGCCAATCACCTGAACCAACCAAACACAAACTGAACCATTCGACTTGCTGACCACCCCTCAAGGTAAGCACACGTACAAACATATAAGCAAATAACTGAGCTGGCCAAACACAATAATGATTTCCGTGTCTGTGCAGTTTCAACACCGTGAGCTCACAGTGATGGCAATTCTGAGCTGCTCATGCTACACATATCAAGTCAGTGAACATGGTTTTGATAAACAAATACTTTAATTATGAAATGTTCCTCTGACCCTGTCACCCTGAACCAAAGTCAAGGTCAAACTGAACATTTTTTTAAGATAAACATTCAAGCTTGTGTATCCATCAGAACAAACTGCATCACATCCGAAACAAGGTAGAACTGGCAGAACATTATCAACACATATTCAAGTTATACATCCACCAGTTAAAAGGCTGAAGGTCCCATCGCCTTTCATGGGCATTGGGGCAGTGGAATCATATCCACTGTGTCTAGGACTCGGCAAAGGAAGGTGGGGACCAATCCTCTCTGCTGTTTTAACCGTCCCCAACTCAAAGACTGGTCCCCACACCTGGGTGGGGTGAGGAAAGCTGGAGTAAAGCGCCTTTCCCAAGGACACAGCACCACACCAAAATGGAACCTTCAACTCTGATCACTGGTAAACACTGCATCGGAAGTCCCACACCTGATCAATTCTCTCATGGTGGCCCCTTATCCATTTGTGGAGTGATGGCCTAGAGGTAACACATCCGCCTAGGAAGTGAGAGAATCTGAGCGTGCTGGTTTGAATCATGGCTCAGCCGCCGATATTTTCTCCCCCTCCACTATACCTTGAGATGTGGTCTAGACGCTAGTCATTCGGATGAGACGATAAACTGAGGTCCCATGTGCAGTATGCACTTAGCGCACATATAAAGAACCCACGGCAACAAAAAAATCCACTTCGATAGGAAAAACAAATAAAACCACACGCAGGAAAAAATACAAAAAAATGGGTGGCGCTGTAGTGTAGTGACGTGCTCTCCCTGGGGAGAGCAGCCCGAATTTCACACAGAGAAATCTGCTGTGATAAAAAGAAATGACAAATACAAATACAAATTTGTTCAAACTGCACCAAAACCAATCTACCCATGTGCAAGAAACTGATGTCCACGGAAGGATGTTCAACCATGTGAGGTGCAACACAGCTCAGCTGCTGATGTCAGTTCTAAGAACTGGAACAAATGAACAAAGGACAACAACCCCAACAAACACAATCCATTTTGTCCATTCTAAGAAGGGGAATAAATCAACAAAACACAACAACCTACAACTAACTAAATCCATTTTATGAATTCTTAGCTGTGGAAAAGAGAGCAACCAACTTACCAACCAACCAACACACACACACACACACACACACACACACACACAAATCAACTCACCAAACAGGCATCGTTCTCTCTTCTGGTGTTTCGTTTGGATTTCTAGGAGCCTTAAAGTTGGCCAGGTCATTCCCACTGGAGTAGTAATCTCCTGTACCTGTTTACAGGAAAACAATGACATTCAGGATAATAATAATAATAATAATAACATATTGCAATAATGATAATAATTACAATACACTTTACATAGTGCCTTTCCATGTAAAGCATGCTCAATTGTGCTGTGCACTGTAAAAATCAAAGTGTAAATGTGCATATAAACACTAACATGACCGCTTCCATTCATAACCCTGCAGACAAACATCAAAACCAAACAGTAATTTACGCGCATACACATTCAAAAACATCACACACAACAGTATCACTCAAAATACATTCTCTTAGTCATGAAAAGGAGCACTATCAATTAATGTTTTACTGACCTTTTTTTTCAGAAAGGGCGAAAATAATCAAATATGCATTACATTCTGACGTGCTTTGGGGGCCTATTGGAGACACACAATGTCACACATATATTCTGGACTTTGCAATTTAACAAACACCACACAACACATACATACACATGTGCACACACATATACATAAACATGTGCACAAGAACAGATACACTTCTTTATACATATAAAGCATGCACACACAAACATACAGAAGCCGTATGGTCATTAGATAAAACATTAAGAATTTGATTCTCTCATTTGGGCAATAGTAATATGGCAACAATTTCATGACAAATGCAGTATAATGGAAACGATAAACCATGGAAAATAAAGAAGATTGGAAAGAAAAAAAAATGAGGGAAGAGAGAAAATGACTGATCGAAACTGAGAATGTAGTTAGATCTGACTCACTTATAGCCTGAAATATGTGCAGATGTATGAGTATACATTGAGGGAGAAATAGACAAAAATGTAAGAGAGAGAGAGAACTGTAAGCTGAGGCACTGAACCTATTCATAAAGCAGTCTGTGGGTCATACAGATAGAGGGACAACTGGATGCTTTGAGCTTCCTGCATGAGTACAACATTTTCATCTTTGTTTTTTTTTTTTGGTTTTTTTTTTTGCTTTGCTGCCCCATCACTTGCACCGTTTCAGTGGCATTACTCCCACGCCGCTCATTTAGATTCCCCCATACACGGCCACACCCGGGTTTGTCCGTCGCAGTTCCAGCGTCGGCAGTCCACAGGGAACCATCGATGTTAGGTCGCCAGAGGGCCACACACCAGAGGAGACCCTGCACTGCTGCTGAGTCACTTCGGTGGTGTTCAGTGGTGCCTGTTCTGTTTTAACGTACTTAGGACACCACCCACTAAGCCCCCTACTAACGACAATAATGGCTTAGTCGAGGAGCCAGACTGAGTGAGTGTCCCTCCCAGAGTGGAGACCGCCACCACGCCCCTCAAACAACAGCCCCCCATGAATCTGCCAACACTGACGACATTGACAGGACTCACCCCAAGCATGGAAGTGGAGGGGTATCGAAACTGAGGTCACCATGACAGCAGGGCATGAAAGGCCACAGACTGTGAGACTATTTTGTTTATACTGATGAAGATGAAGGAGGAGGAGGATGACGATGTTGCTATGGAGGTCCATTTTGGTTTGCGACTGCGTGACAAGGCTGTACTCTACGCTTCCTGTCATTCTCATCTTCATCAAATGCCACTGTGATGTACTGAACATCAGCTTCAGTTCACTCTGTGCACTTCAGACAATGGTGTGATTTTTTTTCCCCCTCTTTAATGTCAACAGTATTTTGCTTATTCATTTCAAATGTTTTGCAAAAAAAAAACCAAAAAACTTTTACCTTCCTTGTCATTCATCTGGCACACCCAACAATGGTCTGAGGTATGGATTTCCTCTTTACTAACTTGCCTGTAATGACAGCAACATGAACATCTTCATCTGTGGCAGCCTCTTGTAGAGCACTGACTAGGTCCAGGTACATCTGGGGAAAAACACAGTGTCACATGACTGTTCTTGTGGTAATGTAATATACCCCCATACAGATACAGATAGACAGATGTGTATCTAAACACAAAAATGCAAATTGAGGACAATAAACTGTTACCTTCCAAGATCCTCATTTGTCATCAAACTCATTTCTTCTGATCATTTAATCATCCACCAGCTTTCCTACCTACCTGCTGCTTCTTACACTTACTTGTCTATTGCTCTGTCTGCACATGTGTGTGGATGGGCATGTGCGCAAGTGTGCATGCGTATCAGCACACAACTGTGTGCTGGTGTATGCAGACACTTGTGATGCATGCATCCATGTGTTTGCATGTCAAAGTGTGTGCATGTCTTCATATGTGTCTCCATGTTTGTGCATTTATGTGGAGTACAGGCTAAACTAAGTGTATGTGAGCACCTCTGTGTGTGTGTGTGTGTGTGTGTGTGTGTGTGTGTGTGTATGGGTGTGTGAGAGTCAGAGTACATTTCAGTGTGTGTGTGTGTGTGTGTATGTGTGTGTGTATGTGTGCATGCCAGTTTATGCATATGTACGTGTCCTTTTTTTTTTTTTTTTTTTTTTTTTGCTTTTTTCTTTTTTTATCCATCTCTTAAATTTACCACGTACTCTTGACCATGCACACACCTGCGTTGTGAAGGCGTTTTTCCTTTCTGGTCTGTTCAGGCGAATGCTGAACACCTTGTTGCTTTTGGTGACTATCATGCCCTGGTATCGATCCTCTGCTCCCTGGGTGTCCGCTGGGCCCCTTGCACTCTGTGGTCCCGACATGCACTCTGTGGGCTCAATTTCCATCCTGCTGGCTGCCTCCAAACTGAAGACACACAAATCTATCATTAGTCCTTCAACATTTGTGTCTTCCTGCCCCTGTCTTGCAAGTGAAGAACACACGTCTGTATCTTATTCTTTATCAATTTATCTAATCATTCATTTATTATCATTTATTTATTATTTCTGTTATCGATTTTTTTTTTATATTATTATTCATCTTTCAACATCACACACATGAAATACTACAGATTTGCATTAATGAGACAGTCTGCTGACTTAATTAACACACATATTCCTATTACTGCCTCTGCCACCATGAACGGCACATGTGCACAGACACACACAGCCACACATACATTTCATACTCTGCGTATGTAAGATGCATTCATGCTAAAAGGTTGATTTAAATGAGCCTTATGTGCTTACTGATACATAAATTCATTCTGTTTGGTTTTGACTTCCCATTCATTCATTCATGCATTCGTTCTGTGTGTGTGTGTGTGTGTGTGTGTTGTGTCTGTGCGCGTGTGTAGCCTAGCCCACATTTCTCCTCCACCCTCTGTCGTGACTGACGAAGCGAACGTCCACGCCTTGTTGTTAACAAAAAATGTTCATTCCGTTTTTGTTGGTTTTTTTTTTTTTTTTTTTTTTTTTTTGGGGGGGGGGGGGGGGGGGGTGAATATTGCCTGTTGCCTACAGGTGTGTCAGTATTTCTTAGTGTACATCTCAATATCAGCGATTGGTCCAGCAGAACTGAACGGTAGAAGACAGTTAAGTCAACATGGCGGCGGTGAACGTCATCGTGCACAGCCAGACGCCCGGCGGTAGGTATTACAGGTGCTCTCTTCAGCGGCATGTGTTCTGACCAAGACTCGAACCCAGGACCCTCTTATTGGAAGTTCAACACTATAACCACTCGGCCGTTGCTTCAGTCTAGCAAAGGTGTTATCAGATAAAGCTCAACACACACCCACAATCGATTTCGTGTGGTTGCTGTTGGCCAATACGTACAATGGCAAACGCGGGAAATAGTAGCGCCGTCACGTGCCCGAATTTGAGTTTCAAAGCTGACAACTGACGTCATGAAAAGTGAACAAAACCCGTTCGTTCGGTTTTTGACGTTTGTACACCGGCTGACGGTGATGTCAGAGAACAATATATACACGTCAGTGAGAGACAGAGAGAGTGAACAGGCACACACGTGCTAGGTGTAAAAAAGCAAACAAAAAAACAAACGTCTTCCTTGCGAATTATTACCCTCCCCTCCGTAAATAGAACAGGACTTGGTTTCACACACGTAAACTGGCTGGACAGCTCTCATGGAAATTCCTTTTGTGGAAGGCACCTGTATTCATAGAGAAAAAGGCGACAATGGTGTCGGCTTCTTCTTTACTTAATTGGTCCTGCTGACACTTCTTTCTGAAAAACAAACGCGTTGTTGATTTTAACATCAGGGACTCACTATTCCAGGTGTAGTCACACAGTCTTACGTCTTTACATAAGAGTGCATGCTATGCGATTCTGTTTCAGACTGTTGGATGTCAGTGGGGTTAACAAGGCAAGTAGGGCCTACACAAAGCCGACATTCTCGAGCGCTTGTCTGTGATGTAACAACTTCGGTTCAGTTCAGTTTGAACTGGGGTGTCAGAGCGTGCGGACAGAACCATAATCCGCTTCATCGCACCTGCTGTAATAAATTAACAAACTAATAAACAGATAAGTAGTATAAAACAAAGGGCGGGGGAGCCATGCCAGTACTTCGCATAAACCCTACACGCTGGTCAGGCCTTGAGAGCCGAATGAGACCACACAAACTCGCGTCTCCATCATAGACATAATTATATAGAGCAGATGTAAATATATATCTCAGTGGTCTCCATGCAACCCCAACCCGTCCCAGCAGTGAGCGTAACAACTTCGTTCAGACGCAGTGAGGTGCTGGCATAGTGAGTACTCGTGATAATAGCCTCCTACGGCCGCGTGAAGCTCATCATCTCTTGCCCATCTTCTCGTGCACAATGGTTGCTTATGATGAAGCTTTGTGCTTCAGGCTTCTCATGTTGACCTATCTCACCCCTCCCGCCTCCATTCACCATCATCTCTCTCTTCCCTGTTGCTGAAATCACTCGATCTTCTAGATCCCGCCCCCACCCCAAGACCTCCTCCCTTCCGTCCATCTCTCCTAACACCTAAGGTTGGTCCAAACTGTGGTTTCCTTGAAAGCTCCCATCGGAATGACATCATCAACACCAGCATGTCGGACGTTAACAATAAGGGGTGGGAACAATAGAAGAAGAAAATGTGTGCGTCGGTCCGCGCTCTGGGGCAAGGGTGGTGGTGACTCAGTGCTGACTGGCTATGTCAGTCAAATGACGCTGTCTTTGTGACTGGCCAGCTGACCTAAAGAAAGGGTGGGGGTGGGGGAGGTCTTTGTGACTGGCCACGTCAGTCGGTTGACATTGTCTTCGAGCGCCCCATTACCGACTGGGAGGTATAAACCCTCAGGCAGCATCCCACAATGAGTCCTGGATCCCGATAAGAGAGAGAGAGAGAGAATCAGTATCAGTAGCTCTAGGAGGCGTCACTGCGTTCGGTCAAATCCATATGCGCTACATCACATATGCCAAGCAGATGCCTGACCAGCAGCGTAATCCAACCCGCTTAGTCAGGCCTTGGGAAAAAATAATAAAAAAAATAATAGAGTGAGAGAGAGAGAGAGAGAGCATGCGCACGGGTTGCTTTGAGGTCTCTTGAATCCTTTCATGGGAGACGAGACTCTAACTCGAAAGTGAAACATTTTTTGTGTGTGTGATTTTATTGTAATTTTTCGTATCGCCAAAAATCAAAACAAACAACAACAAAAAGACAAAAAAGACAACAACAACAACAACAACAACAAAAAGACGTACAATCGAACAGAGATTACAGAAAGGACACATCTTACTGATCATGACAAAAATCAAGTATGTTTTCGTTCATTTACACAGTCAACGGGGAAAAGATCATATCAGGAAACAGGCATCTTTTACCACTGTCCAGAAATAAGGTGAAACAAGAAACATTCAATTAATAATTCATACTTTGAAAGGTTTCGATGTGGATTGGCATTTTAATTTTTTTTTCTTTCTTTTTATTAATACAGCTCTGTCTTCTTTTTTTTTTTAATAGAAAAGTAACTGTGGTCTGTGATCCCTTTCATCGAAAACTGCATAATAATGCACTGCATAAAAGAAACCGCTCTTTCTCAATTTGTTAAAAGAAAATCAACTAATCTCTCTCTCTGTGTGTGTGTGTGTGTGTGTGTGTGTGTCTGTGTGTGTGTGTTGTTGTTGTTATTTATATAGCGCCTAACCAAATAATTTTGCTCTGGGCGCTTTACACTTTCAATAGTGCCAATTATTTTTTTTTTAAACATGTACAATCCATTAAAATATGCAGGCTGATCCAACAAAGAAAAAAACATACAAAGGTAGTAGCAATAATAATCCAGTCCACATGCACGGTCCCCCTTGTGCAAAACATGCTTGATTGCGCTGTACAGTGTAAAACCCGGCCCACGAGTAAGACATACACTTGAACACAAACTGAAAAACCAACATCCATAGCCAACACGGACATCCAGCCATCACCAAAGCACGTTCACACACACACACACACACACACACACACACACACACACATAAACCACTCTGGAAAATAGTAGTCAAAATTCAGAGTGTCATGGAAATGTTGCCATGTGCCAATCCACGAGATATAATGTCCAAGTTACACACCCTCACGTCTCCGATCAGCCTAACCCGTCCCCGCACAGACACAGCACACTGCAGCAAAACAAACACTTCAAACTGCTGGAGGCTGGTCTGCCGGGATAGTGCACCTCCTATAACTGAGTCAAGTGCACTGTGCTTCGAACCGATTTGCCCTGCATGAAGTGTGAAATGAATGTGGGGAAAGTCAGGGGAACTAACTGACAGATTAAGGGGGAAATTTTAATGATGAGTGGACGACGAACTCGCAAGGTCAGTCACAGCACAGGCTTTTACGACTGCCTCCCAGTCTGGAAAACTGGTTTAATTAATTTATTTTATAATTTACCTTTTCACCGCCATGGTCGCATTTCGGCTCCAGCAAGGCAAAGCACCCATGTCACTGAAATGCAATCAGATGATGGGCCTTTTGTGCATTAACCTAATGCTCTTAATTTTCAGTGGTAGGACTGGCCATTTTTTTCTACACATCACAGAGGAATCCCCAGCTATTCTTAGACACCATCTTTTCTGTGGCTCCTGCACAAGGTTAATTTGCACTCTAAACTGACGCGTTGAAAGGGTGACGACAGAAATACACGTGTGTACAGCAAATCCTGTAATTAAATAACGCTCTTTCCACACAAGAGGACGTGAATTCAAACTGGGAAACGCATGTAAACCAAGTACACAGTACTAAAACAGGAACACGGAACATGTTAGCAAAATACAACACTTCAAACTAAAACTATACCCCCACCCCACCCCCCCGCCCCCGCGCGCACACACACACACACACTTCACGACACGAACTGAAAGCAAAGCAGCCTGCATGGGATGTGCCAAACCAAACAATGACCAGAGAACAACCACCATTCACATATTTCTTTCTTTCGGCGAACACGTTGTGCTGCCAGTCCACGTGACAGCCGGCTGCCATCCATCGATGGGAATACTATAGTGTCAAATGTATAGGAGGGGGCATGTCCTATTCTAGCGTCCTAAATTCTGGGACCTATTTTAACGAAAACTTTGTGTGATTTGCAATGGAAGCATCTGAGAACTGATATGTTGTATGTAATCGATCCTTCTAATCAAGACTTAGGCAGAATACGACGCGATATGACCCATAACAAGAACCGAACCGAAACTTGTCGTCACAAGCCGCCATGTTTTCTGTGTGTGTGTGTGTGTGTGTGTGTACTGATAGAACGGCAAGCATTTTCACCACAATCAGATTGTTCTTATCTGTTTAAAAACTGAAAAAGACTATAATCGTCAGAGGCGGGATGCCTCTTTATTCACTGTTGAATGCGAAAGGTTAAACTGGCACACTGCATACTACATATATCCCTTTTTTCACTATATGTAGTCGAATAGTCCTTTTGTACTGACTATAATTATGCGCGAACAGTTTTCCTTTTTTTGTTATGGATGAACAGTTCTGTTTATAGAATACGAATAGTCCACGCTAATCAACACTAGAACTGTTTTATTGATGGTATATGACACCAAAACAACGTTTCGGGTTTTCAGTCGACCATGTAGTACGTGTCTAAAGCGTTGTGGTAGTTACTACCTATAATAGTTACGACATGCTTACTCCACACGGGCCACTCCACACTGTGGCCTGCAAGCCACCAAACCTAGTGAAAGGGGACTCGACCAATCAGACACGTTGCCTACGTCAGCATTCAGGTTGCTTGATGTTCGATGCCGTCTCCAGTCAACCGTCACGGAACTGGGGGCTCTAGCTCACTTCGTTTTCAGTCTCTCACCAGACTCGCTGGCAGCCACACAGTCTGTGAGCGGTCCAATCTACACGTGCACTGAGGGCAAGACGCCCCGCATAAGTAACTGACACCAAAAACAGAGGTATGTTAATCCCGTATCATTGTAGCGTTCTCTCTGTGCGTCTCTCAAAAGGTTATTATCTTTTAAAACATATTACAACGTCTTTTCTTTTATCACTGAAGGTTATTTCGCATGACTTTGTACTGCTGAGACTAGACAGCGTCTTCTCTCTCTCTCTCTCTCTCTCCAGCTCTCTCCCTCCCTTTCCCCAGCTCTCTCCCTCCTCCTCTCTCTCTCTCTCTGTCTCTCTCTCTCCCTCCAGCTCTCTCCCTCATCCTCTGTCTCTCCCACCCTCTCTCTCTTCGTATCCACCCTTTTAAAATTCATTCTTTTCGTTTCTGGTTCTCACCTATCCCTTTTCTACCTGTTTCTGGTTCTCTATCCTCTACCTCTTTTCTCCTCATCAGTCTCTCGGCCTTTGTTTCTGGTTCTCTTCTTCTTCTTCTTCTCTCTCTCTCTCCTCTCTTTAAATTGTCAAATCGTCCGCGCTGTTAGAGACATTCGGCCGATCTCGAGTCAAATGCTGCTCATTCTGACAAACCCACACAACCATTTTGAAAAGGGCGTCGATCATCTTGCTGAATCCACGCACGTGCCGGCAGTCAACAGGGAGCGGTATCAGCGTAAGGTCGCCAAGAAGCCACGTGCCACACCGAGGAGACCCTGATGTATGTATTATGTATAAACTGCTGCTGATCGCATCTCTTCCCAAGAACCCAGCCATGAACAACTTGACCTAATGGGGATTTGCCCGCCGTTAAACTCTACTTAAAGGAATTGCTTCGATCCCAATCGATAGTGTTCGTGGCGAGCACGTCCTGATTCCCACACTAATGTCGGACAACCCGCAGGCTACTAAGGCCGCTAATGATAATCGCTTAGGTGCGAAGCCAGACAGAGTGAAAGTGGCGACCGCGAACTTGTAAACTGTAGAACTGTTTTAAGTCTGTGCGTGGTGACCGCCATAACGTATGTCCCTCCAGCGACAATCTTTCCATGATGAATCTGCCGACACCAAAGACCTTGGCAGGAACTAACCGCAAGCATGAACGTGGATGGGACATTCTGGGCTGAGATCACCATATGGGGAGTGCATGGGACGAAATGCCATTTAACATTGAATAATCCATGCAGGCAGCATCAAACCCCGACCCCGCAAGTGAACATGCAATACCCAGTGCAAACGGCCATCACAGAACAACACATGCAGACCCAACATATGGACATATATATATATATATATATATCCATGATATGTGGACATGCAACTACTGAACCAAATGTTTACTTTTTTCTTCACCTTTTTTACTACTAAAATTAGTGTAGCACATTTCTGCCTCTTTTTTTTTTTTTTTTTTTCCCCCTTTTTTCACTGTTCATTCTTTTTTCTTTTAAAAATTTTTTTTTTATCGTGCTTCTTTCTTCTTTTCTGTCTTTTCTTTCTTTCTCTGACAAATCATTAAAAACTTCTTTCTTTTTTTTTCATTTTGTTCTTTTCTTAAATCAATCTTTTCTTTCACGTATCCTTCATGTTTTGTTTCTTTCTCACTTCTTTTCTTTCCTTCTTGTTCTATGTCTGTTGTAGGCTATGTCTTTCTCTTTTTTTTCTTTTTGACTTAGTCACTTCTTTTCATGTATTTATAACTTTTTATTTATTTGTTCTTATTGCTTTTGTTTTCTTCCTTTTCTTTTTTCTGTGTTGGCTCCCTCCTCCCCTCACTGACCCCCACCTTCCCCCTTCCTTGTCTGAAATCTATCTGTCAAGCCAGCTCTTTTCACTGAGTTTTATTTACTCTACTTCAGATTATTGTTTTGTTTTGGTGTTGTTGTTTTTAATCTTTCTTTATTATTCCTGTGGGGTTTTTTGTGGGTTTTGCTTTCTGTTTTGTTTCCTTCATTCCTTCTTTCAGCATGTTCATTAGTTCAGTCACACACACACACACACACACACACACACACACAGATTGATATATATATATAAAGAGATAATATATATATATATATATGATGAAGTTCTATCAGTGTGTAATTTTTTTTATTTCATTTTTTATTGTGTGGATGCGTTGAGACAATTTCTTAATTTTTTGAAAATCATCTTACTGACAATTTTTGTATGATGAAAAGAATTCTTACATGATACGTATATAAAAATTAAAAAATAAAAACTTTCATTTATAGATTTAGATGTTTTTGTTTTTGATGATACAATGTACATTGATCATCGATGCAGGCAATGTGTTGTGTTTCATTATGCTTTGTCACAACTGGGCCGCTCTCTCTAGTGAGTGTGTTGCCATGGACAACCCCTTTGTTGGCATGGGTTCTTTTACGCACGTTAAGTGCATGCCACACACAGGACCTCAGGTTGTCATCTCATCAAAATGATCAATGCCAGTTGAATCCTGCATGTTGTTCAGGTTGCTTTCTTTTTATTCTCTCTCAACAATTAGTTCATCATTGTGCAAACTTCACTTAATAGTTAGAACACATGAAATTTGGAATTTGTGTTTTCTGCTGCAAGCTCTGTGGATAGTTGATAGTTCTTTTACTATTCAGACTGGAAAATTCCATTATTTTTCTTTAGTTTCTTTCCCCAGCTATCTTCATCAAAGCATGGTGAGATGTTAAAGTAGTTAAAAAAAAAACAAAAAAAAAAAAAAACAGTTTTTTTAGCTTATTTTTTAATCACATGCACATAAAAACATTGCATTCATAAAAACAACAACTGATTGTCATAGTAGTGCAGAATTTCAAAACCAAGACCATACACATTCCTGTATTGAATAACATCAGTATTTCACACACACACACACACACACACATAGAGACAGACAGACACACACACACACACACACACACACACACACACTTACACGCACACATAGTGGTATACACGCATACATAGACACCCCCATCCCACAAACACATGCACAGGCACATGCACACACACACAAGTGGTTCATAAAACATAACGCAGTGTTATGCCTGATATGAACTTTGTTCTACAAATAAATTAATATGACTGCGTTCATTTGCCAGTTCTTGAAGGTGTGCATGCTGAGTATTTATACAACCATAACCTGTCAGACACTGACAACAGAGTACAGGATCTTTAAAATGCATCTTTGATCTTCTGAAGGGGTATATTCATCATGGGCTATTTTCAGACAGAATAGCAGGTCTGCACATGTATATGTTTGACAAGGGAGACTGGAAAAATCTCCACTCTTAAACTGCCAGATGCCAATGCTGGGGTTGAACCCAGCAGGACCCTCAGTTTTAAATTCCAAAACTCTGACCACTCTCAACTATTGCACCTGTCAAACAATATATCTTATTGTGTAGCAATTTCTACAGTTTGTCCACCTCTGCATCCATTCATGTGTGCTATCTTCTGTAAAGATAATAATTGGTCTTAGAGAGAAAGCACACACACACACTCACAAAACCAAATGTAGATCAAACAAATTCCAAATGTTCTGTCAATATCCTCAAAATAAAATATCAGGAATGTTGATAATTTATCATATGGGTGCATGTGGAGAGAAAGAGATAGTGACATAGAGAGAGAGACAGAGAGACACAGAGAGAGAGAGAGAGAGAGTGTGTGTGTGTGTGTGTGTGTGTGTGTGTGTGTGTGTGTGTGTGTGTGTGTGTGTGTGTGTGAGCATTTTAACATGTTGCCTATATTCTGCAAATGGTGATATTTAGTATGAGTTTTTATGTTTTTTGCATGCAAGAGTGTCTAAAAATGAGGATTCGGGGAGGACTAGGAAGTGTGAGGTTCCTAGGAGGGCGGGGAGTGGGGATGGGGAGAAACAAAAATCTAGCTTTCATATTAATTAAGTGGGGGAAAAAAACACAATATTTCAAAGAATAACCTGATGAGTGTATTAACTGTATTTCGAAAATTACATATATGTAAAGTTCTTCGGTTATTTGTTGCCATCCAGATTGAGAATTCGCAGCCAGAAGTTTATGGATTCAGTGACAAACGATTGAACCCGAAAGTGAAAGTGCACACATAATACAAGTCAAGGTATTTTGTAAATCAAATGACAATTCTATGGGATTTTTTTCAAATAATTTCGTCCACTGCCCCATTATATACCCTGTCGATCACTTACATCAGTCACTATGATTATTACTTTGTCATATATTGGTTTTGGACTTTGTCCTGTCTTGGTCCTTGATCACGTTACCTGGAGTTTGCGTCTCATGTGTGTAGCAGACGATTTTTTTCTCTGAACGCAAATACCTTCAGTAAAACAAAAAACAAGGATAGTCTACTCTGTGCAAACTAGATCTAATTAATTTCCATCACGGGTACCACATGTCTGGACTCATATGTTTAAGGATACCTTTTCTGAACACCTGAGACTCGGATCGACTGCAGCCGTCCCGACATCAACGTGCTGGAAAACACCGGAAGTTAGGGGGCACTGCTTTACCTCCCTTGCTCTTCACAACAATGGCGGACTCAGTGCTTTACGAGGTAAACCGTTGTTAAAAAAAAATAATATGATGCCTCTATCGGTCAATAGCATGCATGAAAGTTTCCTTATGTAGGCGTTCGTTGTTTACTCACGTTATGTTTTAGTGTATGGACACATAGCAGCGCTTTCTTTTCAATGTCTTCAGCGCTCAGTTTTTGGCTTTGCCGCGCCGTCTTCAACGAGGTGATCGACCCTGCCGCTTAGCACTTTTATCGTCCTGTTGGAGAGAATCATTCAGATCGACCAGCTGTGTATAGTATTTTCCGCGAACACTCTTTTCGCCAAAATGCGTGAAACTCACAGAAACTCGGTTAAATTCCAGTGTCTCTGAGTTAATGTTAGTGTGCGCCAACGTGCAGATCACAGTGTCCTTGTCGTTGTGTTACTTTGTTCACATGAGTCTCAGTGTGTGTTTGTGCCTATATATATGTGTGCGTGCGTGCGTCTGTGCGTGCGTGCGTGTGTGACTGTGAAAAAAAATGTGTTTCCTTTTTTGCCATTTTTGGTATTATTTTGAGTAATTCAAATAATAAATGATTAGTGCATTATGAATGGATGATATGGTATTCTAAAAGAATAGTCTTAGAATTGTAATCCAGTTTTGGTTTGGTTTATTTGGATTACATTTCTGCTTGGCAGATGTGGTGTAGCCTATATGGATTTGTCCAGTGACGCCTCCTTGAGCCACTGAAACTGAAACTGGATTACATTGTTGACTTCATATAGTCATATATTGAAAGAGATAACTGATGTACACATGTGTCGTAATGAGATATGTGGTTCACGATCAGTACTGTTATTATTTGGTTGTATTGTGTTATGTGATATTTATATGAATTATATGCCATTGTATTTTGTTGTGTAATATTAATGCATCTATTTGTGGCCTTGACAGAAATGTTTTTCCACCTCCATTTCTACCTCCACCCACTTGAAGTCATCTGCTTGACTTTTTTCCCCAAAAAGTCATTGACAGATATTGAAGTTAAAGAAGGTATCCCCTGCTCTTGAACTAAATCATCACTGGTACTTCAACTCAGCATCTGTCAAAGTGTCCTGATTTCCATGTTAGCCTCATCATCAGGGAGCAGGGATTTTGAAATGGGGTCTTTTCACATGTCCCTGAAGACATTCAATCAATCATAAACAGCAAAACTGGTTCCAGCTAAACAATTTATGGTTATGAAAACAAAACAAAATAAGATAATACAAAAAAACACAAAATATTAAAAAGAACCACTGGAATCTTTGTTTTGAACAGGTATACTTCATTTTTAATGAAGACTGCTGTTACAGGCTGTTTAGTGTTTACCTTGTTAATTTCTGCATTCCTTCAAAGTAACAGAAATGGTCTCTGGTATTCTGTCATGTTGAAATACATACATCTCTCTCATAATCTTTTTCATGAATGTACTATGTAGACATATTCTGTACAGAGTCAGTTCCTGTTATCTGTTTTGATGGTGATTTGAGTCATCTTTTGCTGTACATTTTGATTGCCCAGTTTGACTATTTGTGTTATTTCTTTTGTGACAAAAAGAAAAAAAAAGGAGATAAGTTTGCTGCCTTGTTCACAAGTTGTTGCCATGGTAAAAGTAGACAAGATGAAGGCAACTAACTTAACTAGCATAATGCAGATTTGAAAAGTGCTTCTGCAACTCAGCAAAAAGCTGACTGGAAAATGGAATGAATGCAGCTTTATCTAGAAACATAGATCAGAGCCAGCGACAGTGTTAATTTTCCAAAGTACTGAAAGTGCTGATTCAGTTTTGTCACCATTGACTACTCTGTGTCAGCTCAAAGAAAGGGGAATGAGGTGGTGGTGGTGGAAGCTGGCAAACTATCACTTTGAAAGAAAAAGTATTTGATTGGGTCTTTACCAGTTTTTTTTCAGCAACAATAAAAAAAAACCAGCCACAACAAAAAACAACCCCATCCCCACCCCCACCCCCCAAGAAAAAATAATAAAACAAACAACAACAACAACAACACACACACACACACACACACACACACACACACACACACACACACACACACAAAAGAAAAAACAAACAAAAAAAACACCCCACTCCCTTTGATTGGCAGTTGAAAAAAAAAGTTCATTAATATTTTAACTACAACCAGTATTTTACCCATAATTTAATTACCAGTTAATGAATTTTTACTGTCTGAAAAGGACATAATGACATTTGATAAGTACTAGTAAGGAAGATGAAAACTTGAAGTGGAGAGATTAAATTAAAAACTGATTTTCAGGTATAACATGATAATTTAGCCAGACAGTAACAGGTGATTGGTACACTATTCTGTGCTGATAAGGTTTATATTTGAGAGAGTTCAGATGTACCACAAGACAGGAGAGGTCATGTGCAGTAAGTTACTTTGAATTAATGGAAAGAAGGCTTTTAAATATATAATAGGAAACCTTTTATGATAAGAGATTGTGTTGAAGTTAGCTGCAACATCCAGTGCAAGTGAACTATTACTTGCTCAGTTACTGACTGACTATCTGATACCTATGCATAGTGCCTATCTTTGACCAGAGATTAAATTCTAAGCGCTTTGCAGACACAGTCATTTGCACCTGGGTAGAGCCGACTGACCACTGCTGTTATGTGCTCCTCATTCTTTTCTTGTGTCATTCAGTCATACCAGTCACATGCACTCACAGAGATAAATATTAAAGTGGATTTTTCTTCAAATTTTGCCTTGGACAATCCTTTTGTTGCCATGGGATATTTTACCTGCAATAAGTGAATGCTTCACAAGACAGGAGAGACCTCAGTTTATCCTCTCATCTGATTAATTAGTGTCCAGACCACCACTCAAGGTCAAGCAGAGGAGGAGACAGTTCACATGAGTGTAGGATTCTGTGCCACACCTTACATTCTGTTGCTTCCTAAGTGGACGCATTACCACTAAGCCACCACTCTACTGTATTAGTGTATGTGCTTTCCAGATCAGTGTAATCAGTTTTGTTCCTAACTTGGTTGACTGTGCATACATTACTCTGTCCGTGCACCATTTTATTCACTGCTTTTGACATTTTTTCTTTTTCCGGATTCAAGACATTCCATATTGAATCACTGATAACTGGTTAATATTCTACTGAAATTTTGAAATGAAGACACAGCAAGGTCTATATTTTGATGATAAGGAAGCATACCCCATAGATCTGCAACAGTTTTCATTTGTCTGATACCATCAGGGGAAAAATGTAGTTCTTCCTGAAAAAAAAGTGAAATGAGAGGGGTTTGTTTTTTTTTCCACTGGTATCACATGACCTTATGGTTGAGTTGCACTGAATGAATTGTTACAATTTTTATTCTTTTTCTGAACAGGTGGAGAGATTGCTTGGAAAGAAATTGGAGAAGAAGCAAGTCTTCTATCTTGTGCGATGGAAGAACTACCCACCAGAATATGACACATGGGAACCTGCCAAGAATTTACAAGCCTGCAAAGTGATGTTCAAAGACTTTGATAAAAAACATAAGTCAAAGAAGTCAGCGGCTGTTGCAGCCAAACTGTTGCAAAGGACCAGTGCACTCTCTAAAACGAAAGGAGATGCAGCTAAAATCACCAGTGACGCAGTGAGGAAAAAAAGTCAGATCATTGCCAGACAAAAGATAGCTGCAGAATTGAAATCAAAAACTAAGAATCTTGCCAAGACTCTGTCGAAAGAAACCAAATCGTTAGTCAAGAGCAAAAAAGCAAACAAGTTAGTGAACAAATCAGGTAGTTTAATTGTAGGTACCAAAATGCAAAAGAAGTACAAGAAATTGAGTGTAAAAAGAGAGGAAGCTGAAGGGAATGACAAAAAACTGATGGGGAAAACAGTTGCCTCCAAACGGGCCTCAGAAACATCTGTCTCTGAACTAAAAAGTCTGTCTGAAGGTGACTCAAAAAAAGCAAAGCTAGACTTATTGGACGTTCCAAAACCAACTCCGGCAAAAAAGAGTGCCAAGTCCACAAAAGAAACTAAAGAAGCCAAAGCAGACTCAAAGCAGAAGAATACTGTTGTAAAGTCAGAGTCCCCAAAAGACTCATCTGCATCCAAAGCAGGTTCAAAAACAAAGAGCTTTGATTCAAGTAAAGGGTCGAAAAAGAAAGCGTCCAAGTCCAAGATTACGGACTGTGAGGTGACAATAGTATCGGACAGTGAGTCGGATGATGATGATGTTTTGTACTCCTTGATAAATGGTGTGGATGCTGATGTCAGCGGGGATGACAGCCCTGCTAAGTCAGCATACAGTCAAACAATGGCTGACAAGTCAAGTGGTGACAAGACGTCATCAAAGAAGTCTTCACACAGTCACCAGACTTCATCCAGTTCTTCTAGCAAGGCATCAAGTTCCAAACGCTTATCCCTGATAGACTTCAAAAAACCCAAGGCAACAAAACAAAAACCAGGTAATCATAATGATATGTTTGTATTGCCATACACACACACACACACACACACACACACACACACACACACACACACACACACACACACATACAGTGTTTGCTTTTGACATTCATTTGTTTTCATCTTGTTAGTTGTGCTAGAATGTTAAAATTTAAAAAAAGAAACAAAAAAGGCATTGCTGAATTCTGGTAGGTTTCAAGACCAGCTGCATTGGTTGAGCATGCAAAGCTGAAAAGTGAAAACCAAATATTTTGATAATGAAATGATGAAAAGTCTACATACCTGCATGTAAATAGAGAGCTGTATTTCTTCTACCACATAGAAATTTGCGAGTATATTAGGCTTTAAAAGAATAACTTGTGTATTTTTCCTGATATCAAGTGTTGGGTCTTATGGCAAAGCTAAGTAAGAGTTCAGATTTGTTAAATAAAAAGCTGTTTTTAAAAAAACAAAGAAACAACACCACCACCACCCCCCAAAATAAAAACAAACAAACAAAAAACCCCCAAAAAACATGCCAGCATCTGTTAGTATTACCCTTTGACTGTATAAGCAAGAAGCTGACAAAGGGCATTGTGTTTGACCTAGTTAGTCACCCAGTGCTGTGACCCATTGTTAGTCATTTGTGCTGTGACCTGGTTACTGTGGTTAGTCTCTTAGTGCTGTGACCCTATTTTTCTCTTACTCAGTGTTATGACCCTGTTAGTATCTTAGTGTTGTGACCTTGTTAGTCTCCTAGTGCTATGACCTTGTTTGTCTCTTAGTCACTTAGTTCTGTGACCTTGTTAGTCTCTTAGTGCTATGACCCTGTTACTAGTGTTAGTCACTTGGTGCTGTGACCCTGTCAATCTCTTAGTGCTATGACCCTGTTACTAGTGTTAGTCACTTGGTGCTGTGACCCTGTCAGTCTCTAAGTGCTGTGACCCTGTTACTAGTGTTAGTCACTTGGTGCTGTGACCCTGTCAGTCTCTAAGTGCTATGACCCTGTTACTAGTGTTAGTCACTTGGTGCTGTGACCCTGTCAATCTCTAAGTGCTATGACCCTGTTACTAGTGTTAGTCACTTGGTGCTGTGACCCTGTCAATCTCTTAGTGCTATGACCCTGTTACTAGTGTTAGTCACTTGGTGCTGTGACCCTGTCAATCTCTAAGTGCTATGACCCTGTTACTAGTGTTAGTCACTTGGTGCTGTGACCCTGTTACTAGTGTTAGTCACTTGGTGCTGTGACCCTGTCAGTCTCTAAGTGCTGTGACCCTGTTACTAGTGTTAGTCACTTGGTGCTGTGACCCTGTCAATCTCTAAGTGCTATGACCCTGTTACTAGTGTTAGTCACTTGGTGCTGTGACCCTGTCAGTTTCTTAGTGCTATGACCCTGTCAGTGACTTAGTGCTGTGACCTTGATTGTCTCTTAGTGCTGTGACTCGGTTACTGGTGTTAGTCACATAGTGCCATGACCCTGTTAGTCCGTTGGTGCTGTGACCCTGTTAGTCACTTAGTGCGATGACCCTGTCAGTCACTTAGTGCTTACTGCTGTGACCTTGTTAGTCACTCAGTGCTGTGACCCTGTTAGTCACATGATCCTGTCATAGTGTCAGTCACTTAGTATTGTGACCTTGTTACTGTTAGTCACTAAGCGCTGTGACCTTGTAGTGTTAGTCTCTTAGTCTCAGTGCTTTGACCCTGTTAGTCACCACGTGCATGTGCTGTGACCCTGTTAGTCTCTTAGTGCTGTGATCCTGTTAGTCACCACGTGCTGTGACCCTGTTAGTCTTTTAGTGCTGTGATCCTGCTAGTCACTTTGTGCTGTGACCCTGTCAGTCTCTTAGTGATGTGACCCTGTTAGTCTCTTGGTGCTGTGACACAGTTAGTTTCTCAATGCTGTGAATCTTTTAGTCACTTAGTGCTCTGACCCTGTTAGTCTCTTAGTGCTGTGACCCTGCTCATCACTTAGTGCTCTGACCTGCGTTAGTCTCTTACTGCTGTGACCCTGTTAGTCATTTTGTGCTGTGACCCTGTTAGTCTCTTAGTGCTGTGACCCTGTTAGTCTCTTAGTGCTGTGACTGTTAGTCACTTAGTGCTCTGACCCTGTTAGTCACTTAGTGCTCTGACCCGGTTAGCTAATTAATACTATGAGTATGACCCTGTTTGTCACTGAGTGCTAAAATCCTGTTAGAAGGTTAGTACTATGACCCCATTATCACTTCATGCTGTAGGTTGCTAGCCCCAGTTCCCCACTTTTTCTCTCTCTCTCTTTTTTTTTTTAATGGATCCCTGGGCTACATGCCGTGTTAACAGATGTGTTGAATTAAGCATTGATGAGATATTACAGTTCCTCAAAGTCAAACATCTGGCTTTGCTGGGTGCAGGAATACTTAGAAGTGTTTCTGTAGTGATGTACGGTTGCAGTTGAACTAAATTATGGACGGTATACTTAAGTTAAATGATATAAAGGACAACACCTTTCATTGCCAGCTGCAGTGCTCAATAACCAGGCAGTTTTAATGCTGTGAAAGTGTTTTATGGATATTTACAATAGTACAGTACTTAATGGGGGAAAAAGCTCCAGAATGGAATTGAAAATAGATTATTCAGAAATTTGAATTTTAAATAAATATTTCAAACTTCTTTCTACATTTCTAGCTTAAAATTGTGCATTCTCTGGATTTCACTCAGTGTGCTGTGTTTTCTCACAGTGGCCATGTTGTGCAGGTAGCATGGCCTATTCTTATACTGTTATAGTGCTGATTGAAGCAAAGGGTAACATGATGTATTATTCTGTATTTGTGGGCTGCAAATCCCTTGTTCACTGATATCAAAAGATCTGTGAGTGGGCTTTAGTGGAGTCTTGGCATAGAGATAATGCACCCGCCTTGGAAGCGATAGAATCTGAGCGCACTGGTTTGATGCCTACTCGCGCTAGTATTTTCTCCCCTTCTGGTAGACCCGGAGTGGTGGTCTGGATGCTTGTCATTCAGGTGAGATGATAAACTGAGGTCCTGTGTGCAGCATGCACTAGCACACATAAAAGAACCCACAGCAACAAAAAGGTTGTCCCTGGCAAAATGCCACAGAAAAAAATCCATTTTGATAGGAAAACAAATACACTTGCAGGCAGAAAAGCAAAGTGCTCTCCCCGGAGAGAGCAGCCCAAATTTCACACAGAGGAATCTGTGCAGTAACTAAAGCATGCATGGCTATTTTTGCCCCTCTTTTTTTAGGCAACCATACTCTGTTTTGGGGTTGTCTTACATTGGTCATTGGGTTAGGTTACTGGTGATGGAAGGAGGTACGCCAGTTCACAGGACATCCCAGCAACACACTTCAGTGATTCACTGACTGGTGTTCATGAACGTGTTAATTTTTTATCATTATATTTGTCATATCTGCTTCTTGATTGCTCTGATGGATTACAGTTCCCAACAGGGCTTGTCTTAATTGGTTTTATGAATCACTGGTACTTTTAAGGATTCAGCTGTAACAAAATCATGGCAAGGTGTCAAGTGATTGTGTTATTTTGATTTATGGGAGGCAAAAAGCCCATTTGTTTTGGATAGTGATGAACCTCTGCAGTCAGTTCTAGTGACAAAAACTGAAGAAAAAAAACAGTTTAACGCAAGTTCAAAGTCAGGGTGCAATTTGTTTCTCTTCAAAAATGAAGAGAGACAGGTAATATACTGTAGCAAACAGCAGCTGTACTTTATGGCATAATTTACTTTCAATTTATTCAGGTTATATATTATTTTTGGTGTAATCTGTAGTGTTGCCTCACATTGCCAGAAGCTTTTGAACAGCTGCTATGTCCCTAATCGTTGACAACAGCGTTCACTCCTTTTAAGGTGGCCTGGGTCATTTATTTTCTGTTCATTTGATGTTTTGTACAATTTTTATTTTTTGTTTTAATCGTCAATGTAGCCTCTTGTTGCCAGGGGCTTTAGAACAGCTGCTTAGTCCCTCCTCCTTGACAACAGTCTTCAACGCTCCGAAGGCCTGAGCCATTTATTTTCTATTCGTTTGATGTTATGTGCAGTTTTTTTGTGTTTTTTGTTGTTGTTATTAGCATCGCCTCTTGTTGTCAGGGGCTTTTAAACAGCTGCTAAGTCCCCCTCCTCCTCCTTGACAACAAGAGTTCAACCCTTCTAAGGTGGCCCAGCCCTAAGCCTTTTATTTTCATTAATCTCAGTTCATTTATTTTGATTTTTGTCAGAATCAAGAGCGTTGTCTCTGGTTGCCAGGGGCTTTTGAGCAGCTGCTAAGTTCCTGAACCCTTCCAAGGCAGCCCTGAGCTATTTACTTTCTATTCATTTCTTTTGATTTTTTGTTGTAATCATGAGCGTTGTCTCTGGTTGCCAGGGGCTTTTGAACAGCTGCTCCGCCCATCTTCCCCGACACCGGTGTTCACCCCGCTGAAGGCGGTCCAGAGCCCCATGCTGGGCATGGCACCCAACACCTCCCTCACCATGCACAGTCTGGTGGGGGACGTGCCCCCCGGACCCCTCAGCCCCTCCACTGTCTCCTATCGTGCCATCATTGACAACCTCCCCAACCACCTCCACCCCAAGGGCAAGAAGCGCAAGGACAACGGCAATGGCGCCAGCACCAGCAGCGGCAGCAGTGGGCAGAGCTCAGGGCAGGGCCCCATTGAGCGAAGGACTAGTGTGCGGTCGGTAGAGTGTGTGTTCCGCTACAAGCAGATTGTGGTGAAGAAGTGCCATCGTTACACGCAGATCTGGCTCAATACTCAGACCACATTGAAGAACGCCATCAATCCTCAGGTTAGACCTATTGTGTGAATTGGTTGTGTTGGTTGTGTACACGTTTGTTCAATTATTGATAATTTGACTTGTTTCTGTGGGTTTTTGTTGTTGTTGTTGTTATTTTATGGATTGATAGATTATGTTTTAAGGGGAAAAAATGTTTGGAATGTCATAATGGAGAAGGGTCTGTATTATTGCTAGGTTTCTAATTACTACAAGGGGTAGAGTCAGCTCTTTAAATAATAAATGATGATGGTGGGAGGGAATGAAAGTTTTATATCAGATCTAGCTGTTTGGGGACTTTGTTAAAATCATTTATTTCTGTTCCCCTTTATTCTTGCTTCCTTTTTTTTTTCCTTTTTTTTTTCATCTCTTCGCCTCTTGATAACTTGGATGTTGCTGATTTCATCTGTGTTTGTTTACTGAAGTCTTTGCAATTAATATTAAATGAATGATGTTATATTAATGCAAGCTGAAGATCAAATACGCACATGAAGGTCCTGTAATCCATGTCAGCGTTCAGTGGGTGATGGTAACACTAACAAGAACATGCCCAGCATGCACACCCCCGAAAACCAAGTTTAGCTGCTTATATGGCGGGGGGAAAAAACGATCATACATGAAAAAGCCCACCCATATGAGTTAACGTGGGAGTTGCAACCCACAAACGAAGAAGATGAAGAAGATATTAATGATTAAAAGAGAAAACAAGGAATATTTACAGTCAGGGATGTGCATGCTTATTGTTTGCTTTCTTCAGGAAATCATTATGAGCAAAGACATTTGCAGTATAGAGTATTGTAACTTTCAGGTGGTCCAAGAAGTTGTGGCAGCACTGAACACTGCCAAGTATGATGACAGCAGCCTGGTGCTGTTCAGCAGCATCGGCAACTTCTTCTGCTCTGGCGTCGACCTTCGTTTTCTCACCTCGGGAGACCGTCGGGTGGCAGCACGCCAGATGTCAGATGCCCTGAGGTAGGGGTTGGACAGAAGGAAAATGGGAGGGAAGGGCTGTATGTGTGAGTGTGTGTGTGTGTGACCATTCTTTTCGTTCTGTCTATAGTATATTTATAAGGAATATATTTGTGATTTTCATTATTTTTTTTAGGTATCTCTCTTTTGCTGTCCCATCATTTGCATCGTTTCACTTGCATTTCCCCCACTCCGCTCATTCCGACTCTCTCATACACAGCCACACCCGGGTTCATCTGTCATAGTCCCAGAATTGACTGGCTATAGGGAACTATTGATGTCAAGTCGCCAGTAGGCCACACACCAGAGGAGACCCTGCACAGCTGTAGATAACTGATGGTGTTCTGATTAAATGTACTTAGGACAGTACCAACTAAGCCCCCTTCTGATAACAGTAAAAGTTTCGTCACAGATTCAGACTGACTGAGCTTTCCCCCAAGAGTGGAGACTGTCACTACATCCCTCCAGCCACAGTTCCCCATGAATCTGCTGACACCTAAGGAGAGACATGGGGGTTCAAATTGAACAAAAACTATTTTTTATTTTGATATATTCTGATGGTCACAATGCATCATATGTGACTTGGGAAGCAAAAAAATATTCTCAACTTTGCAATCTGACTTGCCGTTGCTATGGAAACCATTCAAAATAGGCTGAAAACAGTAATTTTTTGAAAGGACAAAACTTCAAAAGAAATGGAAGTATTTTGATTCTGTCTGCTCAGATAAGTGACTAAATACACATTCTAAAAGTTTACAACTGTTTTTGTGTGCAAGCAGTGTGTGATTTTCTGTGATGTTTTTTTTAACCAGAGAGTGCCTATAAGACGTCCACTGACATTCTGCATATGTTCCAATTTTTCCTTCATTGGAGTTTGGTTCAATTCACATAAACAGACTCTGAACAGTTAGTTTGGTGTGTCTGGATTATAAAAATACTATTTAAATGAACATTCATCAGGTAGAAGACCCCTTCCTATTTGATAATAATTTGCTAACTGACAACGTGATACGCGCATGGAAAGGGGGTTGCATCATGTGCAAAATAAAGCATTGAAAACTGTCCAGTAAAGGAGGTGGTCACAGTCAGCAGATTTACACAATTCTGAAAGCTTTGCTTGTGGTTATGGACAGCTTTCGCGTTGGAGAAGGATCTCTCTTGTCTGATAATTGGTTTGAAAACAAAGGTGATTGACAACAACAGTGACGAAACTGACAGCCCATTTGATGGTAATTCAATCCATCTATCCAGTCAGACAGCGTTTTCGAACAAGTGGCTATGACTGACAGAATGCATGCAGCGAGTATTGGAAGTAGGGGAGGAGAGGGAGAGGAGTGATGTAAGACGATAGGTCGAATGTCAGCCAGAGTTCATGAAGGGGGCGTGGCTTTTTGGAATGAGTGTGCTCACATTTCAAAGCAGACTGTGGGGTTGACAACCGCCAATGCTCCACGATTTTCACGAAACGCAGGGTGGAACCTGCACTGGACGTGAAACACATGCCTTTTTGTTTTTCACGCTTTTTTTTTGCTGAATCAGATGGTTGACTTGTTTGAAGAGATGGCAAGCCGTATGCACAGCAGACACTTTAGTCGGCCCATGTGCAACTTGAAAGGAGTAAATGTCTTAGCTGTCAAAAAAAGCTTGCCAGCTCAGTTTCTGAGACGGTGATTGACCTTTTACGTTGACTTACCCACCTTTGTCATTGTTGGGATAGTGATTTACTTATGTGTCTGCACAAGCTGTGATTTGTTTTTATAAACTTATAGCCTGTTTTAATTTCTTGTACAGGTATAATCTGACAATAGACATGCTATTTCTAGCTGTATTTTGTTTGTTTTCTTTATGGATGTTATTATGTAGAGGCGGAGATAGACTTTTTTGTTGCACAAAAATTATTATCTTGACTTTACATGCCTGAACAGTTATCTACAATCTACCTGATTGGGTAAAAGACCCCAGAAGCAGAATCTACACTCATTTTCCATCACAAAAACGTTTACTTTCTTTCTGTATCACCCATAGCTTTTGTGCTAGAATTTTTTGTGATTTATTACCCCTGAATCCTCAGAATTCCCTGGCAAGGGGAAAGCACTTTTTTTTTTTTACAAAATTCTTTGGCACTGTACTGGTTGATCTGTCAATCAAATTTCAGCATTTTTTCACCACTAAAGATCTTTTGATGGCCCTAACTCATAACATATACCTGATATTGATAAAGCCAGTTGTACGTTTTAGGATCTGTCCATAAACAAACCACATGCCAAGTTCTAGTGCTGTAGCTCAATTCTTAACTAAGTTTTGTTGTTTTAAAAGAAGCATATTGTGGGTGGAAAACAAACTGAGAAAACAAGGAAAGAAAAACAAACATGCAGCACACCATAAACCAAAACAGACAATTGCTGCTGGAAGTTGTCTAGCTATAATTTAGCATTTCATCATTAGTGTACGGCATTTTAGAGGCCAAATATATGTCAGGTCAATATCAGGTCCACAATTTTTAGTCAAGACATCAGTTTGTATTTTCGTCTCAGATGACAAAACAGTGTGATACCAGCTATATTGTTTTGCTGGAGTTCTGTTTCCTTCATATTTCCAGTAGTGCAGCACATTAACATATTTAAAATCAGGAGAATGCTAATAATGTCCACATTTACTTGAAGAGCAGCCAATAGACACCAGCGCCATACACATCACAATCCACCCTTTCTTTCTCGCAGGCAGTGCGGCGGCATTGTGCGGCATAGTCCTTGCGAGACAGCAGTGTTGACAGCATCAGCCTGGTTCATCTGGAGCAAACAATTTGTGTTTTAAATAGAAATGATAATACAACAAACACTTGGAACTTTGTTAATGATTTTTGAAATTCATGAATCAAGATGATACAGAACACTGCTTATATTGACTTGTAACACACACACACACAAACACACACACATATATATTTCATGTATATTATGTATGTATAACACACACACACACACACACACACACACACACACACACACACACACACACACACACACATGAAAAGGAAGTCTCATTTATGGCACGTACACCCACCCACCCCCACAAAAACATGTGCACATTCACACACAGTGAAACAAGTAGTTGCACACACAGTCTGGGCACACACACACACACACACACATGTATTCAGTCTAATAACACACACATACATTTGCATATATCTACAGATACATAATTTCAGCCCATTCTCACCAGACACACACTGTCTAAACACACACACACACACACACACACACACACACAGACTCACTCACTCACTCACTCACTCACTAACACTAACACTAACACAAATCAAAAAGATGAAATGAAAACTCACCAGTCACGTTGCTGGCATTGCCACAATTGATCCAAAGGGTTTCAGAGCAGTGTGGCTTTTTCCAGTCCTTTGGTAGAAGAAATTCATTTTGCGGTTGATTTCAGAATATATTTTTTTTACAGTCCTGAAGCCTGAAGTCATGGTGAATAACACAGTTTTCAAACCGAGCACTTGGGTTTCAGTTTCAAAGCGAAACTCATGTTTTCTTCCTCACTGATAGTTACCGACAACCGATTTTCTCCTTAGTCATGACAGGCTACATCATTTGTGATCTGAAAAACACGAACCAGTATCCAGTTTTGCTCATCATTTGTTTCAACTTCGGCATCAGCTATCAGTCGGATATAAAGTTCTTGGCGAACACGTGGAGTACTTGATTTCCTCCGTCTCGCAGTCTGTTTCACCAGTTTTCTTGAAATTCCTCATGCTGTGAGCATAGGCAAGTTGCTCAGACTTTCTTTTTCTTCCCCAGACGAGGCATTGTAATTGATGATACAGAGTATAATGGTTAGAAAAAGATGGGAGTCTGTCACTGGTAGTCACTAGTTGTATCAGCTAGCAGTGTTTACATGAGCAGTCATTGCCTCACATAGGATTGTGGGATTATGTCATTGCAAATCGCGATTGCTGGTTGGTCAGATTGGACCATGTGATGGTATAGTTACTATTTTTAGCAATTTTCTTTCAAACACTGTGTCAAAAATAGGTCCATACTCCAAACTAGGTCAGTCTCGCAGCTGTGACATGGTAATTTTCGAAAAGCCGATAAACAGACATTTCTGTGCATGTGTCACATGTGGGACGTCTGCTTTCACGCTGTTGCTACAGTCAAAACAATCGCATTTTTTAGCAGTCCAGACAAAAATCGGCAAAGTAGGTGACTGGGTTGCCATCTTTAATGTTACATTATTGTGTTTTTTCAACATTTGAATGCAAAAACAAGTTTTGGGCTCTGAAAGAAGACCTGTTTCTGTGTCATTGTTTGCAAAAACCTAAAATCATGAAAAATAATCTATTTGCTACATTTTTCACCCCCGTGTCCGGCCTTAAGACCTTGATAGGACTCACCCCAATCACAGAAGTGGAGTGGGATTTAAACAGAGATCACCATGACTTTTTTTTTCTTGTATTGGAGGATGGTGCTGCTGATGATGATATTGCTATGGAGATTCATTAGGTTTGGAACTATGTGTACTTTACGTTTCCTGTCATGATGGTATCCCAGCGTTAACCAGGCCCAAGAGATACAGATACTTGCAGTGTTGGTCAAGAAATTCGAGTAACACACTTTAAAGACACATCTGTGAAGTGGATGATACTCAGCTGTATGGTCTCAGTCTTCCCATTTAAGCCCAAAGCACACAAAACTCTGGGTAGGAGCTGGCCTTCGGCCATAAAACACACCTCCACTGGGAACCAATCCAGCGTCTTCCAAGCCATCAGTCAGCAAGGCTAACTACTTTGCCATTGTGGCTGGTACAGCCATGAACTTTGTGTCATTCCAGAATTCTCGCAATATACGGCAGCATTAATACATTTGTGTTAGCAGGCGTTGTTGGTTGCCACTGTGAGTAATACTTTTTGATGTTTGAAATTTGAATGGTTTTGTTGTATTTGTTTTGTGTTTGGGTTATGGTGCTGGTCAGGTATCTGCTTGGCAGATGTGGTGTAGCGTATATGGATTTGACCAAACGCAGGTGACGCCTCCTTGAGATACTGATACTGTACTTGTTTGATATTTTTTATCCTTCATATTCATGGGTGTTGGTTTTGTTTCGTTTTTTGTCTTTTTTGCCCCATTATGTTCATGAGTTAAATGTGTGTGTTGCAACCAGGGAACTGACCAAGGCTTTCATCACCTTCCCCAAACCTGTGATAGCTGCGGTGGGGGGCTCTGCTGTGGGGCTGGGGGTGGCCCTGCTGTGTCTCTGTGATATCGTTTATGCCAGCGACAAAGCCGCCTTCCACCTGCCTTACTGCGAGTTGCTGCAGCCACCAGAGGGCTGCTCGTCTTTCACACTGCCACTGAACCTGGGACTGGCCACGGTGAGTTTGAACTCTGTTTTCTACCCCACAGCTACATGTCTTGCTACAACTCCCATGGACCAGCATTTCATGATACCTCTGCAGTTAAAAAAAAAAATTCTGTGGTTCACTAGAACGGTGAAAATTGATGGATAATTGTTGATTTAATTGGTCAAAGCTTCGCTTTCAAGCTTCCGAAATCCGTAAACGGTTCAGTTTAAAATGCCAACTGTACCAAGCAAGAAAAAACGGAATTAGTGTTTTATTACTAGAATACAAAGCAAATCTCTACAGATTACTAAGGTGATACAAATAATCCATCATTAATGGGGTACATTCTGGTGAGCTCTTTTTAATTAATACATCACCAATTAAATTAACACAGCAGGATGAATATTTAGCTTGTGAGTATAACCATACTTACACTGCTGGGAGTGATTCGACCTTAATTTTGCTGCGCCTGCATTATGTAAGTAAATTGAAGGGTACAACAAAACTGTGTGCATCCAGACTATCACTGCTTTGCTTTGCCTTCGTCATGAAAGCAAACTGAGGGGTACAGTACACTAAAACTGACTGTGTTCATGTACAGGCGAATGAGCTGCTGTTCGGAGGTCGGCGCATCACAGCACTGGAAGCCTACCAGCTGGGACTGGTCTCCCAGGTGTTCTGGCCCACCACCCTCATGCAGGAGGTCATTCCACGCGCACAGAAGATGGCCAAGGGGTCACCGCGGGTGAGGCTTTGTTTTCGTCCTGAACAACGTGCATGTGGGGCACAGGGTTTATTAGTGGGAATGGGGTTGGGCAGCTTGTATGTCATATCATGATATGGTCAGGGCACTTCATTACAGTTGTATTATTCCAGGTATAGAAATTGTTCTTAGGTTTAGAGGAAAATGGTAAACATTTTGGAGTGTGGTGTAGGTGATGACTTTGGCCTGAACCTTCTTTGCCAAAAAAAGAAGAAAAAAAAGAAAAAAGATTTATGCAAAAAAAACAACCAAAAAAAGATTTATAATTGATTTCATCACGAATGGTATCTTTGATTTGATTTGATCACAAAACGATCATCTTATTCTTAGAACTGGATTCCAGAAGCAGGGATAGATAGACAGATGAGGAGGAGGAGGGGATATACCAGGAGGAGAAAGAGCGGAGTCACCACATGTGGACCCAGACAGACATGTTATTTTTTCTGCCCAGGTGCTGGAGAACACAAAGCTGTTGATTCGGTCCCATCACCGCACCAAGATGGAGCTGACCAACGAAACAGAGTGCAATCTGCTGCTGGAGCACTGGTCGTCCAGCGAGTGTCAGCAGGCCATGGAGGCCTACCTGGCCGACGAGAAGAACTTCACCTCTTGATGACGGGCCCCAGTGGTCTGCCCTCTTAGCGCCTGTGGCAGCTGACCTTCCCGTTCACTAAGCAGCATCTCTAGCAGCGCCCATCTACAAGGACTTGTTTTTCTTCTTCTCTCTGCAGCATAGTGTTGGTTTGTTGTGGTCTGTCCTCGCCTCGTTTTCCATGGTGCACAATGACCATGACGACAGTTCTCCTAGGGAGAGAGAGACTTGTTGACCGTTGAATGTTTCCCTTCCCCCTTGATTTTTTTTTTTTATAAATATTTTTATTTTTATTTTCAACTTAACCCATTTGTGTATTTTTGTGTGTGTGAAACAAGTTAAATATATATGTTTGCAGCAAAAACTGACTTGATATATTTCATGACAAGATTTCAGACCCCCCACCAGTCTGGAGCTGAGGGTCAGGTTTTTTTATTTTTATTTTTATTTATTTTTTTTTTTAAGATCTTATTTTTTTATTTATTTGCTTAACAGGTAGCTGTCAGGGCAAGAGAAGTGCAAAAGGCAGCGTAATGCAGCAGTCAGTCTAGTCATTGTGGTCTGAAGGAAGCCACTTAAGCAGCTTTCGTTTTTTGTTGTTTGTTTGTTTGTTTTTTTATGAATTTTTTAGTGCAAAGTCAGTGCTCATGTTGTTGCACTGATCACTTTCAGAAAAAAATAAAGAAGCTTATTTGGCAGCATGGAATTGCAGCATTTTTCTGTGTGATCTTGCTGTTGTTGGAGATCATCCCTGCTCCTTCCATAAATTTAGCATGTGTATTGAAATGCATCATTTGTTCAGGGTTCTTTCTCTCTATAGTTTGTTTGAAAATGCAGCAGTTCTTTAGGGTTCGTTTTCCCACTCTCTCTTTCTTTTCTTTTTTGAGTCAAATTGAAACGATTGTTGAGGTGTCTTGAAATACAAGCTATCTTTTTGGTTTCTGGACTCCCAAGACCCTGGTTTGTACCCCAGTTTTTATTTTATTTTATTTTATTTTTTTAAGTTTTTGATTTATATGATATCTTATTTGCTATGATATATGAATGAAAACATTGTTGATTACAGGTGACAAAGCTTTTTGTTGTTCCCTTGCTGTTCGCGGGGTAGGTCTGATCAGCAACAGTGGTAATTTAGTCTTCTTTTATCCAGGTGTTCATTGAGAATGTTTGCATGTCTTTTATAAGTGGGGCTGCTTGAAGTGTACAATTGTTCCATTCCTCACTTGCAAACAGGCTGGCACTCAAATTACAAGGACAGTTTTGTCGTCTTTGTTAAGGACTCGGGGGGGGGGGGGGGGGGGGGGGGGGTTAGAGATGTACTGTGGATGTTGTATTGGTGTCCCCTTGTCTGTGATAGTGGTCAGGTCATAGGCCTGGTATTGCAGTTTGGGGGCTACAGGACACATCCGTGATTTAGAAAGAAAGAAAAAAAGAAGAAGAAAATTTCTATACTTAAAGAGGGTTTAACTGAGGCTCACTGAATAACAGTAAATTCATATTAAAATACAGATCAGACAGGCTGGGATAAACTGAACTAGCATTCTACACCCGATACAATGGCCGAGGAAACAAACTCAAATGTGTGAAACATCATGTCTGATCTTATTTTGTTTTAAAAAATAAAAATAAGATGAAATAGAAATTATGAAAATTGAATAAATAAAAAACAAGCAACTTAAAGTACTAGTCTGAAACAGCATATAAACAGCTTAGTCCAAATCTGATACTAAATAGCCAGAGAGATTGTTATCTTCACTTTCCTACTACCCATTATGCCCTCTTATATGTAGGGAAGCAGCAAAGAAGTGCCAGTCTCTGTGTGGTACCCAAGTTGTACCTCAGGGTCTTGAGTTGTTCTGTTCTGCAGCAGGTGTTGTTATTCTGGCTGTTGGTACTGAACATGGCAAGGAGTTCAGGTGGGAACCTGGCTGTCATTGCTGTGTATAACATCTGATGTCAGAAATAGTGTCGGCATGTGTGTGAGAGAATCCTGCCTTTGCATATGGACCCAGAACACCTGCTGGTGCCTGTCTGGTGGACAAGACAGATGGGCATACAATGTAATCGACCTTTTGAATGGATTGACAGGGACACAGACCTGTTTTTATGGATGAATATAAGTTGTACGAAGAGCTGTTTAACCCGTTCAACCCCAGGAATTTACAGCCTCGGTAGATTTCCCCTGCAGTATTGATGTAGGAAAATGAAGAAAACGTGCTGAAACTGACTTGGTTTTCTTCCATGTTGACACATGGGGACACAGCTGGAAATACTGTAGAAGTTAGTTCCCTTTGTTTGTGGTTAATGCATACATAGGAACATGTACACCAGGGTAATGTTTGGGTGCTGGGCAGAATGAGTTAAACTGATACGGCCATACAAAAGATGCTCTGGAGAAAGGTGTTGTCCTGTAGCCCCCACATTTACAGATTGTGAAACAGAAAGTCAATATTTGTCAGGTATTTTATTGAATTAACACTCTAAAAATGTGCAAGGAAGCATCAACAACAGCAAAACTGACAGATAACGTGTGTGCTGTCTTTCTGACAGAAGACGCAGGGGTTGATACAGGTATGTGTTTAGCTTTGATCAGAATATTGCATATGAAATCTCATTGAGATGACAGAACATGAAATCAAGCACATAGAAGCACCATCAGGCAGCAGACTTTAAACTTGTTCATCTTGCAGTATCCGGAGTCATTGCAGAATGATATTGTGCCTTTTGAACTCTTTTTAACCACCATTCCCCTCCCCCCCAAAAAAAGTTTTATTTGTATGAAAATGGAGTTGTGAGAACAGCTGTCTAACTATTCGTTTTGTGAAAAGAATGATTCTCTTCTGTGCTCAATAAGTTATGGTGTAGATGTGTCGATACGTCTTATATGTGATGTACATGTGTGATGTATGATAGCCGTGCCCGACAATGACCATCCGGACATCAGACTAGGTAACTGCTGTCACAATTATCTGGGCTAGAATTTGATAATAATGGAGAGTGTCGTGCACAAGTTACATCCCCACTCTCTTGGCCAAGAGGGTTTTAGGACAGTCAGCATTTTGGTGGTTCTTGAAGGCCAACTAGCCCCCCAAGGCAGCAGCACTATGAGCCAGAACAATCATGCCTCTTAGCAGCATGAGTTGTCACCAATCACACATGTTCATTCAACAGAATGCAACAGGTTTGTGCCTGTTGGGTGAGTTAGTATGCTTCAGCTGAAATTTGGCAAACCAGATGCAGAATATGAATGTCATATTTTGTGTCATAATGAGTGCTTGTTTTACCATTGCACAGTTTTCCTCACTCTTCATTGGTCACTTGTGCACTGTACATAATTGAAAAAAAATCTTTTAACACCATTTTCACAATAATCATTTTTAGTTTTGTTGATGGACATATTTACTTTAGATAATTGAATTGTTAAAAATGACTTTGAAGTATGAGATAGTATTCATTCATTGCCATTTCCTTATTAAAATGCCAGGATTTACTTCAAGGTAGTTAAAAGAAATTGAGCAGATTGAAAACAAACAAAAGAACAAAAAAGAAATTGACTAAACTAATTAAAAAATCTAAAACTAGTAAAAGACAAAAGTGATTCATAAGTTTCTATGAGAAGTTTCTTTGTATGTATATGTTCCTTGCAGAATCTTATACATTTTTTAATGAGTCATTATTTGGATGTCTGCTTTCTTGCTCAGTCATGTGTGGTTAATTTTGGTTTGTCAACGAATGATGAATATAAAATAAGTAAAAGATGTCAGCTGGGAATGGTTAGAGTAACACTGCCATGAATGTGAATAAATTGCAATGCCTTTGAATTAGCAGTACACTGAACAGTGAAATAAACAATGTGGCCAAATATGTTGCAGTTTAAAGGGATAAATTTGTAGTTTACATTAGTGGTGAGAAAGAATAATGTGTGTGTGCGTGTGAAAAAATTTTTTTTTTTTTTTTTTGTTTTGTTTTGGGGGGGGTTCTGCTTGCACTATATACCTCTGATAATCCATTTTCTCTCCCTTTTTGTTTCTTTCAAACAAATTTGATGGTTTAAACTGAGGTGAAAATACAATGAGGAACATGTTCTTATTGCTGTGTTGATGTGTTAAATGCAGAGTGTGATGACAACAAACAAAAATGAGATTGGTTTCTGTTGAAATCATTCTTCTTGCCAGGATTACTGATACCAGTTCTGACAAATATGCGTCTAGTATCAGCAGTTCAAATTTTCTTCTGTTCATTGTTTTTTTGTGGTTTTTTTTCAGCCTTGCATTCTGTGTGGTAAGATATCATTCTTTGAGTGGAATTTTTAGTTTTTCTATTTCAACATGTGTCCTTTATGAAGTTTGCTTCAAGTGAAATTCTACAGTGGAATATAATCACTTTTTAGAAGTGCATAGAATGTTATATTTCCATTACCCCCAAATCCCCTTCCCTACTCGCTAATGCAGTTATTGGTTAATTTTTTGGGGCTCTGATTTGTTTGTCCTGAGTTTTACAACTTTGCAAAAAAATCTCACATACAAGTGGCAGTGTATTTTTATATCATTGGAAAGATCAGGCTTCCAGCATGTTATTTTTTAGTTTGCCAAAACCACTCACTAAGCACCCCCATTCAGTGATGTATCAGAGAATTCAGCTTTCATTCAGTTGTCTGTCAGAGAACACAGCTCACTGCCCCAAAATCCATCTTCACTAAAACCTTGTTGTAGTACTCCAAAAGAAGTGACTGGAGCTTGGAAAAGAAAAAAGAAATGAAAGATAGAACACATCAGCACCATGTTTGACTAACATTTTTATGACGCTGGAAATTCCAGTCATATGTAGCAGAAAGATCACATGCTCATGTGTCTCTGTTCCAAGCACATCCATAGGTACTGTTTAATTCTGCCATGTCCATCAAGTTTTATTCTGCGATATCTATACAGAGGGGGGGGTTTTGTTTGTTGTTGTTTTTTCAGTGTATGAACCCAGTTCAACACAGATCTTAGAGTAAGACTGTCAGTAAATTGATTGTGGAGGATAAACATTTTTGACTACTAAAGAGAACAAAATGTACAACAATTTATATTCATATCTGTTGTGACATGCAGGTGTGTGTCTGTGAGAGAAGGTGTGTCATGTCTGAATAAATTACAGGTGTGTCCACTGGGCAGAAAAGCTTGCATACCATGTGTCTGGAGAAAGTTTAACAATGACACACACTGGCAGCTTTGTTGTCACCTTAATTCTTCCTACGTTCTTGCGCTCAGCTACCAATGGGAGACAGAAGCAGCTTTTTTTTTTTTCTTCTTCTTTTTTTTTTCTCAGTGTCGGAGAATTTCCAGAAACCAAGCATTCCAAACACCTGGTGCATTGGCCCTTAGGACTTAAGGTTACCAAATAACTTGCAGAGTTGATAGTGGACTTTTAATTTCATTGTAGTATTCATGACAATACCATTTGCATTCTGTATCAGTCTGAAGCAGAAATGATAATGATAGAAAAACTTGGCATTTGACACTTAATTAAAAGACATTTATTTCCATATTCCCAAACAACCTCTTATGGTCTAAATATTCCCATCTGTGAAGTGATGTCAAGCTAAGAAATGAAGAACAATCCTACATTTTAAAACAGGACTTTGGATTGCCAGGGAGATTAAAGAAAGGGTGTTTTTAAAGCTTTGCAGAGATCATTGTACAAACAGTACATCTTTGAACGATTCACTGTGGGTTCAGCAGATGGAGGACAAAACGTGTCTTGCTTGCTCACAGTACTGTCTGTTCCAACCACCATCTCTTACGGGTAAATTGTGTGTTGGCTTTGTAGCTTGCAGCTTTTGGCTTTTTAGGTTGCATTAATAAAGAAAGCCATAATCTATGTTCCATCCTTGATTTTTCCATGGCTTTGATGGATGTCTAATTGAAAAAGAAAAGAAAAAATGATATTATTACCAGACTTTTGGTTGTTTACCACAATTATTTTTGGTGTACCACCTATATTTTTATTGTCCTTTTTTTTTTTTTTAATTATTATTATTTGACAAGTATGTTCATGCATATTTCAGATTCATGTGTTTCTCTTCTTCTGTACTTGCCCTCTCATCATTTTCCACATGGATTATGCAATTTGTTGAGGTGGAGATAAGAGTAGCTGGCATGTGTATGCATTCATATCCTTTTGCACTGTGTTCAGAACAGTTGTTTCAGTTATTTATTAACTGTGCAAAATACTATGATCTCATGTGTGAGCCGCCGCATGCATGTTCCATGCTGTGTATAATGTGAAGAATCAAACTTGTAGTCTGTTTGGAGCAAGTCCTTTTTAGATTTCCAAATTTAGAAATGTTTATTCATTTGTTGGGGTTCTTGCTGGGGAAAAAAAATGTTAGGAAATATGAATTTTGAAAAGAGCACCAGCTGTGAATGCTACCATGTAACAAACATGATATTTTATGCTATGTATTGGTTATACAATTTTTTTTTCTCCCTTGGTGATGTGAATGATGAAATGTGCACTCTTTCAGTAATGAATAACACTAATATTGAAATAAATAGAAATAGTGTTAAAGACTTGAACTTGACCTATTTTATAAATTTTATATGTGCATTTGAAAAAATTCAACAGTCATACAATTATGCATTGAGTGTTGCGGTCATTTCAGATAAAAATGAGCTGAAGATACTGAAAAATGTAACTGGATAATCAATGATGAAGCTGAAGTTCATTTTGTTAGAGATATATCAGAATGACAGAAGCACATACTTTATCCGACTTTGATGAAATGGGTTACACATTAATGACAATCAGCGATCTGTTGAGGCCCCATGGATTGACCATATGGATTCTCTTGCCTGAAAGCTACAGATCAAAGATTACAGTGGATGCAGTTTTTATTACTGTGCATGTAATTTTTACTAGTATTGCACATCAGGTAAGTAAGGAAATGTCAATGGCACAATGTATCACAACACAAGGAAACTGAAAATGATGTGTTCTTTATCTTCCTGTTTGCAAGTTGATCGGAAGTGTAGTAATGGCTTAAGTTTTGTGCCATTGTTAGGAGCAAAGGTTATTGAGTTTCATCACTGACATAATCATGCACATTGGTCTTGATTGTAGAGTTCGACTGAAACAAAGAAATGTGAAACGCTTGTTATTAAGAACTAGATTCACCATCCACATTTGTGATAAACAGCAGAACAGTTTGTTGTTTGCAAATTTGAGCAAGACAGCTAGTCAGAATTCTGCATGGTCACAAGTTGGTTTGAGATCATGCTGTTTTTGCCTTGTAAACCATTGACATAGTTGTATCATGTGTAGTAGTATTTTAATCAGCACAGGGCATATGGAATTTGTGGGGGTTTGATTGTCTTAAGACAGTGGTGGCACTTGTAGGATGCTAACCAATGGTGTGTGCTTCAGACTTCAGAGTAGCAACCTGGAATTCTCTTTTGGGTGTTTGTTCAGACGTTAGCCATTCACCATTTTTATCTGTCATTCCCCCCACCCCACCCCCCTGGCACCCCCCTCCCCACCCCCCACCCGCCCCGTTCCTTCTAAGTTTTTAATATACACATTGCTCAGTAAGTAGAAATACAGAAAACAAATGGAATGTAGAAAAAGTCTGTAGACATACATATTGGGAACACTCTCTTTCATACTTGATATAATGCACCAGAGTCCATCCTTAGCGCAGAGACCTGTATATTATATTATATGTTGTCATTGACCAGCATCAACAAACTGCCATGCATTCAAACTTTTTCAGTCTTGAAGGTGAAATAGGACTGAACATTATTGGACTTCCTTCTGTGTTTTTAACTTAAACGAGTCGATGTTTGTAGTACACATTATAATACCCTCACTATTGTATTATCTCTGACTTGAAACAATCCGTCTTGACTTCTGTGTGCAAAATGAGTCTGTGTAATCACACATTCTTGGTAGTGTGTGTGTGCTTTGTATCCATCGTCGACTTAAGCTTTGGCACTTTCTCAGCAACTGCAAGTTGTAGAAGTTCCAAACTTGGTAGGATGGTCCAAGTTGTAGAAGTTCCAAACTTGGTAGGATGGTCCCCATAAATGTGACCTATCCAATCACCCACTTTTGATGTTGTGGCAAGCAGGGTGACAGGTCAAATGTTGAGATTATTTTTAAAAAATAAAAAGGCTCAATAGAACTCACGTCTTGCAATCAGTTTTCATCAAACTTAGTTTTATGACTGGCCATAGCAACACAAAAATTCAAGGTCAAAGATTACAATAGCATATCATGATAATTGGGGGGGAAGTTTATAGGTGCAAAAAGAAGTAAGGTCTTGTGCACAAACTAGGTACAGTGACTGGTCATGATAAAAAAAAAAGATTCCTGTATAGAGTCTAGGTCAGAGTTCAAGGTTACATGACATAACGAGAAACCAAATTTAATGTAGCGGTATGATACAGCTTATTTATTTTCCATCCAATTTTTATCGAACCTGGTAGAGTGGTTAATTACAGCAATAATGCTATCAAAGTCAAGTTTAAAGGTAATTGGTCAAGATCACAAGTGTACAATTATAAACGTTACAAAATTATATTCTTTACAGTGTCCTTTTTTTTTCCTATTCAGTAAGTCTAGTGTGAAGTCAGTATCACAATGTGAGACATCAAGGCTTTGACGGGCGCAACAGATCAGTAAAAGTCTTGAAGTGCTGGACTTTCAAAATGAGGGTCTAAAGTTCAAATCCCTGTCATGGCACCTGGTGTGTAAAAGGTGGAGATTTTTCTGGATCTCCCAGGTCAACAGATGTGCTGACCTGCCAGTGCCTGAACCCCCTTCTTGTGTAAATGCATGCAGAAGATCAAATATGCACGTTAAAGCTCACGCAGTCCATATCAGTATTTGCTGCGTTATTGTAAAAAGAACATTATTGGCATGCACCCCCTACCCCAACCCCTGAAAACAGAGTATGCCTACATGGTGAGGGTAAAACTGGTCATACAAATAAAAGGTGCATACAAGTGAATATGAATGAGAGGATCAGATTTATGCTGGCATTTTGCAGACTGTTGTGTATTTTTAAAGTGATCTCGGTCCTACCCATTCATGAAAATGAAAAATGATGTTTTCTCTGTGTGTAAGTTTGTTGGGTTTTTTTGTGTTTTTTCAGAGGCAAGTTGTTTTGGGTACTTGTGGTGGTGTTTTTCTCTCAGCAGATTTTAATGTAGGCAGATATGAAAAATTGGAGGTCCTATCTTTGAGTATCACTTCGAAAAGCTTCATTACAAATATTCATCAGAAATTGATGAAATACAGAAAATGGAGCCTGTCTCATTCAAACCTCTTCAAGACTTGCATGAGAGCTGAAGGAGTTAATACATTAAGATAGACTATGCTGCTTTATTATGTTTCTAATCGAAAAAGAAAAAAAATCTGGGATATTAGTCCTTTTGCATTTACCATTCAGGGATTACTGTTTGGGAAGAAAGATGGATTATGTTCAGAGATGCTTACACTTGTGATTTGATTGATATTCAGAGAATCTCCAGTGGGCATGCCAATGGTCAATGTCTATATTCATTTAACAGGTGTGCAGCTGTTTTTTTACACACACCCCTCCATTTTGTTTTCCTTCTTTTTGGGGGGTGGGGTTGTTTTTTGGTTGTTTTTTTTTGGGGGGGAGGGGTGGTTGTTTTTTCAGTATGTTGAAAAGAAAGAAAGCATACAGCATGGTTTAGATTGTTTTTGTTTTATGCGGTATATCATTGCTTTATTTTCATTTTGATACCTCTTGCGGTGTAACAGCAAGCTTGGAGAAGCGTACTGTGTACAGCCATTCATGGTGTTCGCTGTGTACATGTCTCATTTTATTTATTGCCAGGTCAGGGCATGGGAGGTTTTTTTTTCTTTTCTTCATTTGTGCTGTAAATTTTGCTGTTCTTCAGTTCCATGTGTGGCTGTAATTTTTCGTTGCAACATAATGTATGTTGGAATTAAAAGAAAGAAAGAAAAAAAAGTGTTTTGTTTGTGGGGTGTTCACACAGTTGGTTGTGCAGTGGAGTGTTCATACCAGTTGCAGTCCAGGCTGATTCAGAGACATTGTATGCAGTTTTCTTCTTGAAAAAAACGGGTTTCTCTATGTTCTGCATCTCTTTATTAGACTCAAGCTGCTCTGACCATAATCTAGTGTTCTGTTCCCCTTTGTACAAACATTTCTGTCAGATCCGGGCTTTTCTTAGCACATTTGCCAGGAACAAGTATTTTGCTGCCATAGAACGATAGATTCTTTTGAGTAAGATGAACAGGACTTTAACATCTGATTTTGAAGATTAGCAATCAACCATTCAAGGACTTCAAGATCACTGGGATTGGCTGAATCTTGCCTCTGCCTGACATTTTCTTTTCAACAACTGTTCCGGTTTTAAGCATGATTGATGATTATAAATGAAATCGATTTAAAAAAAATATATATATATATATATAATAAGTTGGGGTTTTTTAAACTGCTGTCACGGTTCTTGAATTAAATTTTCAGGATATATTCTTTTACTGTGCATCACTGATTCCAAAACCTTGGTGAGTAATAAATTGAACAAAAGGTTTGTGGTTGCTTGTCCTCCAGCTCATAAAATCTGGGAGTCTGGCAAAATTAGTTAAGAGGTTTTTCTGTAAATTTACGAAAATTGGGAGCCCCATGGGTCGAGCTTGAGAAAATCGATCCGTATATTCCCAAGCGGTTTGGATTCTTACTTGATACAAAATGCGGCGAACTGTATGCAAGCTATGACCTGATAGAACCAGTTACAAAACGCCACCAAACGCCATGCTCTTCTACACGTTGCGCGCATGGTTCTTCATCTGAATTAGATGCACTCTAAAGGGGCTTTCAAGTTTGAGCTGAGAGTGACTTGCCAGAGCGCCTTTTTCAAACACATTCCCTTAGTGTGGCGGTCGACTGATGTCAAGTCCACAGTTGTCAAAATGCCGATCATGAGATCATGACAGGCAATCTTTCCATGGCAAGTGTTTAGACCACTGTGAAAAACAAACGACACAAACAAAAGAGATTCAGAAGATGAACTCGGCACGTGATTCTCGTTTGTTTTGATACGAGCAAGTACACGAATTCAATGCGTGAATCTTCACTTAAGCTGACATGAGCAGGAACCATTGCATTGTCAACACACACTCACACACGTACACGTACACGCCTACACAGACATTCACACACAGCTTGAGAAGATGAACACAGAACCGTTCATCTCAAAATGGCACTGTGAAACACACAACAGCTGTTGTCAGTGCGTGCTGCTTCCTTGACCCCCCGACCTTGTGTGCCATTTGAGAGAGCACCGTGTTGGTCGTTACCTTACGCGCAGGGGCACACGTCACAGTGGGAAACGTGAACAGAGAGATTCATGGACACAAAACACAAGAGGAAAAAACAACAACTTTGAACCCACTTGGGAGAGGAGAAGTTGTGTACTTCGACTCGTAGAATCTTCAAAGCAACTGAAGATAGCAGCAGTTTCAAGTGCAGTTTTCTGGCTGTTGAATAATATTCACTTGTCTTGAGAACAGTTCACTGCTTGTTGGAAAAGGTGGATGGGCGAAGGAAGTGAGAGAGAATCTAGACAGTGAGAGGAAAGGGGGGCGGGGGAAGAGGAAAAAGAGGGGGAGGGAAGGGAAGGGGGAAATGGGCAGGGTGGGGACGAGAGAAGCTGTGATTTGGTTTAGTCCTTGATGTTGAGGCCATCTGGTGCTGAAGTTCCTCGAGATGGTGGACAATCCGTTTCTCCATGTTCTTTCTCTTGAAGGGGTCACCAGTGCTGTTGCGCCAGACCACTGATATGGAGAAGTGGGTTTTGCTGTGGGGATCAGTGTTGAAGTGTACAGCCACAGGGGTTTGCTTTTTCTGGAGGATGCTGTCCCTGTGCTCTTTGCTGCGTTCTTCCAGTGTGCGGTATGTCTCGCCTACGTAGATACGACCGCACAGGCTGCAGTGGACCACATATACCAAATCAATGGTTCGGCAGGTGAAACTGCTCCTCGTGGTGAACTGGCGTCCTGAGGGCCCCTTGAAGGTGAGTGTGGTAGTGTTGAGGAAGGGACAGCGTTTGCACTTTGGTCTGTCACAGCAACTGTTGCCCAGGGAGCGGTGGTTCTGGGGGGCTGTGGGTCGGAATGACGACCTAACCAGATGATCGCCCAGGTTATGGTCTCGTTTGAAGGCCATCAGAGGAGGGTTCTTGAATGTCTGGCCAACTTTGGGGTCAGACTGTAGGATAGGAAAGTTCTTGAAGAGAATTTTTTTACTTCCATGTTGTGAGGATTGTATGTCAGAGTTAAAAGGGTGCGGTTACTGTGATCTCCCTTGGTCTTGGGTGTTAAGGCCTCCTCTCTGGAGATGCGCTTGGCCTGGTCCAGTGCGATCAACTCTTCGAGATATCCTCATGTTTTGAAGAAGCTGATCATCTGGGTTGCCTGGGTGTGAAGATCTTCCTCATTGCTGCACAGGCGTCTGAGGCGGTGGAACTGGGAGAATGGAATGGCACATTGGGTGGCGGTTGGATGGCTTGAGGAGCAGAGCACGTAGGAATGTGAGTCTGTGTTCTTGTAGTGGACTGAGGTAGAGATGGTTTGGTTGTCAGGTGTGATCATGAGTTAGATATCCAGGAAGGAGAGAGCTGTCAGATATTTCATGAGTGAACTTCAGAGAATGGTGGAAGGCATTGACACAACTGATGAAGGACAGCAGTTCGCTTCTGTCACCTGTCCACAGGCCCACACAGTCGTCGATGCACTGGCGAAAAAGGGTTGGCATGGGGCCACTGTACTGCTGGAAGATCTGGGACTCCACGTAGCCAACGAACAAGCATAGCTGGGGCCCATGTGCGTTCCCATGGCTACTCCACTTGTCTGCGGGTAGTGTGAGTCTCCTAACTGGAAAGAGTTCAGTGTGAGCACTAGTTCCGCCAGGTGAAGGATAGTGGGCACATGGACGTTGTACGTGCTGTTGCACAGAAAGTGCTTGAGGGCAATGAGTCCATCCTTGTGGGGAATGTTGGTGTAGAGTGAGGTGATGTCCATGGTGAAGAGCAGAGGAGGTTCCAGTTGGTTGGAGAAACGGAACTTGTGAAAGAGCTCAAGGGCGTGATTCGTGTCTTTGATCTACGTAGGGAGTTTTTCCACAAGTGGCTGGAAAAGCCTGTCCAGAAATGCCGTGCAGAGAGCTGAACAGTGGGGCAAGCGCATGCAGACACAATAGGTCTCCCAGGATTTTCTGGCTTGTGGATCTTTAGGAGCATGTAGAACCTCGATTCTCGGGGTTCCTTGGTGATGGCTCTTGTTGCCTCTGGGGGAAGGTGATCCTTGGAGATTGCTTCCTTCACTGTTTGGCGTACAAGGGCATTGTCACTCTTGGTGGAGGATCTGCTCATGGGGGTGTAGTGGGCTGTGTTTGACAGCTGTTTCAGGGCTTCCTCTTCATAGAGGTCCTTGCGCCAAACCACCAAAGTGCCACCTTTGTCCGCTTATTTGATGACAATGTCTTTCCACTGATTCAGTTCTTTGAGGGCTTGCTGCTCTGAGTGGCTGATGCTGGATCTCCTCAGTGGTTTGGGATTTATTTGAGCTATCTCATGCTTGCACTGGTCAGTATAGTAGTCGAGGGCTGCCAACTGGTCTGGTTTGGGGCTCCACATACTGCGTTCTTGTGGGAACAAGCCTGCCAAATCTTGAGGGTCTGGGGCAGGGTCAGACAGCAGTGATGTGCCCTCAAAGAAAGTGGCTAGACGGAGATGTCAGAAGTATCTTTCGCAGTCAAAGAGCATGTTGGATTTGTTGACTGGAGGCTGGAGAGGGACGAATTTAAGTCATTTTGAAAGAAGCTGACGTTGTGCCTCTGTTAGCTGAAGATCTGTGGGAATCGTAACGACGAGTTTAGGGTGGGGTGCAGGTGGATCAGTGGCTGCTGCCGACTTGGTGGAGTGTGCTAACAGCTTGGACAGTTTCCTGGTTTTGGTCTGCTTCAGCGTTGCATACAGTTCTTGGTCGGCTCTCTGGGTGTTGGTGACAATGTACTGTGACGTGTTCTTGTCACAAAGAGAACTCAGCTGGCTTCTCAGGTGGTGGAGACGATAATCGATTGAGGCGATTCTCTTGCCGTGTGTGGTGAGCACTGAATGCACCAAAGAGCGTCTTGTCGTGTGTGGTGAGCACTGAGTGCACCAAAGAGCGTCTTGTCGTGTGTGGTGAGCACTGAGTGCACCAAAGAGCGACTTGTCGTGTGTGGTGAGCACTGAATGCACCAAAGAGCGTCTTGTCGTGTGTGGTGAGCACTGAATGCACCAAAGAGCGTCGATTGTCGTGTGTGGTGAGCACTGAGTGCACCAAAGAGCGTCTTGTCGTGTGTGGTGAGCACTGAATGCATCAAAGAGCGTCTTGTCGTGTGTGGTGAGCACTGAGTGCATCAAAGAGCGTCTTGTCGTGTGTGGTGAGCACTGAATGCATCAAAGAGCGTCTTGTCGTGTGTGGTGAGCACTGAATGCACCAAAGAGCGTCTTGTCGTGTGTGGTGAGCACTGAGTGCACCAAAGAGCGTCTTGTCGTGTGTGGTGAGCACTGAATGCACCAAAGAGCGACTTGTCGTGTGTGGTGAGCACTGAATGCACCAAAGAGCGACTGGCCTTCATGAGGATCTTTCTGGAGGAATGTTCTGAAGCACCACATGATGGATTGAAGTTCAGTTGAAAACCGTTTGGGACAACTTGGCGGTGGAGGCAGGTATGAATGAATACAGCGTGGCTTGATAAACTTATCTTGTTGAGTACAGTGCGCAGGTAGGACACAGCAAGGGACTGGGGAATGGATACCTGCTGTTGCAAGTCGTGTGTTGGTTCCTTTTTCAGGTGGAGATGAAAATCTACTTTGAAACTTACACTGGCTCCCTGTTGAAACACACATACATTATCACTACCTCTCCTTTGCCTTATTTCTTCTCAGATTCTTCACCAGCCTATAATCATTTCCGATCTTTTATCTGTCTGTTCGCCTTCTCCGAGTCGGCCACTTCGTCCGCCCACAAATCAGCTAGTTCTATGTATGCCAAAGACCCGCACAAAGATATTTGGAGAACACGCCTTTTCTTTCAATGCACCCGGGCAATGGAACTCATTGCCACCTAACATTCACCATATCAGATCAAAACCAATGTTCAAAAAAGCATCAAAGACATATCTATTTCAACAATACCTTGAATAAAGAACACCTCCGTTTATGTGACACATGCACACGGGTATGTGTCCTTTCGTCCTGTCTATATTATTGTCTATATTCCTGTAGTAGTTCCTGTACAGGGCAGCAATCCACGATGGGGGATACGATCTTGGAGACTGATGCCAACGACCGTTCAACCCCCTTGGGGAACCTGGCCCCACTCAGCATCAGTAAAAAAATAATTAAGAAAAAAAGAAGAAAAAAAGCTGTCTTGTAGCTCGCAGCCAGGCCTCAGTCCTGGTCTTGAAAGCCTGAGGGGAAATGGACGGAATGATAATTTTGGTCTGGGATCTGGCTCCACAGGCAGACAGCTGAAGGGGGAAGAAATGCCTGTGGGAGTTGGTGCGGGAGTAGGGGGCCTTGTAGTTTCTGTGAGTGGCCTCGGATGGTTCTACTTATCCACACCAGAGTACCTTCCCGGGGTGCCACCTCAACCAAGCCACCTATGAGGGGGTCAAGTTCCAGCCTCGATGCAAACTCGGCTGCACTGGCGGTGGGGCGGAAGTCATGCATAATTCGCCGAGCTAATCTGCGTTGCATCATCTCCATGTTGGTTGCGAGGTACTGTTGAGTTCCCAGAATGGCGCAGCATACTCCAGGATAGGACTCACAAGCCCCTTTAACTCTTTCCATACGAACGGCGAAAGAGACGACGTTAACAGCGTTTCACCCCAATTACCATCATCAAAATATTGCAAGTGGAAGGCTCTTATACTGAAGAGGTGAATGTTGACAAAGAATACCACAATTCTGACGACGGAAGCTAAAGGTTGGGTCATTCAGACACCCACTGGACATCCGAGGGGTCTGTGTAGAGGAGAAGAGAGGTCTGGCCGTACTGAGTGAGTTAACATGTCTGGGTGGTGTGGGGGCATCCTCTCAGGTTTCTGTACATGTAGGTACTGTTCTTGTCTGCCTTTGTTGCTGTGGCCTGGACATGTGCTCCCCAGTGAAGGTCTTTGTTAACTCTACACCCAGGTATTTGGCCTTCTCCACCTCCTGCAGTTCCTGAGAGGAAGGTGGCAGAATGGTTAAGACGCTCAGCTGCCAATACAGAGAGTCCGTGAGGGTGTGGGTTCGAATCCCGCTCTCGCCCTTTCTCCTAAGTTTGACTGGAAAATCAAACTGAGCGTCTAGTCTTTCGGATGAGACGATAAACCGAGGTCCCGTGTGCAGCACGCACTTGGCGCACTGAAAAAGAACCCATGGCAACGAGAATGTTGTCCTCTGGCGAAATTACGTAAAATGAAATCCACTTTCATAGGTACACAAATATGTAAGCATGCACTCAAGGCCTGACTAAGCGCGTTGGGTTATGCTGCTGGTCAGGCATCTGCTCAACAGATGTGGTGTAGCATGTATGGATTTGTCCGAACGCAGTGACGCCTCCTTGAGAAAGTGAAACTGAAACTGAAACTGCAGTTCCTCATTATGCAGAAAGTAGGTGGTAGGTAAGGGCTTTTTCTTCCTTGTCACTGAGAGGACATAATACTTGCTGGCATTGAATGACATCTATCAGGTCTTCTCCCAATGCTCAAGTTCGTTCAAATCTTCTTGGAGGGTGTTGGCATCTGCTTGGGACCTGATCTGCAGGCATATATTGGTGTCATCGGCCAACAGTCGAACCGTGGATTTGATGCTCTTGTTATGTTGATGTAAATGGCAAAATCGGGCCAAGGACAGATCCCTGAGGAATCCCGGAGGTCACTTGGCCGATTGTGGAGATCTGTCCTTCAACATTCACTTGTTAGGTTCTGTTGGTGAGGAACTCATCTATCCAGCGAAGTGTTTGTCCACGGATTCCACAGTGACAGAACTTGAGAAGGACGCGATGGTGAGGCACCTTGTCAGAGCCCTTCGAGAAGTCCAGCAAGATGGCAACCCTTTGTCCTTCTTTTGCGAAATCCGTGCTGGGGGTCAACAATGATTTTGTGCTTGTCAAGGTGTGATGTGATGGCACTTCGAATGTGTTCTATCCGTTTGCCACAGGCGGATGTCAGGGAGATGGGACGGTAGTTCTCTGGGGAGCTCCGATCTCCTTTCTTGTATGCCGGATGAAATGTAGCATGCCGCCACATTTCGGGAATCTTTCCTGTGTTGCGGGAGAGTCTGAAGAGGTAGGCAAGTGCAGGGGCCAGTTCCTGTGCTACATTTTCTAGAAGGCGACAGGGAATGTTATCTGAACCAGCTGCCTTTCAAGTCAGATTCCTCAGAAGCTTCAGCACGCCTTCTTCAGAGATGTCAACGTTAGGCATGTCTGGGTAAGGTCTCTCACCGAGCTCCGGGATCTCTCTCAGGTCATCCTCAGCGAAGACGGAGCAGAAATGCTCATTCGCTTTGCACTGAGACGATTGCTTTACTGTCGTTAGTCTTTTGTATTCATGTTGTTACCAGTTCATAATTTGACTTCTAGTACTTTCCCTGCTGCGATCATAAGCAATAGGTGCATGATAAATAGTTTGTATACGAGTTGTGTAGGCCAAGTGTGGAACTGTTATTTGTTTATTACTTCATGTGCTTTGTGTTGTTTTAAATTGGTTACTTTTATGTGAAGCGTCTGTGATGTTTTATTCTACCCGAGAAGATGAAGTTTTTGTGTGAAATGTGTAATCTCTATTTTACCTTTATTTCTATTGATTCTGTATCGTTTTTTGTTCTTAGGTAGATTTTTAGTGGTTTATGTGTGTGTGTGTGATGAAACTTTTTTTTGTTTGAATGAATATGTCGGACATGATTTGTTTTATCTCATTTTAAGTATCCTATCTTTAAAATGTTATACATCTGTCGTTTTTCCTGTAAAGTGTGGTGATCCTGCTCTTGAATGAAGGAAATCGCGCAATATAAGGCTCAACGTTATCGTTTTTCACCCAATTCAGTAATTCACCATGCATCTTTTCAAACACTTTTGTTTAAATTAAATATTATATTTTTGATTGCTGGAGCGCACTCCAAATGCCCACTAAACCAGGTTTGATTCAGCTTCAAACTGTATGCCCCTACCCCATCATTTCAATAGACTGCTTTTGATCCGCTTAAAATCGTTTTCCCCACGCCCATATTAGAAAGACTCTTAAACTGTCAGAATGAGACGTTTTGTTTGAATTGCTGAGGAATGTTATGGTTAAGTGCTTATTGGATACTCCGTCTCCATCTCCCACCACACAACATGCATATTTCATCTGTGTGTGCATGCATAAGAACAGGTCAATGGAAAAAATGTTTCTCATCTGTGGGGCACTGTCATCAGGTTTGTAAAAGTTCTTGTCTTTGGTTCAAGTTTGTGTGGGTGTGGGTGTGTGCGTGCGCGTGCGGTCTTTGATGTTAGCTACTGTGATATTGATGCATATACTGTAATATATTTCTTGTCTTCTTGAATTAGCTATGTTGAGCTGCATTTGCAGATTACTGATGAATAAGAAAAGTATTTAATTAATTCTTTTTGTAGATGTTAGTATTAAAAAATTTGTCAGTGACCTATGATAGTACAATGTATAGTATAAAACACACACACACAAACAGAAGTACCATTGCCTAAAACAAAAAGAGTTGAAGGCACTTTGTAGTCACCTTCATCTGTTTTTGTTTTGTTTTAAAACAGAAGACATAAGCATCTTGGTAATGAAGGTAAACTGACATGATTTTAATGATCATAATAGCATGGCGTCAATTGTGTCTTTTAACGGAGTGGTTGTAAACTGACAACATATAATGCTTATATATGCAAGTTCTTAACACACTGGTCTTGAACAGTTGAAATCAACAGAATGTGTATCAGCTAAAAAGGAAAGAAAGGTCTTTTGGCTCAGCGAGATGTGCTTAACACCAAGTAATCATCTTGGAACTCGTGTGTGTATGCAGATTACTAAAAAAAAAAAAAAAAAAAAAAAAAAAAAAAAGAGGATAACATGTATGTAAACTGAATATTCTTGGTGCGTGAGAGGCTGTTTCTGAACATCCTTTGACGGTGCGAGTACCCCAAAGACTGTATGTTGGATAACTTTATCAAAAATGCCTGTTTTCATGTACCTGTGTTTTGATTTACATCCTCTTAGCTGCTTGTTTTCATGTGTTTGTGTTTTGATTTGTCCTCTCTGCTCCCCAGGTTTTGCAGGATATCAATGAAATCTTGTATGCAGCTGATTTACAAAGCAAGTTGCATTACAGTCTTGTACATAAATTACTTTGTTATGACATAACTACAAATGATAAATCAGTGATAACCACAAGTGGAGTGATGGCCTAGAGAACGCGTCTGCCTAGGAAGCGAGAGAATCTGAGTGCGCTGATTCAAATCACGCTGATACTTTTTCCCCCTCCACTAGACCTTGAGTGGTGGTCTGGACGCTAGTCATTTGGATGAGACGATAAACTGAGGTCCCGTGTGCGGCATGCACATAAAAGAATCCATGGCAACAAAAGGGTTGTTCCTGGCAAAATTCTGAAGAAAAATCCTCTTCGATAGGAAAAATAAATAAAAACTGCACACAGGAATAAATACAAAAACAAAAAAAAAAAAAGAAAAAAAAGAAAAAAAAAAAAAAAAAAAAAAGAAAAAAAAAAAAAAAAAAAAAAAAAAAAAAAAAAAAAAAAGGGTGGTGCTGTAGTGTAGCGACACGCTCTCCCTGGGGAGAGCAGCCTGAATTTCACAAAGAAATCTGTTGTGATAAAAAGAAATACAAAAATAAATGATAAATCAAAATGTAATGAATGCTTGTCATGATTACATAAAATCAACATTCTCCATTCTGGAGTTTAACCATTTAACATAAAATGATAAATGTAAATCATGACAAGAAAATTCTTAGATATTAAACATAAAATGATTAATGTAAATCGTGACAAGGAAATTCTTATTAAACATCAAATGATAAATGTAAATCATGAGAAGGAAATTCTTAGCTATCAAACATAAAATGATATATGTAAATCATGACAAGGAAATTCTTAACTATTTCTTTGATTTCAAGTCGACTAGTGGCCATCTGTGACAACCTTTCTCTGATGCCAGTCCCTGAAATCTATCAAACTAGTTAAATTAAATCACCCCACCCCCACCCCAGGCCCCCAAACGTAAAAATTTTTTAAACAGCTTCAGAAAATGCATAACCAGGTCAAAAATGTGTAAAAACTAGAAATCTTCACTGCACCCAAACCATTTTCTAGTTTTACTTTGGTGAATCCAAGTTCCGTTTCTTGATCACACTTCAAACTGTGACACATATATGATCCCCAAAGCTCATTACTTTAAACGATTAAGAAACCAAAAAATCCATATTCTCCAAAAAGCATGTTGCCAAAATAAACAAATGGAAAATGGTTACAAAATACAACACTGACACTGAAAGTTCACCAAAAAAATTAAAGCAGCATGAATACTTAGCCTGGTAGTGGCTCAATACTGAAAAAACTATAAAAAAAAAAAAAAAAAAAAAAAAAAAAAAAAAAAAATTATTGAGAGGAAAACGAATATCACAATGAACATGTCTGTTGTCAATACTACAATGAACATGTCCATTGTCAATAGTTGTCTGGCCAAGGAAAAGAAATATTGACATACAATGATTTGGAGGCCAGACCTGATCAACACCTTGGGGTTTACGCTAACATCAGACATCTACGGTTAAAAACAAAACAAAAAACAAGATGTGTAGCATCAATGATCAGTCCACACACCTTGAAACTGAATGGCAAAAAACTGTGAACCTTGAGATCAACTGCAGAAAAGATTATCGGTATCATGTAAGTTCCATTAGAAACCAAAGCAGCATGACTAAATCGATGGTTCCTTGTGGACTTCGAAAGGCTCATACACGAGTGAAACTGGAGTACCACTAATACATGCAAAAACAAAAGCCAAACAAATTGATTCTGAATGTTGATACATGACTGTAAAGCCTCATCTCACTCCCGACGATGGACCCAAATCAAGGCCCTACTGTTTACGACAAAGAAGCCCAATAAGGGGGCTTTAGAAAGATCCAAATTTTTGGAATAGCAACTTATTTGCATAATGAAGTTATAAGCTAAGAAAATCTCAAGTTTTCCACTCTCCACTGTGACCAATAAATGCAGAGAGCCTCGCTGTGCTTGCGAGCACGAGTTATTTTCGAGATGACTGGTTCATGTAAACAGCGTGTGCTAACGATGGCGTCTGACCCAGTTTCTCCTCAGTCACAAGGCTGACAACTGTATTTGATGAAGGGGCCCTGTTGGGGCTATATGACATTCTGAATTCAATCTGTCTCTTCTTCTGTGTTCGTGGGCTGCAACTTCCACGTTCAATTATGTACAAGAGTGGGCTTTTACGTGTACGACTGTTTTCAACCCCGCCATGTAGGCTAGGCCGCCATACTCCACTTTTGGGGGTGTCCATGCTGGGAATGTTCTGTTTCCATAGCCCACTGAACGCTGATATGAATTACAGGATCTTTAATGAGCGTATTTGGTCTTCTGCTTGTGTATACACACAAACAGGGCTCAGGCACAAACAGGTCTGCACATATGTTGACCTGGCAGATCAGAAAAAATCTCCACTCTCTACCCACCAGGAGCTGTTACAGAGACTCGAACCCAGGTCCCTCAGACTGAAAGTCAAACGCTTTCATCACATGGCTATTGCACCCGTCCTATCTGTTTCAAACTTTTAGTGTTTTCCTGGATTTCTTTACAAGTCATCAGTGTGTGCAAATTTTGAACAAAAAATGTGGATACTTTCTGAAGGTGGGAAGAAAGTTTTATATTTTGTCCCCAGCTAAGTTCTTACTTTACTGATCAGTTAGGAAGTTTTCAGTTCATAAATTCTAACATTTGTTGTTTTTTGTATGGTTTTATTTCTTAGCCATACAAATGGGCTGTCTACAGGGAAAGTCAGGGGATATGAACTGGCAGTACCGAGTTCATATCTAAACAAATCTCTAAATGGCATCAGATCAAAAGCACAGATGATCACAACTTGCCAAAATGTTGACCTATGATTTTCCTAACGCCAGAACAGTAATAATTTATACCTGTCACTTTGACATTATGATTTACCCTTTTCCACAAGACAATACAGTACACACTAATTAAAAATCAATTATTACACATCTGATGCAACGGAGTATTTGTGCATATTACAGATCCTAATGTTGGTGCATCTTAATTTCACTGTGCTATGTACAGAAATATACAACATGAGAGAATTAAATACAGAAACATACCAGATCAACTAAAACTACCAAAGATCTAAAAATCTTGGGGGTGCACAAAAGAAGTATCTTCATTGTTACACTATGGATCACATGATTTAATGAATTTGCATGCCATAAAATAAACCTCACTTGTTTTGAAGGTAACTGAATATTCACACATTCAACACACAAAATCTCTGCTGAATGCAAAGCACACATGCCTTTTTAAAGAACATTTGCAGAATACAAGTGTAACGGTACATTTCTTTTAATTACATGCATTCATATAATATCAAAATACACGTGTAAACCCGTTTTGATCTCATACACTTCCACAATAAAAACAGATACAGTGATACTTTTTGATTAAATATGCATTTCTGGCGGAATGTCAGACCCCTGCCGGAGTCTGCACAAGTTGCGTCACGGTTAAGTATGTGTAATTAAATATGCATTTCTGTCGAACTACCATCTGTGCATGAAAACAGGATGTTCATTTTTCAGCTGAGAAAAAAGAAAAAAAAGCACTGCTGATGTGTTTTGATGACAGGTACTGTGAGTGTTTATCAAAAAGCTCTCTGTTAAAAGCATCTATCCCATTAACTCTCTTGGAATCCTCACTCTTTTGCACTGCCCTCAGCTAACATTGACAGCCTATGACATACGGCTTGGTCCTGTGTCTTGATCACTGGAAGCGACTGAACATGAATTTACTCAGCTGAAGGGTGAAAAACAGAAGAATGTGAAGACAGAGGATGATAACTTGGCATCATGAATGTCCAAGCACAGAGAAAATTCAGTGCACGTTTTTACTAACTGACCATGTGGTTGCATAACCTTGTGTTATATAAAAAAAAATCAGCCAAGTGATTAAAAAATTGGCTAATTTCAAATGATCTAGCACCGAGTAATTTTATATTTCACGCATGGAATTGTCTAAACTGGAGACAACACCCACATAGTACTTTTAGTAGCAGTTTTTAGTAACTGAATTTGTTACTGATGTGAATGTTTTCAGTCCATGATCAGTATGCAGTATTTTGGTTCATGCATGAAATTCGCCAATGACCAAAGCACACTTTTTCAACCCCAAGATATGAATAGGCTTAGCTTGTTAGTGAATTATTACAGTTTATGCTGATTTTTTTTTTTTTTTTTTTTAACCCTAAAATGAAGGGAAGTGCAGAGGAAAAAAAAAAAGATTCATACTGCCATTCACCTGAAATAAATCACTCAGTCTGCTTCTTTCATTCCCAGAACACTTCCAAAACAAATCCACCCTAGTTTCTGATTTATCCAGTCCCCAAGTCCACCCACCCTGCCATTCTCACTCTCCTAGAAATCTCATCATCAATGTATCTTTCACTTCAGGGTAAAATACATGTTCTTGGTGTCTCTAACTGCGACTTTTGGCCAGGTTGTTGAGTTCTGTGATGATGGTGGAGATGTCCATGTTCTTGTCGATCTTGATGTACTTTCCACGCGCTATCTGTATCACCTGCATCCATTTTGGCGCCAGCTCATGTAGCAGAGCTAGATGGGCCTCCACCTCCACTGCAACAAAACAACAGGGCAAATTAATAGCAAGGTCATGGTCTTTCACATGTGTATAAAATTCCCTTGTTTCATCGCTGTGTGTTCTGTAAAGGTGAATCATTGGATTCTCATCCAAATTTCCAGAGTTCCATCCCCATCATACCTGATGGGTTCAGGGTGGAGATTTTTCCAACATCCCAGGTCAACCATGTCCAGACCAGCAAGCGCTGGTGTGTATACGTACACAGAAGAATATGCCTGCTAAAGATCCTGTAATCCATGTTAGCAATTGGTGGATTGATGATGATGGAGTCTCCCGTCGGTCCGACGGATGAGTAGGCAGGCAGGCTTATCTGTCGGTGTGTGTCCTCATATGGGAGAAGAGGCCGATTCTGGATGCGCAGCACTTCCCACAGGTGTTGCAAGGGAAAACATTTCCAGAAGTTGAGCCCTGCTTCCTTCGCTCATGATTGGTGGATTATGGAAACAAAAACACGCCCGAAAATGGAGCATAGCTGGCAACATGGTGGGGTAAATAAACAAAAGGATCATACATGTAAAATGTTAAATGTCTGTGTAATTGTGTGTTATGACTGAAACCCGACTGAATGACACAGGAAAGGAATGAGCACCCAAAGGCAGTTGTCGGTCATCACTACCCAGGTAGGCAGTATCTTGTGCACAGGACTCCCTGTTTGTAAAGGTAGGTTTTCAACTTTCTGTCTCTACCATCATGTATCGCAACTTACATGAACAGAATTTTTTTCTCCCACAGGTTTGTCACAGTAACTCTACTGTCTACACTTAAGAGACGATCAGAAGGAAGGAGTGGAGACTAGAAAAACAGCTGGAATGAAAGATGGAATGAGATACAGAGATAAAATAGTTACCTGATCAACGGACATCAGAGATATGACCTACACATAGACAGACAGAGAGTGAGAGAAGGCTTAATCATGTATAATTTGTACACCTAGGTCCCTTACGAAAGGTAAGTGAAAAATATGTCATAAAATCAATCAGTCATAAAAAAAAAGTAGCTAAAACGCACCTTGGTTCAGTATGTATATGAGAGAGAGAGAGAGAGAGAGAGAGAGAGAGAGAAACTAGACCAAGAATAAAAAGTTACCTGGAGATATAAAAGTGTCATAGCTGTCTACCAGTTTGTCCACAACTGTTTTATACGGCAGACTGGGTTTCTTTTCTGTTACATAAAATCTGTGACCAGTCAAGGAGATAGTTTTGAATCAAAGTGAAAGCTGAAGATTTAAAACTGCAAATAATAAAAGACACTGAGAAAATGACCCAACACATAAAAATTTGTAACAAAACCTGTTATCAATGATTAGATTATACTCACAAACTAAGACCGTCATCTTATAATCCAGAGGGTATAAAACTATGTGAGCATACATGGCAAAAAGTGCCTGTACCAAAAGATCTTTTTAAAGCAATAGTCAGCATAAACCATTTAGACAGCTAGCGTTTTTGACTTACCAATTAACTCATCTGGATTTTTCAATTCTATCCAGAACTTTAAAATGACAATTACCATTTTGTATCCATGAAATAATACAGCCATCATGTTTTGTACAGGTCTGTGAAATGATCTTCCTTGACAACCATAAATGTTTGTGAACTCAATGGGTCAATTGATGTTATGATTATACATACTGTAGACTGTATATCCATAAAATACCAAAGCCTGGATAGCAATGGTTTATGAGTAATCTTTTGTTTGTCTTCAAATAATGACGTCTAGTGTCCATCAGTTTCATTCTGGCTCTGAAAAATGAAAGATCTGGTCTGATTTTAAACACAAGCAAAACGTCTAATTTTTTTTTTTTTTTTACCAACAAAAACTGAAATCATAGTTCACTATTTTTATACATTTAAGACAATTTATGACATATTTTATTCCAAAGAAATCACTTCCATCAACAAATTTTCTTTTTCAAAAAGTTTCCAAGGCAAGGATACGTTCTCAAAGAGCGAATCAGGGTGGGCAGGCGTCCAATCATCTCTGTTTTCTTGTCCTCCTTTGGATCTCTCGTCAAAGCTGCTTTAGTTTTGGCAGCTTCTTTCGCGCGAATCTGTTACACACACACATCAACAATAGGTTAACAAAAGCTGAACACAATCACAGAAAGGACTAAAGAAATTTAAAAGGGGAGGAATCATTTTATACTCTCAAGATTTCCTTAGCTCTTAAGTGAAATATTCCCCATCTCTGTTCTTTCTTTATACTAAGAAAAGTTTCTCGGACTGAATGTGATATTTTTCACCAACACATCTGAAGCCACAGACAAAACTTCCTTCTAAGGTGCAGTATGGTTCCTCTTAAAAGATGTTTCAAACTAATGATCAGCCAAATGGCCTTTATTCTAGTTACTCTCACTCTCTTTCAATATCTAACAGGTGTAAACAAACTGTCAACCAATGTATTAGCTACTGATGAAGATTCAGCAATATCTGAATTTAATCTGCTTGCGTGGACAACATTTGAGCAAAAACCAAAACTATCTTCGCTGGGTAGATAACATTCAACCAGACTTTCAAAAAACAAAACAAAAAACAGTTACCTTTTCAAGGAGAGACAGAGGAATGCCGCGGTAAGGTGAATCAGCTGGTTTTGGAGTACTGGGCGCTGAAACTGTTGCCTTTGATGGCTCTCCTGTCGTGCTGGCCTTTGGATGGGTACTCTCCGACTGAGCTGCCACTTTGGCCAATGCTGCTTCCACCTATATGCGTATCATTTAAATATGCATATCACTTCTCAACTCTTCCACATACACCTAGAGAGAGAGAGAGAGAGAGAGAGAGAGAGAGAGAGCAGAAGAGATGGAGTAGATGAAACACAAGTATGCAATAATCTGTCGCATTTTCTTTCAGCAATGTGCTCATCTCGCAGCCTTCAATAAGTGTAAACGTAGCATGACCAATGAAAGATAGGTTGGAATAAAGGCAACACTGGTCAACAGCGTAAAGATTGTGCAAGACTTGAAAGTGTGTTGACATTATCATCTTTCTTCTGTGTTCACAGACTGCAGCTCTTATGTTCACTACTATGTACCAATGGGATTTTATGCAGAGGACTATCTTAACCATGTCACGTAGGCCAACCATATGTTTTCTTGGGAATGTGCATGTTTCCATAACCCACTGAACACTGATATGGAGGAATACAGGATCTTTAACATGAGCACTTGATCTTATTCACACAAACTTATATTCATGATCACCAAATGAAATCATGAATCATACACACCCTGGCAGGCAGTTTTCCCATGGCACAGTCCAATACTTGTTTGGCCGTCTGAACTTTCTGTATCGGTGGCTCAGGCAGCTCAGCCTTTTCGATGTCAGGGACAGAATCCAAAGGAAATCGAGGGTGCCAGCGAGTCATCTTGGAGGATGGAATTTGGATTGGTGGGATCTGCTTGGATAGAAAATTCTGAAAACAAGAAAATAATCATAGACTTTATATTTCATCACAAAAATTGCCTACATGACAAATATGGGGAGTTAGTACCATACTCCCAGTTAGGTTAAATATATCTGCCATATCAAACTGATGTATAACAGGCTTTAACTGTATAACTCGGTGATAAGATGTCAAAGCAATGAAATTCAATAGGAGAACCTGTTCAAATTTTCATATTAGTATTTGCTCAAAAATGAAATGATGCATAATTTCAATTTAGAATAGATTACCTTTTTCTCAAGATCGTTCATAACTACAGATCACTCAACAAGTAAACTCAATCTTTCCTATCAGTATCTTACTAAAGGTCATCAGCAAAGAATTCCATTAAAAATGGCACACTGAATTTTAGACACCAGAGAAAGTGAATGAACTGGGAAACTTTTCAGCACCCGCCCCCCATTTTTCCCACCCTTGGAAAAAAAAACAAAAAAAACAACAACAAAAAAACCCAAACAGAACACAAACAAAACAACAAAATAAACCCTCTGATAAAGAAAAACCACCAAAAGAAACACAACAAAACTTACAGCATGATGATCTTTTGTGATGCTGAACAGACTGTTGTGGAAGATGCGCTTCCGTTTCAGGAGAGCTTGTGCAGACATGGTTGCTTTCTCATTCTTGCCCGTGCTTGGACCTGCATGCACACAAGACATGGTCAAATCACTGCATACACACAATGGTTTAACCACAACAAAACATTAAACCTGTACGTACACAATGGTTTAATCACTACAAAACACTGAACTTACACATACATTATGGTTTAACCACTACAAAACATTGAACTTGCAACAGTCAAATAACTACATATACACAATGGTTTAACCATGACAAAACATTAAACCTGTACATACACAATGGTTTAACCACTACAAAACACTGAACTTACACATACATTATGGTTTAACCACTACAAAACATTGAACTTGCACATACACAATGGTTTAACCACTGCAAAACTTGGGTCCTGCATGAACACAGAGAATGGTTTAATAACCGCTGCAACACAAGTCGGGGTTTTTATGCATCAGATGGAAGAAGGAAACTGGCTGCAGTGTCTTTAAAAGGAAATGACCAAAAATATTACACAAACAAGTTGATTTCTGCAAATTTTCATATGTCAAATAGCATAAGAACCCATGCTGCTTCTCTTTTGAAACTTTCAACATATATAATATCCATATCCGAGTTCTTTAATAAATTTTCAAGTACTGGACCACTCACATAATTGCTTAGTTATAAAAAAAAAAAGAAAAAAAAAGGGGGGGTGGGGGTGGGGTGGGGTGTCATTTACCTTCTTTATCCAAGCCTTCCAGTACAGGTTCAACAGTCAGCTGGTAGTTGGACACCTTGTGACCAAACCTGGCAAGGCCCTTCTCCTGTCGGAAGGTGTAGGCATCTGGATACACAGTCTTCATCTGGCCCAAGGTTTGCTGATCGAAGTTTCTGTTGACAAGGAGAAAGAAACAAGCATTTTCAACTGTATACTTCCATTTTTTTCTCAAACATAACTTTGGTGGCGAAATACAAAATATTTTGTGAACTGTGATTCAAGAATAGCAGAAAAACAATGTCCTCTGCCAACGCATTACTGCAAATAACTGTCAAATGGAGAATAAAATAACAAGCTGTTCTCCTAACAAAAGAACCTTACAGCTAAACACTCATATACCTTAATGTTTTCTTAAAAATACTGTGTGTATAAAAAGAAAAAAAAAAAGCAGAGAGAGAGAGAGAGAGAGAGAGAGAGAAAAAAAAAAGGAAAAAAAAAGAAGAAGCTCACAGCAGGTTTTGATTAAAAACAATGCCCGCGTCACCCTTGTAAAACACCTCTAATCAACCATATTACCACCAGCATGGATACATAAAACACAACCAGTTTACTCACTTTCTGGTCATGGACTGCACAGCAGTCTGCAGCTTGGAGAAGGTGATGACCTCCTGGCGATTGAACAACATGCTGACCACAGTGTCCGTCCCCTGGAACATGGTCAGCAGGCGCTGGTACTTTCCTGGCAGTGCCAGCGACGGGGGGCCTTCTCTAGCCAGGTGTTCGTATCGCTCGTAGGCCGGGACAGCCTTCTTTCTGTTAAAAAACAGAAGAAAAGAGCATTCATTTACTCATGAACAGCATTTTTGTATGTTATCACATAAAAGCACATGAGATAATTCCCAATGACAAACATATCTCTCACAGACAAAAGCTCTGCTTCTTTTTAATGTTAGTTTATACATAAATTTTACATTAAATGGTATAAAAAGATGTCAAAAACAACAAAAAATGCCTCACTGATCTTAGAACATGGAAAAAAAACAAACCAACAAAAAAACAACAACAACCCCCCCCCCCCCGAAAAAAACCTAACAAATAAACACCCATTGTAAACCTAACTTTTCCTGTCATGCTCATTGCTGGCATGCTGTTTAGGACTTCTTATTCCTATACTATGCAAATTACTTTTTGTTATCTATTCATTATTTTTTAAAACATTTTTCTCCACCTTCCCCCTGTCCCATTCATGTGGGTGTTAAGAAAAATGGTCCATACTCTGCTTCCACCGTGGACGTTGCAGTCTCTGGTTTTGTAGTCGTCTTCTCCAAAGGACCCAGATCCACTTCAGCGACATCAGTGTCTGCTTTCATCTTCTCAGCCTGTCTCTTCCGCACAGCTTTCAGAGAGCTGTTCATTTCGGCCAGCTTGGCTTTTAGGGTGTCCAGCTTGCCACACTTGGCCAGCCGCTCTCGCATCTTTTCTGGTGGAATGATCTGCTGGAAAATTGAATATGGTGTTAAACTACTTAAAGGGTGGGTCAATATTCTTTCAATCATAAGCCAAAACACATTTTCAGTGATTTTCTTCAAAGTTGCAATAATGTGAACTGTTGAATATAAAAAATGTTTCTGAATTTTTCAATGGTGTTGAAAGAAGAAACAAGAAACAGAGAGAACACTGAAATGTTTAATGTCATTAGCTGTAAAGCTCTAGTGACATGGTAGGTACAAATCAGAACAAAAATGGTGTAAAACAAATAAAATGGAACAGAAAGGAAAAACATAACCAAAGTAAACTAACTACTATGGGGAAAAACAGAGAGAAAGAGAGAGAGAGAGAGAGAGAGAGAGAGAGAGAGAGAGCGAGCGACAGAGATGTCCTCAACTGTCATTGTCAAGAAGTTGGTTTGAAGAGGGTAAGTGGTGTCGAGTGTTTGTGCAAGTTTAACCATGATAAACAATGCTTGAACACAGCGCAATCCTGATCAGAATATATCATGATAATTGATATGCATGTGTACCTTCTTGGTAGACTTTCCACCAACAGTCTTTTGAATGGTTCTATCACTGGTACCATCTTCTTTCTGCAACTCCTTGAGTTTCTCCATGGAAGATTTTACACCTGGGGAAATGGCTGCAAGTTTACTTGGCTTTTTGCACGGTTCCTGAGGAGCAGGTGGCAGCGGAGAGATGGGCACCGGGTGTACAGGTTTGAAAAATGCTGCGAGTTCTTCATCCGATGGCATGACAACAGGTTTCATGGAGTCCAGTGGTTGACTATCAGGAGGGACAAGGTTGGCGTTTATTTTGGAGCTGGGTGAAGATGGCTCAAGAATGGGAACTACATCCTTTTCCGTGGCCTGAGAGGATAAGAAAAAAGAATGAAACTAATGTAAGATGATATTCATGGCCCTGTTCTTTTTGGCTGTCAACATTTACCAGGATAACTAGAACTGTGTTATCAACAACCATCTACCTGAAGATCTAGTCATCAGCCCCATCCACATGTAATATACGGCTTCTGTTCAAACGTGTGTGTGTGTGTGTGTGTGTGTGTGTGTGTGTGTGTGTGTGTGTGAGTGAGAGAGAGAGAGAGAGAGAGAGAGAGAGAGAGAGAGAGAGAGAGAGCGAGAGTGCGCACGTGCGTGTGCATGTGTGTGTGCAGTGCATGCATGCGCGAGTATGCACAAATTTTTGTATTGATATGCACTTGTATGTATCCTAATTTCTACTGAATCTGTGTTTGTGTATGATTTTTGATTTATGTTAGAACCTTGTTATGTACTATCCACCCCAATATTCCTTGTGACCCCAGTACACTTGGTAATAAAGACAATCTATTCTATTCTAAAGTATGAAAATTGAAACACAAGAAAAGCAAGACTAGGTGTTATATAATCTGAGAGAACTTTTACAAATGAATTCTGCCTGCTGAAACTTCTGGGCATTCAAATTGTTATTCAATACTGTTTGAACTCCACTGCACCTATTGTATTTAGCAGTGTATTGTTTAAACTCAGGCTAGAATAAAAGTTAAGCATCTCTGGTATGGGTAATTCTCAACCCTAAAAAAAAGGAAAAATAAGATTAACTTATCTATGTTAGCCTATCAAAGCAGGTCAGTCCTTTATTTTATACAGACTTCACATAAAGTTAAGGATCACATCATAAAAACATGTTTGCATGAAAGAAAATACAACAAAATCTCTGAGATGTATCATGATTTCAATTATGTTGGCTGCTTATGATGCACTGCATATATATGTAATATTGTATGTATGTACGTATGTATGCGTGTATGCATGTATGTAAGTATGTATATTTAAGAAATAAAAAGATGATGATAAATTTACCTTTTGGCTCAAATCTGGAGAATCTTCAGGAGATTTTTCTGCCAGCATCTTGCGAAAACTTTGTCCTAGAGTTCGTCCACGAGCTGCCTTTTCTTTTTCCCATGTTCCATCTTTCTTTGGTGTAACTTGATCATTTGTTGATTTTCGAGCTGTTAGTTTAGAACGCCGAGCTGATTTATTTTCTCGGCAATCACTGAGAGGTGCATCCATACTGTCGACTGGGCGCGTCTTGCGTTTTGGTGTTCGATGTCCATCATGTTCGTCCCAGTAAGACGTAACCACCTCCGTGACCTCGTTTTGCTCAGCATCACGTAACGCTTCATGACCATCGGTGTCACTTGAAGATCCTGAAGCTTTCGCAAAAGCATCCTGTATAGATATCTGACCAGTCACAGGATTCTTTTTGGCAACCCCCCTCCTTCGCGTAGTAGGTGCTCCTTTTCCCCTCGGCTTTGTTCGAGGTGTTGTAACACTTTGTTTAACGCATGGTAAAGGCGCTGAACCGATGTTTATGCAAGACTTGACATCAACTTCAGTTGCAACATCGGCTTTCAATTCGATGGGATCGATTTTTCTTCTTTTGGACGGATGAGTTTCGTGGGATCGTTTTTTCCTGTCAAAATAATCACTTACTCGTGCCTGCGCCATGTTGCCTCAGACGCTTCTACTTCGCGCCATATGATCACATGACTTGTAAAAAAAAAAATCAATCGTACTTTCAGAAAAAGAATTTTCAAGATATATTTTATAGTTTGAAGGATATATACAAATGTAACTGAAAATCCAAATTTAAGTTCTAAATTTGATAACAAGAAAAGGTTTTGTTGATGTCACGTGACTCACAAAATGGCGGCGAACCTAAACCCATTCGAAGAAGGGGATCCAACATATTTCATTGAAGATGAGATCAAAACGTCGCAGTCTTCACCTGCAGAGTCGCCGGTTTCTTCAGAAACTGTGGACATTTCATGGGACGGAATAGCGAGCAAACTACTGAAGGACAACTTTATACTGACTGCTCTGGAATTACACACAGAACTTGTCGAATCTGGTCGGGAACTTCCTCGATTGAGAGATTACTTTTCCAATCCTGGAAACTTTGAGAGGACAAAAGATGACACGCCACCACCTACATTACGTAAGTATCAGAGTTACTGTAAGTGTTTATTGGTGATTTCCTTTTTCAGTGTAATGTGTATGCGGAAGTCCATGCCAAATGAAAAACATCTAAGGCCAATCAAAGAACAAAGTTGTGTCGTCTGCTTTTGGCTTGATGTCGTCTGCTGTAGTCGCCGCGACAAGGCACCCTTGATCGGCTGCTAGTTATTTTTCTTCTCCTCGGTTTTGGTGGTCAGTGACAAGAAAGCTGATGTGTTTTAACTTAAAATGTTGCAGCTACCTAGATTTCTCACACTTACTTAGTGGATGAAATGATGGAGAACTAGATTGGCACTTGATGCTTTTTACAGTTAATCATAATGATGATGAAATATTTGGTGTATCCTCTAACGTGACTAATCTCAGTACTTTAACACATCTCAGTGCTGTAAACTTTGAGTTTTTTGTGGATAGGTTGTATCTATATGTATATATATTTAATGTATTTATTTCTGCTCCTGCTACTTGCAGAACAGCCATGATAAGGACTGTTTTAAAACTATTATTACAATGCAGTACCACTGTATACACAATAGAAGCAGTAATAGTAGTAGCAGCAGTAGTAATTATGCTGCATGCTTCTGCTGTTTTAATAATTCAGAGGTAGTTGTGTGTGTGTGTGTGTGTGTGTGTGTGTGTGTGTTGTTTGTTTGTTTGTGTGTGTGTGTGTGTGTGTGTGTGTGTGTGAACTGAAATAACCACTTACAAACAAAGAAACAAACAAAACACATACACATGTGTGTACACATACACTTCATCACGGATATATATACCCCCCGCCCCCCACCCCCATTCATTTACAGAAAGAAAAGAACTTTCTCACACAGTCTTTATAATTTAAAATGAAAATGTTTTTTTATGTGTTATGTAATGTGTTATGTAATGTGTTATGTTAACAAAAGTGTTTTTGTAAAGCACCTAGAGCAGATTTCTGGATAGTTTGCAGTATAAGTATCCATTGTTATTGTTATTATTATTATTATTGCTATTATTATTATTATTATTATCTTGAGATAGTCAATGTTTTATAGTCTTGTATGTGTACGTGAATTTTGAACTTGTCTTTTTTAACTAGGCTTTGCATTAAATGCTTTCATAGTTTGTGATCACACTGTTTCAGCCCGTACATCCAGTGTGCAGACATTTGACTCACTGGATTTTGCAAGATACTCAGATGATGGAGAACGGCAGGTGGATGAAAGAGTTGCAGGTTAGATTTGATAGAAATGCATTGGTTGCTATTTTTAGGAAACTTGTAAGGGGAAAACCCCATGTATACTTCTGTAGAATTCTGTAGATTATATATATATTTTTATATATATAAAATATATATGTAAAATACATACATTTTTTTTTTTATCTCTGTCTTGTATCTTTTATATTGGTGGTATTTTCATTTGAGGTTTTGCCTTTACTTTTTATTTGTATATTGTTTTTACTAACTTTTGTGTGTGTGGTTTAGATTATCACTTTTTTGGTTTAAACTAATCTAAGAAATGTTTGCTGTCTGTTTTTAAATGAAGGGATTGGAAATATGGTTAATATCACTAGTTTGCACTGTGTGTCAAGAAAAGTTTTTTTTTTTTTTTTTTTAATCCAAATGTATAACTTATAAGAGGATTAGGAATTCTATTCCTTCCCTATGGTATAAAATGTTTATGGAAACATGTATAATGATAAAATAAAAAATGACATGTTCTTGAATTCTATTTTTCAGTGCTTGAATTTGAGCTTAGAAAAGCACAGGAAACAATCAAGTCATTAAGAAAAACCCTGACAAGAGAAGCAGGTAGGTATTGTTCTTTACCACTTTGTTTCCTTTCTCCTTCCCTCCATTCTTTTCTCCATAATAATATTTTATTTTTATTTATTTATTTATTTTTTTATATAGCGTTATAAATTATAATACAAGCATAAGCAAGCTCTAAGCGCTTTACAATCCAGTACCTAAAGTGAAACAAGAAAGTATGTAAAAAGTAGTAGAAACATAAAACAAAATCATTAATATTATAAAAAACACAATGCATAAAACTCACAAAGTAACATACTATCACAGTATCAGTACTACAACTGTTACACTCCAACACTCACACTAACACCCGTGCACAGACACACACATGATTAAACGGCTGAGATGACAGCAATTTTCACTTAAAATACATACATGTTGTCTTCTCTTGACCTGCCTTCAGTCCTTTCTGTCTGTGGCTTTGAATTGTTGTCCCTGTCTGTGGCTTCCTCTTGTTGTTTGTACACTTTCACAACAGCCAAAATGTGAAATCTATCATTACATACATTTTCTTGCAGCGTTAGAATAAAAAGAAAAAGAAGAAGAATTTATGTCTGTGGTAGTCAGTCATATACACATCCATGCATGTATACACAGGATGAGTGTGTGTGCACACACACATGCATGTGCACACACACACACATCCATGTACACACACACACACACAGACACACAGACACACACACACACACACACACACATATTACACACACACACACACACACACACACACACACACACACACACACACACACACTTACAAATGGATGCAGTGCTTGCAGTTCATCATGGTGTGCTTTTGTGTAAATGGATATATGCTGATTTCACAAACAACTGGGTTTTTTTTAAAGTCATGTTGTGAAATAAGAAATCTTCAGACATTTCATGAAGAGTTGTATTTCTTAGTCATTTCATAAAAAAAAGTTGAAAGCTCATTTCATTTGTAACAATTCAGTGGTTCATTTTGGTTGGAAATTAAGTGAGGCAGAGAGATAGAGAGAAAGAGCTTTAACCCTTTCACTGACAGTCAATCTAGAGTGCAAAATTCCCTTGTGCTATAAACCAGAAAATATGGTGTCTAAGAACAACTCGGGATTCCCCCTGCAATGTGTAGAAAATATGGCCTGCCCTACTACCGAACATTAGGAGCAGTAGGTTCATGGATAGCAGACCAGTGATCTGATCACCTTTCAGTGATACAGGTCCTCTACCTGGCTGCTGCATAAATGCAAGTTTGGCAGTGAAAGAATGATTGAATGAACAAGTGATTTCACTGATGCATTTAGTCATACATGAGATTGAATAGACATTAATCTAAAATTTCCTGTAATCTGTGTTTTGCCTTGTATTTTGTAACTTACAGAAAAACAAACATATATATATATATATATGCACCTGAAAACAGCTGTTGATACAGTGGGATATAATAATGGTAAAAGAACAGGATATCATGGTAAAAACATTGGAATCCAATGGCAATAACAAGGTGATAAAACGGAATATGATGGCAGTAATAGTGGGATATAATGGTAATAAGTGGGATATTATAATAACAGTGGAATATAATGGAAATAACTTATATAATGGTAAGAACAGTGGGTAGAATGGTAATGATAGTGGGATGTTATGGTAATGACAGTGGAATATAATGGCGATGATAATGGGATATAATAACATTGGGGTGTAATAGTAACACACATAAAGCCCAAACTTTTACAAACCACTTTTTTTTTTTTTTTATTGATGCTGCCCCAAAACAGAGGTTTGTTTACTTCTTTAAAACTTTAATTCTCATAATCAACATGCTTGGTTGATTTTCCTGTCTGACTGATTGTCTTTTTTGTTGTTGTCTGATTTGATGATTTATTTGTTTATTGACTGACTGATCATGGAATTGCAGAAAATGAGATAGTGACGTCTGACAGACAGAGCAAGAATGAAATCAGAAGAGATGAGGGGGATGGACTCCGCCCTTTGGAAAAGAAAGCCATCAACTTTCTGGTCAATGAATACCTCATGGCTAATGACTATAAACTGACATCCGTCACGTTTGCTGAGGAAAATGAAGATCAGGTAAAGAAGCTATCGCATCTGATGAGAGAAATATTCATTGTGAAATCTTGAGTGATATTGTTGCCAATGAAATCAGTCTTCAGGTAATGAAGCTTTCTAAAACCCAGTGTGTTTTGTTGATTCACAGTGTTGATACTTTTTGTCAGAATATGTTTGAATGAAAGAAAAATATATGCTGTGTATCAGATGTAATAAAGCGGACCTGATCAGGCTTTTGTACATTTTACAGATTATTATTGTGTGGCAGGAAGGAAGTGGTGGTCATTCTAGAAATATGCTTGTTATTGGAGATTAAATTCCACGAATTTTACTTTCAACAGGATTTTGAAGACTGGGATGATGTTGGCCTGAATATGCCGAAGCCGCCAGATGTAGTGCATTTATTCCGTGACTATGGAACACATGTATCACCAACCAGTGAGACGAAGGAGTCAGCTTGCCAGACAGACATTGGGGACAAGCTTCAGGAACAAATTGTGCAGACGCTGGAAGAAACCCAGAGATTCTTGGTTAGCAGTGGAGTGTGTGTGTGTGTGCTTGTGTGTGTGTGTGTGTGTGTGCGCGCGCGCGCACTTGTGTGTGTGTTTGTGTGAATTTTTTTTTCATAGAGAGTAAATCAATGAATTTAACCTGATTAACCTAATATATATTCAAACTGTTGATTGTAAATCCCAAAACACCTTAAGCCTGAAGTGCTCATTGGATGATGCATGAAATGCTACTACAGAGTGGAAAATGATAAATCCAGGCCCAGATGTCTTTCCTTTCCATAAATAAGACTCGCATCCCAACCCCAAACACAAATCAGCTTTATAAGGTTAAAAGTTAAACCAAAACTGGTGTTTCTTGACACTTCTTTCACTTCTTTATGGAAAACAAAGACATCTGGGTTTGGGTTTATTCTTGTCTCTATCTATGTATGTAAGTAGGTATGTACATAAGTATGTTTTCTGTTGTTTATTGCATTAATGTTTCTTTTGATTGATGTATTTCAGGAAAGACGAGTGACGGAGCTAGAAACAGAACTACAGGTGGTGCAACAGGAAAGAGATGTACTGGCACAGCAAGTGGATATCCTCAAGATGTAAGTGATCTTACTTTCATATTTTGGTTTATGATGAATAGTGTTTGCAAAGATGTAGCAGATGAAACCATACACACACATGCGCACACACATCGCGTGGTTATGTATGCACTCTCATTTTCTGTTTCTCTGTCTGTCTTTGCCTCTGTACAGCAGTCGTATTCACAAACACATCACAGTCTCAAAACCCCAGCATTTTTTATATTCAAATAGTTCTGACTTTATTTTGAAGCTTTTCCAGTCTCTGAGTAAAGGATATGGAATCTGGAGTGTGACGTACTATGAAATGATATGTCAAGTCACACTCATGTGGTTATGTGTCATACATGTTTACAGAGGTGGCCCAAGAAACTCCTCTCAGACACCAAGGGTAGCTGCAGTCCGACCTCACCGACCTGAATCCAACACGTCTTCAACTTCACCACCTGTCAGCCAATCCCACGCCCCATCTCAAACCTCTGAGGACTCTCAACCAATGAGAGAGGTCCGTACATCACCCCAGCCAACCAAAAACTGTGAAACTGACGGTTCATTGAGAGCCAGCAGTGACCAGGGGTCATCAGATGAACGAACAGGTTTTCTCACTACTGATGGTATGCAGAGTGTGCCGTCAAGCAGTCAGGATTCAACAGGTGTGAGGGAACAGAGAGATTCTGGTTCAGTGACCACGGATGAAGAGGGCAATGTTGTGAAAAGAGAGGGTGGTAACACAGGTTGTGAGCAGGAGTCAGAGAAAAGTGTGCGTGGTGGAAGTTTGTTTCACAGCAGGGGTTCTAACGGATGTAGCAAAAGGTATGCAAGTCTGTGTTACAGGCTGTGATGGTTGTCTGTCTGTTTGTCTGTCTGTCTCCATCCTGTACTCATTCTGTATCTTTCTCTTTCTCTGTCCTACTATGTCTTGTATGTTTATTTTTCTGTGTCCGTGTGTGTGTGTGTGTGTGTGTGTGTGTGCATGTGTGTGTATGTGTGTTCCCACATTCATGTATGTGGAAGCGTGTGTGTGTGTGTGCATGCATATGTGTGTGCGTGTGCATGTGTGTGTGTATGCGCGCGCGCGTGTGTGTGTGCATGTGTGTGTGCGAGTGTGTGCATGCGCACATGTGTTTGTGTGTGCGTGTGTGTGTGTGTGTGCAAATATAGAACTTATATGCATCATTGCATGTGAGTGTGTATGGGTGTGGCATACATGTGTGTGGTGGGGGGGTGGAGGGTTAGGGGGTATTTGCATTCGTCTTTATAATTATGCTTCTGTTTGATTGTTCTTTCTTTGCTTTTTTCTCTCTGTATGTTGTTGAGAAGTACAAAACATACACAGGTGGGCCTGCTCAATTTTGTTTTTTCCACTAGGCACATGTCAGCAGCATTCCAGCAGGCACTTCAGCAAACTGCGTTTCATATCACCAAGGAGAATCGCATTGTTTCTGAGGTAATTTACCCTTATTTCAAATACAACTTGCAAGCAAATGTTTTTTGTTGTGCTTTAGCATATATTTTATTTTATTTTGTTCTTATTTGTCTGTGGTTTGGTTGTTGTTTTTGTTTGTTTTTTGATGAGAATTGCATTCTTATATTTAGGCATGAGATTTTTCCATTGTTTGGATTTCTGCCATTTGTTGGTGGATTTCCGCTGAACTTTTGTTTTTCGGTCATTCCACCAGAGCTGAAAAAAGAAACAAAGAGATTGAGGACCTGGATATATGTTGAAATGTTTTCTTATAAATTTTCCTCCTTGTTTGTTATCAAAATTCTGTTTCTGTACATTACAGACAATGTATTGCTTTTATCTATTGCAGAAAATGAAACTTGTTTTTTTTTTTTTAATGCCAAAACTGTATATTGGCAGCAGTTGTAGGTATGCACTAAGCACACATTATCAGAAAAGTATTGCTTTTTCAGTGGCCAGCATTGAAGAAAAAGTATACTGGAGTACACTTACAATAGAAGCATGCATTACATCTGAAAATTAGCACACAGTTTTTTTAATGGTTATTTCAAAGATTAGTGAAACATGACTTCCGCACATACTTGCAATACAGTACAGCACTCACACAAGCAAACATGCATTTATCTTATTAAACGATACACAACATGCACAGTTATGCGTGCATGCAAACATGTACACAGTATGATATTATTAAATGACAAAGTAGCAAAGCAGATGCTTGTTTTTTTGCTTTTGTGGTTTTGTTCCACAGAAAGATGAATTAACATCAGGACAGGTGCATATTGCTCATTTTTCATGTTTTCATTTTTTAAAATTTTTAGATGTCCAGACTTCCCAAGGCAGACGGCTTGGAGGTTGTGACCATGTTAGCCAGGTGTCTGCCTCACATTGTGCCTCATGTGTTGCTGGGCAAGCGAGAGGTATGTTATTGTGCCTCGTGAGGTATGTCACATTGTGCCTAATGTGGTATGTCACTCTGTGCCAAATGTGTTGCTGGGCAAGTGAGAGGTATGACACATTGGCCACATGAAACTTGACTGAAGACTGTGAATGCGAGGAAGCAGTGTGTATGATAGGACTCAAAAGTTCTGATTTTGATTAATAATGGAAAGATGTTTATATTATTAATGTCTGAAAAAGAACAGTAATAAAAACAGCAATCTGTTGCATTGATAAGCATCCGTCCTACCGCTGTATCTTAAAGCATAAAAACACAAGATTACAACAGCTGTGTTGCTATTCCAAAACCGTGAATTAACTGATGACTTTGACACACAGTGCTATTGGCAAGTCTGCATCTGTCCACAGAAAAAAAAAAAAAAAAAAAAAAAAGAGCTTTCATTTATTGATTGAGGTTGCCATAAATAGGTGGTTAGTGTACTGGACTTTTCAGTCTGAGAATCCAAATTTGATCCTTTTGTGTCCATTGTAGCCTATCTAAAAATAGACATTACATGTTTATCGGATATACGTATAACTAGATGTGTAGAGGATATCAACAGTTGCTTTGCTGGACCTTTCCCCACTGGTGACTATTTGTTCATCGTGGTAGATGAGTAGAGTCACTTCCCTGAGGTGGAAATACTCCCATCCACTTCAGCGAGAGCAGTACTGCCTGTTCTGAACTCCATTTTATCCCGCCAAGGCATACCCAACATCATCATTACCATTTGTGGCAAGCCTGTTCAGTTCATTGTTGACACAGATGCCGCAATGAACATTATAGACAGTTCTGTGCATGAAGTTTTATCGCCTATTCCCACACTCATACCCTGATCGCCCAAGATCTATATGAAGTTTTATCAACATGCTTTTGAATGGTATTGACGTGGCACAGTTAATGAATTAAGCTACAAGTTAACAGCTCAGAGAACTGTCACCCACTGATCTGTTGTAGTGTTCATTTGTGCGCGAGCCGTACATACGCATACTCCTGTAACACACACACAACAAACATAAAAGATCCCAGTATCACTATCAGCTCCTGGTGGATTAAGGATGGGGATGTTTCCAATCTTCCAGTCAATAAGCATAAAGACCTGCTGGCTCCTTAATTTCCATCTTGTGTATGCACATGCACAAGGTCGAGTATGCACAATAAAGATCCCTGACCTGTTTCAGTGTTTGATAGATTATGGAAACACATATTTATTATGCGCATCCCTGAAAACAGAGTGATGAAGGGGTAAAAAACAAAAAAAGACACAGAACAATGAACCAAAAGCAACACACTCAGGGCATGAATGAATATGAGATTTGCAGCTCATGAATGCAGAAAAAAAGAAGAAACAGTTTTCTGACTGAATATTTTTTGAGTGGCAGCTAATAGTTTTTATATGTATGTTAACATCCATTGGCAGCTAATAGTTTTGATACATAAACATGTGTGAATTACAGGCAAAATTATAATGAAGTAGTGTATAGTATTTAAGAATGAGATATTTGTCTATATTTTGGTTGACCCATCCTTATTCATATATACAAGAATAAGAGAAAAGTAAAGTGACTTTTATAATTGTCAGTTTTTACTTGATCGATTCATACTTACGGTAATGTGCAGGAGTTGATCCCCTTGATTCTGGCTACAGCAATGCTTCATCCAGACTCCAAGGAGCGAGATCGTCTGCTCAACATTCTCTTTAACCTCATCAAGAAACCGGACAGTGAACAGAGGTTTGCATGATGGTCTTGCTGACTCGACATTTTCATGTTATTGTTTCAGAAATATGTCAAAGAATGAGTGTGTATCATGAAATAATTCCCTCCTTATTGTGACCTGTGAAATGAGTGAAATGTTTCATGATTATTGTGTAAAGTATTGATTTATTTTTGCTCCATTTCTTCTCTGTAATGATCCTTCCCTCCACACACACATATTTTCAATTTCATTTTAATGTGATTATGATAAAAATGATATTTGTAATATTTCTGTAGTGCACATATCCAAAGTCATCAGGGCTCTGTGCACTTTACTTTATAAATTGGCCATTGAGAATGATGATGACTATTTGTTATTGATTAAAAAAAAAAGCTAAAGTAATCAAAAAAGTTACACATAGGTTCAATTATGTATCAAAATAAACCAACAGAATTACTCTGGGTAGATACCTTAGAAAAAAAAGATATCGGAATTGCTAATACAGCGTATTATGTTAATGTAATTGAGTGTATCATAATGATATAATACAGCGCCTTATGATAATCTAATTGAGTGCATCTTGATAATCTAATGCAGTTCATTATGATAATCTAACACAATGCATTATGATAATCGAATACAGAGCATTCTGATAATGTAATACAGTGCATTCTGATCATGTCAGTAATAGGTGTGATGGTGCAGAGTTTGCCTTGTTGTTCTGGTCCTGCTTATGAATGAATGCCGACAAAGACCTGTATGACTATTGCTGCATTCATCAGTCCTGACCATGCTGTTTTCAAGCAGTAAAGAGTGTTAACTCTTTCAATACACCTTGTGTATGGAGAGAGTTTCCACTCTTTATTGTTTGTTAATTGTTTACTGTCCTTGCCTCATTATTCTTTCATATGCTGTTTACAGACAGATGATCCTGACAGGCTGTGTGGTGTATGCTGAGCACGTGGGGGCAGAGAGACTGGTGGAGGAACTGTTACCTCAGTGCTGGGAGCAGGTACGCACAATTTTCTTTCTTCCACAGTTGGTGGACATTTCCAGATCATCTTCTCTGTTTCGGGACTGTAGCTCCCACATTTATATGTTTGTATAAATTGGTTTGATTAGAAAATACAAACTGAGCATCCAGTCATTCAGATGAGATGATATATCAAGGTCCTGTGTGCAGCACCCACTTGGTGCACTGAAAAAGAAACAGTGGCAGCAAAAGTGTTATCCTCTGGCAAAATTCTGTAAAATAAATCGACTTTGATAGGTACACAAATATATATGCATTCAGTTATGGCCTGACAAGTGTGACAAGTGCGTTGGGTTATGCTTAGGTCAGGCATCTGCCTAGCAGATGTGGTGTAGCATGCAAGGATACGTCTGAATGCAGTGATGCCTGTTTGAGAAACTGAAACTAATGTATATTGAGCGATGTGAAAACAAATGGTACTGTTTACTGTGCACAGATCAGTCACAAGTATGTGGAGAGGAGGCTGCTTGTGGCTGAAGCGTGTGGAGCTGTGGCTTCCTACTTACCGGTATGTTGATGAGTCCACTCGCTTTTTTTTTGTCTTTTGTTTGTCTTATGGAAGTGTGTGTGTGTGTGTGTGTGTGTGTGTGTGTGTGTGTGTGTGTGTGTGTACATGCATGCGTTGGTGGGTGCATGTGTGCAAGTGGTTGTGTGGTGTGTGTGTGTGTATGTGTCTGTGTTTGTGTGTGCATGCATGTGTGGGTGTGTGTGTGTTTGGTTGTGTATGGTGTGTGTATGGTGTGTGTGTGTGTGTGTGTGTGCCCACACACACATGCACGAAGAGAGATAGACAAGTGCTAGTGAGCAACATATTTAATTTTGTCTTCTATTTCAGCCGGAGATGCTGAGCTCTCTGGTGCTATCGATGCTGCAGCAGATGTTGATGGATGACAAAGACGACGATGTCCGAGAGGCTGTGGTGCGCAGTCTGGGTCTGCTTGTCGCCTTTATCGCTGACGCTGATAAATACTCACAGGTGGGTCAGCACAAGTGCAATGCTAATCAGTGGAGATGTAAAGTGTGTGCTTCTGTCTTTAACGCTGATCAATCGAGATGTAAAGTGTGTGCTTCTGTCTTTAACGCTGATCAATTGAGATGTAAAGTGTGTGCTTCTGTCTTTAACGCTGATCAATCGAGATGTAAAGTGTGTGCTTCTGTCTTTATTTTGCACAGGCACTCTCATGCAAATATACTTGCGCACACATGCTTATGATCTGGATGTGCACTAAAACTCCAGCACAAGTGCAAACAGCTGCATAGAAGCATTCTCACAAATACACTCATGCTCTCAGACATATACATGAAGGAGAGTTAACTTGAAAGATTTTTATTCATGCATGCATTCTCGCATTCTTGTATAATGAATAAGTATAAATCTGTATATATAATAATGACAATAGATAAGTAAATGAATAAATGATAACAATAGATAGTAATAGATGATAATAAGTAACAGTTGAATAATTAAATAATTGTGTTTGTATTTGTATTTCTTTTTTATTACAACAGATTTCTCTGTGTGAAATTCGGGCTGCTTTCCCCAGGGAGAGCGCGTCGCTACACTACAGTGGCACCCATTAAAAAAAAATTTTTCCTGCGTGCAGTTTTATTTGTTTTTCCTATTGAAGTGGATTTTTCTACAGAATTTTGCCAGGAACCCTTTTGTTGCCATGGGTTCTTTTATGTGCGCAAATTGCATGCTGCACATGGGACCTTGGTTTATCGTCTCATCCAAATGGGTAGCATCCAGACCACCACTCAAGGTCTAGTGGAGGGGGAGAAAATATCAGCGGCTGAGCCGTGATTTGAACCAGCACGCTCAGATTCTCTTGCTGCTTAGGCAGGCAGACACATTACCTCTAGGCCATCACTCTACTCCATAATAAATCAAATGATAATAACAATGAATGAATTTGCAATTATTATTCTCGTCATTTTTATTGTTTTTATTTCTGTCATTGTCATTACTATGATTATCATTATTACTATTTTTATGATTATTATAAAACAAATGAATAAACCTTTATTGCTGACCCCCTGCACTGGTGTGTGTGTTTTCCAGGCCTTTGACCTGCTGCAGATCTCACTGAGGGACCCTGCAGAGAAGGTGCAGCGCTCAGCTCTACAGGTGTTCCTGCCGTCCTTCGCAGCCTGGGCCTACGAGCTGGGTCGCCTGGAGCACCAGCTGGTTCATGCCATGCTGCGAGACCTGGAAGACCTAGTTAAGGCAATTTACATTTGTTCTGGTGTTGGCTTACTACTCACCGGGTATGCTGGCTCATAGGATTCATCGACTCAGGTTATACGCTGGTTTTGATCGACAGGTTATATGACGATATCGATCGACAGGTTATATGCTGGTTTTGATCGACAGGTTATATGACGATATCAGTCGACAGGTTATATGCTGGTTTTGATCGACAGGTTATATGACGATATCGATCGACAGGTTATACGCTGGTTTCGATCGACAGGTTGTGCAATGATTTTGATTGACAGGTTATGTGATGATATCGATCGACAGGTTATACTCTGATCTTGATCAACATGTTATAGGCTGGTATTGATCGACAGGTTATGCATTGATACGATCAACAGGTTATATGTTGATATCGATCGACAGGTTATGGGCTGATATCGATCGACAGGATACAATGATTTTGATCGACAGGTTATACACGGATATCAGTCGATAGGTTATGTATGTGGAGTATGCTTGTTGATCTCTGCAAGTAATAATGGGAAGTTGCAGGAGTTAAGGTTTATTCTGGGTAGTGGTAGATTTAAACTGATGGAGTTTGACTGAAAATTGGTAAAGATATGTTAAATATGTTGTAAAACATTTTGGTGGTTTTAGTTTTAGTAAACCTTCCCTTCTTAAGATATATTCTGGTTAACATCATATTTGAAATGATAGATTGTGATTGAGAATAGGTGAAAATGTGCTAGATGTATCAAAGGCGGACTGTGGTTGCCATAGCTGTATCAGATCGCATCAGATTTTCTTTTTAAAATTTTTTTTTAATGTTTTTATAGTTTTTTTTACATTTCATATGTTGAAAATGTCTTACTTGCTTTGTCAGAATGAGAGAGACTGCACAGTGCTTCAGGGTTTATTCTTCCTCTGGGTATTAGAAGGTGCATAATCACACTCTTTCTCCACCCTTTAGAAATTAATGATAAATGAAAGAAAAGATTAAACCATCCCTATCACCTTGTTGGGTAATGCTGGTTTTCAGTTAAAGACTAACACATTGATTGGTTTGGTTGGTGAAAGGAGGGATGTGGTTAATTTGGAGCTTGTTCTGGGTAGTTTAGTTAGATCCATCATATGTTTTTATCTCTTTCCCTGTTTGGAAACAAGGACTTTCCATGTGACTGCGTTGATTGACTTTTCAGTTTGCGGAATGCTGCATGATGAAACTCCATTTCTGCATGCCAGTTGTCGGCTGCATAGTGTTATGAACTCGTGCGTTTCTCTGTTTGCCTTGAACTTGTTGTGAAATAAGGTTTATGAAGAGAAGACAACTTTTATGCAGTGTTTTGTTGTTCTCCCCCCTGGTGTCCAAGGTGTAAGATCTCCAATATCAGAGAACAGAGTTGGATGCAATCCAAGAATGAGGGCAGTTGTTTCCCTGAGTTGTTTCCCTTGTCCCTGTGTTTCGTGTCTTGTGTTTAACACTTGAATGCAGCGATCTGGTTGTCCTGTGTCCCATGACCTCACAGACTCAACAGTGTTCAGTTCATTGTCCACATTTGTGACAGATGTAAAGCATGGAGTTGATATTATGATAATTAGTTGTTTGCATCGACCACATTTTTAAAAGCGTGAAATTAATATTGTGAGTGTCACATATTTTTCCGCCCCAATATTGATGACTATTGACTTTGTCTTTTCCCTTCAATTCAACGTAGGATGTCAGGTAAATGAGGGGGGTAGGATGGGGGTGAGGGGGCGTGGGGGTTTGGTGGGAGGATGGCTGATAAAGGCAAGGAGAACAAGAGGGATTTAGCTGGAGTTTGGGGGGGGGGGGGGTTAGGTGTGATGGAACTGTTTGTAAGATTGAGGAGCTATGTGGCATTCCGGAAGTGGAGTCAGTCAGTTGCACCACTCTTATGTATCACGGTCAAGGAACTTAACAACGCAAGGTCTTTCTTGGTGTGACCATAGTAGAAGGGGGCATGCTGTTGAAAGATTGTGCCTTACCTTCCATGTCAAGAGAAACCTACTGCTCCTGGTCATAACAGAAGAAGAGTTCGTGAACAATACAGAGACCCTCATCTGTGAACCAGATGGAAAGATCTTGTCTGTGGTAAGAGTTGGAGAAGAAAGGTTGCCTTCGGTAAGAGTAGGAGACATATATGTCCAGAAAAAAAGGTCTTCGGTAAGAGTAGGAGACATATATGTCCAGAAAAAAAAGGTCTTTGGTAAGAGTAGGAGAAGGAGGGTTGCTTGTTGGTTTCTGTTTTAATTGTCATATATGTCCAGAAAAAAAGGTCTTCCAAGGACACTATAAGGTCTGGACCAGAAAGAATTTTTTTGTAACTTTAAAATCTCTTTGTTTACTGTCTTTTGTTGGCTTTAAGCCCTGTCAAATTTTGGTGATCTACTACCTCTGTCAGTGTCACTGTCTTATTTCTAGTTTTGCTGTTCAACCTTAGCCGTTTGAATAATTTTTCTAATAAGTTTTTCCTGTCTTGAATTCTTCCCTTTCAATAGTTGTCTACTTTTTTTGGCAACCAGATGAAACAAAAGCAAGAGAGCTTGACCAGTCACTTTTTTTTGTTTGTTTTTAAAAAAAATTTTTTTATAGTAAATATGATAATTTTTGTTCATAGTTTTGATCTTTGCTGCTTTCTTTGCAAAAAAAAAAAAAAAAAAAAAAAAAAAAAAAAAATCTCTAGAATGAAATTTTCACCTCTGATGAAGATTGGTTTGTTTCCTTTCAGAGTCAATTCAAATTACTACTTGAGCTCCTCCTATCTTACATCTATGTTATTTCCATGAGTTATCAGCTTATTATGGTAAAAATGATGTGGTTTATATTGGTTCTGCAAAGAAGTTTCTGTTTTGCTGTGTAGATGCATGCCAGTTTTCTGGCCACTGTCTGTATCTTTAATAAAAGTAAGTTGTAGAAGATGCAGGGGGAAAACATTGCAAAAGTGGATATACGTATATTTGACAATCGTTGTTTCCATATGCCTGTCAGGGGACTCGCAGTTATAAATTTCATTGTTTGAATGGGAGATAAAACTTTATTTGAAATGTGAAAGAAGGTGATTTGAGATGGAAGTTAAAACTGTGGTGAGCGTCTGAGGCACTGGGACAAACTGTTTGCACCATTGTTGCACTGATATCTTCAAACTGGCCCCCATCATGATTGGTAACTGGTTCATTGTAAGCGTGTTCACCCTTCACCCTCCCCTTCCACAGTCACTGTTAAACTGTTGAAAGTGGATGTTGTACAGCAGCAACATACAAATCCCCCCCTTTTTTGTTCCAAATTGGTTACAGTCTTCATGATCGAAACAAAAGAAGAGTGTAGATGGGAGATGGAGTGCTAGCTAACTGAATATGAGGTATACTTCCAGACCAGTGGAATAACATTGATGCATTTTTGATGGATGTCTGTCAAATGGGTATGTGGAGTTACGTCCTCTGAGACAGCAACCTTCGTCCTTGTGGTGTGACTCGTATCTCTCTCTCTTTACGTCATTTTACTGTTTGCATTGTTGTCTCTTCTGGTTGATTTCAGAGATTATGTGGTGGATGTGTTTGTTAGGGTATTTTCCTCTCAGGCTACAGCGGCTCGTTTAGATGACATAATGAGTGAGCATGGATTCTGAAGATGTAGTTCTTCTAAACATGCATATTTTTTCTGTCAGAATTCTTCTGAGGATGCATATCTTCTTTTTTCTTTATACACCTCATTTGGTTTTCCCTTTCAAATATTTTATGACATTTCATCATGAGGGTACATGCAGAAAAGAGTTAATAATCCCCCACCGCCCCCCAAAATAAAAAAAACCCAAACAAACCAGAAAACTATTGCCAAAAAATCCACCACATAGTCTTCTGAAACACAGAAATCCTGATCTGTCATCATGAAATGAGACATGATACATGATAATAATTAACTGAAAATTTGCTTCTTTAAATAGAAAGTTGATTTAAAAAAACAACAAAAAAACTATCCAAAGTGAACATGACACTGTAACACATTTGATGTACTGATATTTTGTCCCTAGGCAGTTACAGTCAGTGTACTTAAAGAGTAAGTTAAACATTAGAAATATATCATGAATTCCACCTGGGCAGTGTTGGTGGATGAGTATGCATAATATTTATAACAGATTGATTAACTGATTTCATGGTGAAGGTCATGCATTTTCTGTCTTTTTTTTCTCTCACCAACTTGTTATTCTTCTTGTTCCTGCTTATTCTGTGCATGGGCGTGGGTTACATTGTACAGTGAAACAACTGAAGGCATAGCACATTTGGCAAACATCTGAACAGCATATTACTATATTAAATGCCAGTGTACTTGTAACATTTTCTGCATGATTCAGGACAGTGAAATATAATAATTTGGGGCAGCTTCTGCACGATTCAGAAAAAAAGCGAATTAACTTTATCATAGCATTTACACTCATTGAAGCATGCCACTTCTTCTGGGTTTCTTTTTGTAAATGCATCAGTTTATCTTTTATTCATTCACCAATATATCATGCCTCTCAGAAATTACAGTTCATTGTATTCAGTCAATGTTTGCAGGTCTGCTATGTTTTCAGATTGTGCTTGCTTCAATAAACAGGTGGAATGTTCCGTAATAAAAAAACACTGATCAGCCAACAAGCAACTGACTATAATGAAATGTCATTGATTAATATATGTCTTCATGTATGTATGAATGAAATCTAATCACTAAAGTATTGTCCCTGAATCAGTTTTGATTGCAGATGACATACTTAACCACTGTGTGTTTCGCTGTCTTCACAGTCAATTTTAATTTGGTTGAAATATTTAGCAGTTGTGTTTTTTGCTTGTCTTATCAGTGTCATAACCAGTTGTAGTCTGCTGTAGTCAAATCTGAAAATGCTGTGGTGTAGAAACTGACACAAGAAATAGCATTTGTAAGACTGTAGACATTAATCTCTTGATCCCTTTCCCTTTGTAGTATGCATGTAGTTTCTTTCAGTAATTTTATGTGCATTCTGCATGCTGGGAAAATTAAGTATGCATGATTATCAACGATCATTATACATATCTTCATCATACACAAAATATATTTCTAATAAGTATCCAACAAGAAACATTGCTATTTCTAAGATGTTAAAATAATGGATTGTAAACTTGATAATGGTATGGTGAGTTATTTTGTGCAAGTGTAACTAAAATTGGGCTCTTAGTTTTTTTTTCCATTTGTATATTTTGGCTGCATTTAATGTCACATGTTTCTAAATAGCAGTATCAGTGTGTATTTGGATGTCTGTGAAGGATGCTGCTTATATCTGTTGTGTGAGTGTCATTCAAGAACCATACATGTGCACAGTAATATTGGTGTGACATTGTAAAATTAAAAAGAAAGATTGAATGGGAAATGAAACCTATTGCAGTAACATGACTTACAAAGAATTTAAAGCAGCTTGAGGTTAAGGGAATTTTTTTCTGCTTATCGCAATAGTCTCCCAAATGATAGTGTAATTTCATAATGTTTAAGCATTATTACATTGTCTTAATTTGTTCAGTTCAGACCTGCGGAGATGTTTATCAATTGTCAGAAGATAAAATATCTATATTACCATGATTACAAAATTAAGAATGCTGTAAACATATTTGACAACTCTGGTGGTCATTTGATTGCAAATTTAAGAATGATGTAAACATATTTGACAACTCTAGTCATTTGTGATATGAATTTAAATCAATGAACAACTTATCTGTCTATTCCTATGTTTTTCTCTCTGTCCCTACCCCCCTTGCTCTGTCTGTCTCTCAACCTTACAGTATTTTTGTAATTAGCTGGTGTTTCTCATTGATTTATATACTGTTGATGTAATTGTCCATCAGAAATAAAGAGAAGATGAAAGCCTTAAGAACTCTGTTAAAAAATAAAACGTTTGTCATATTCAGTTTATTAAGATTTTAAGGAAACAAATCTTTTACTGATTTAAGTAAACACATTATTATTATTTTACAAATTAACTATAATGAAGGAACAGAATCTGAAAATGATTTGCAACAACTCTTCAAATATGAAACTAAAGGCTTGGCTTTTTGTTGAATAATTTGTAACAAATGTTTATTTGTGTATTTTGAAATTAAAAAAAAGAGAATTCAGAGTTGCACTGTTTACAAACTTTTGCTTTGAATAAAAAAAGTTTGCAATGAATTGTATAAAGAGCACATCTAAACTGAGTTAGTAATTGCTTCATATGCACTTTAGTTTATGTCATGCAAAAAATTGTTTTATTTTTTTCTGTTGTATTAAGTTATTCTATCTTTCTAGGAATATTTTCATGTGAAAATTGTTTCTCTTTTGCCTTGTGTAATGACAGTATGGCTCTTATGCATCCAGTGTATAAAGTTTCACTTTTGCCTTGTGTAATAACGATACGGTTGTTGTGCGTCCAATATATAACAGGGTGCTTTAGCGCAGCAGAAGAACAACAACTCCACCACACTTCCTCTCAACGAAACGCGGTTCCACCTCCTCCTGACGGTGCTTCAGGAGTTGCTGCCCTTTATGTACATATCGTTGTTGGAGACCTGTCCTCAGTCGTCGATTGAGCCTGACGATGATCTGGTTGTCGACTGTGAGTGTGTGTGTGTGTGTGTGTGTGTTTCGTCTTTGTGCGTGTGTGTATGTGTATGTGTGTGGTGCGTGTGTGAGTGTGAATGTGTATGTGTGATGTAAGTTGTGCAATCATTTGTGTGCGCGTGTGTGTGTGTGTGTGTTTTTGTGTGCTAAGTGTGAAAAGTGTGTGTGTGTGTTATGTGTGTGTGTGTATGTGTGTGCATGTGTTGTATGTTTGTGGTTTTGTGTGTGTGTGTGTGTGTGTGAGTGTGTGTTGAGTGTGTGTGTGTCTGATGTGTTGTAAGTGTGTGTGTGTGTGTGTGTGTGTGTGTGTGTGTTTGTGTGCTCCTGTGTGGGTATATGAGATGTTTGTTTTATTTTATGATGGAATGATGAGGCTAACACTTAGCACCCAGTACAGTGCCACTCATGGTATGTTTATACTCGCACATGTACATGCACAAACATCTGCATGCTGGCAAACACAGGCCACACACGTACACATGTATATGCATGATTAGAAATGAAACAATTTGCATGTGTGCATATGCACACACACACAAAGTGACCACACTATAATCATTCCCACATTGTCAGCCTTACCCATAGCCAGCAACCATCTTTAGGAGTTACATGTACACACACATGTACACACACACACACACACACACACACACACACACAGAGTAACTACACCATAATCATTCCCACAGTGTCAGCATTACCCCTAGTCAGCAGCCGTCTTTAGGAGTTGCACACATGTACACAAACACAAACACCCCCCCCCCCCCCCCCCACACACACACACAGTGACTACACCATAATCATTCCCACAGTGTCAGCCTTACCCTCGGCCAGCAGCCGTCTTTTGGAGTTACCGATTATCGCTGGGGATCAGGAGCGACTGATGGCTCTGGTGCACCGCTTTGAGAACCACGTGCAGCAAGAGTGGTTCGAACCTTGGGAGCAGCTTAACTGGCTGGTCAACAATCTGTAAGTTACTGGGGAATGACAGCTACAGGTTTTATTATTATTATCATTATTATATTTCCTGTATTTTAAATTTATGGGGGAAAAAAATGTAACATATTTTATGTTATCATTACTGTTTTTTGATAGTTCAAGTTTTGTATGTTGGGTATTTTTCTTTCTTTGATTTAACAGCTTCACTGCGAGTGATATTAAGTGTGTTGTGTGCCTGTGTTTGGTGTGTGTGTGTGTTTGTGTGTGTGTTTGTTTGTGTGTGTGTAGGGTGAGTGTGAGTGTGTGTGTGTGTAGGGTTAGTGTGTGTGTGTGTGTGTGTGTGTGTGGTGTGTGTACTGTGTGTGTGTGTTTGTGTGTCTGTGTGTGTGTGTGAAGGGGGTGCATGTGTAGGGTGTGTGTGTGTGTATGTATGGTGAGTGTGTATTTGTGTGTGTGTGTGTGTGTAGGGTTAGTGTGTGTGTGTGGTGGGAGTGTGTGTGTGTGTGTTTGGAGACTTTGGCCTGGTATTCTGGCCAGACAGACGGCAGCGAGGATTTTGTCATGTTTCACAACAGGAATGAACAGGTGGATCGAGATAAACCTCTGTGGCACTGATCCAGGCTGTCGGCTGGGAAAAAGCAAAACAAAACAAATGACAAGTCAGGTTATTTTCGGTGAATCCCATTCCCTATTTTTTAGAGAAGGAAATTGTGGTATGATGTACGCTTGGAACGTTTAGTGACACTCAAACTCTGTCCCTTTAAAAAGTTAGATTCTTAACACATCATTCCCAGTTTATCCACACCCAGGATGTTGAAGAAAATTGTGAAACTCAGTTTCTTGCTGTTTTGTTTTCATGAGTAATATCAGTGCTTGAGACAAAAATAGAATAAAGAATTACGCAACAAATAAGTGTATGAATAGATAAGTAAAAGGAAAGGGAAAATAAAATTCTGTTAAATGCTACCAAATATGATGGCAGTTTGTACTAATGTATCAGGGAAATGACTTTCCTATCTGTGTGTGTGTGTGTGTGTGTGTGCAGGATTCCACGCTTGCTGGAGGTGATGATGGGGGTGGGGGTGTCACTACCCCGGGTGGTGGGTGCACTGTGTACCTACGTCAGCAGGTTCTGTCGCATTTTTGGCAAAACCTTCACACAGAAAAAGGTCAGTACCCACTTAGCCTGGAGCGCATTGTATTATAATTATTGGCATGTATGAGGTTGTTGCTGGTTTTATTGGCTCACAAGTGTACTTAGCGAGTCTTTGTTATACTATAGCTCTGATTTGATTATCTGTGTGGGTGTGTGTGTGTGTGTGTGTGTGTGGGTGTGTGTGTGTGTGTGCCTATAGTAAACTTTAACAAATTCATATTATCTGGAAATAATTTGGTGTGCATGTATTTGTAGGTGCACATGCACAAGTTCTTTTCTGTGTGTGCATGATGGTTAACATGATATGTGATCATGCAGTCATTTTGTGTCTTTTTTTTTCAGGTGAAATTAAAGTTTGAGGAGCTTGTTGAATTGCCTGAAGATTGTCTTGGTAAGTATGATTTGTTTGTATGTAGTAGTACATCTGAATGTATGTGTGTGTGTGGAGGGGGGGGGGGCAGTGGTGCACTTGTGTATGCACACTTCTGTTTGCATTTATTTTATGCTCACTTTGCATCAAACATCTTTCATCATTTATAATCGTTCTCATACCGTTCTGCGACAGACCTTTGGAGAGCATGCTGCTGAAGATATCTTTTCTTTTTTTATTTTCTTTTTTTTTTTGAAAAGAGCAAGTTCTGTATTGTTCCCAATGTTCAGACTGATAGAAAAAAAAAGAACACATGCACACACACAAAAACATTGCAAATGGAAAAGAGCTTGTTCTGTGTTGTCCCCATGTTCAGATTAAAGGAATGAGGAAACCATGTCAGTGGAAAGAGCCAGATATCTGTTGTCCTCCATGTTCAGATTAATAGAAAGAACAATGTGAAAGGAAAAGAGCTAAGTGTGTTGTCCTCTGTGTTCAGATTCACAAGTCCACCTGGGTCATACCGCCATCACTACTGCTGTTGTTCCAGTCTATGCATCGGGAGTTCTGCTTTCTTTTCATAATGTGAGTGCTTTGTTTTTGTTTTGTTTGTACATTTTTGTGTGCTGGTCGCGGTTATGGTTGTGTGTGTGTGTGAGTGTGTGTGTGTGTGTGTGTGTGTGTGTCTGTGTACATATGCATGTATGCATGTGTGCATGCATGTGTGTGTGTGTAGCTGTCATGACATGTACTTCTGTTATTTTGTATGTGTGCGTGTGTTTGTGCGTGTGTGTGCATGCGTGTGCGTGCATGCATGTGTATACTTATGTTGTACAAGTGTGTATAAGTTTAGCCGTAATTACATGTGCTTATGGTGTGTGTGAGAGTGGTAGGGGATTTTGTGTGGAAGGGTGTAGATGTGTTTTTATTCACAGATAGAGCTATTATTACATGGTTCATGACATGTGAACATACATGCACTAAGTTGATTTCAAAGTTAAAAAATATATTATTTATGGTGTGTATATGTTCTTAGTGTTCATACTTTGTATCCCCAAAAGGGTGAAAGGTTTAAATTTCCTTAAATCTAATTGAAGTGCATCTGCGTGTATGTGTGTATGTATGTGTGTGCGCGTGTGTTTTGTGTGTGCGTGTTTGTGTGTATGTGTGCGTGTGTGTGTGTGTGTGTGTTTGTGTGTGTGTGTGTGCATGTGTGTGTTTGCGTGCATGTGCGTGAGTATGTGCAGGAGGAATCTCAACAAGAAGTCAGTCATTTCCTGAAAAAAGTCCTATGCACTCTGGCCTTTTGTCAAACCTCTCTGGACAGTCTCCGGGCAACTGTGTTACAGCTGAGGTAAGTTTAGACATCATCTTTTCACACACAGTCATTCACACAGACATACCTTTACCAATCAACAGAAGAGAGTCCAAATGAACTGTTAATCACTACTGCTGTTGGTTTCGGAACAAATAACAATTCATGTCAACTCGTCACTTGCTGCCTCTGTTCTGAAACCATAGCAGCAGTGATTAACTTTGTCATTTGGACATTAGCAGTGAACCATGACTTGAAATGACATTGTTATCCACTGTTGCTGTGGTTTCAGAACAAAAGCAGTGAACCATGACTTTGTTATTAACTGTTGATGTGGTTTCAGAACGGAGGCAGTGAAACATGCCTTGAAACAACATTGTTACCCACTGTTTTTATGGTTTCAGAACAGAGGCAAGTGAACCATGACTTGAAATGGTATTGTTATTGGAACAACATTGCTATTCACTGTTGCTATGGTTTCAGAACAGAGGCAAGTGAACCATGACTTGAAATGGCATTGTTATTGAAACAACATTGTTATTCACTGTTGCTATGGTTTCAGAACAGAGGCAAGTGAACCATGACTTGAAATGGCATTGTTATTGAAATGACACTGTTATTCACTGTTGCTATGGTTTCAGAACAGAGGCAAGTGAACCATGACTTGAAATGGTATTGTTATTGGAACAACATTGCTATTCACTGTTGCTATGGTTTCAGAACAGAGGCAAGTGAACCATGACTTGAAATGGCATTGTTATTGAAACAACATTGTTATTCACTGTTGCTATGGTTTCAGAAGAGAGGCAAGTGAACCATGACTTGAAATGGCATTGTTATTGAAATGACACTGTTATTCACTGTTGCTATGGTTTCAGAACAGAGGCAAGTGAACCATGACTTGAAATGGTATTGTTATTGGAACAACATTGCTATTCACTGTTGCTATGGTTTCAGAACAGAGGCAAGTGAACCATGACTTGAAATGGCATTGTTATTGAAACAACATTGCTATTTACTGTTGCTATGGTTTCAGAACAGAGGCAAGTGAACCATGACTTGAAATGGCATTGTTATTGAAACAACATTGTTATTCACTGTTGCTATGGTTTCAGAACAGAGGCAAGTGAACCATGACTTGAAATGGCATTGTTATTGAAACAACATTGTTATTCACTGTTGCTATGGTTTCAGAACAGAGGCAAGTGAACCATGACTTGAAATGGCATTGTTATTGAAATGACAGTTATTCACTATTGCTATGGTTTCAGAACAGAGGCAAGTGAACCATGACTTGAAATGGCATTGTTATTGAAATGACACTGTTATTCACTGTTGCTATGGTTTCAGAACAGAGGCTGTGAACCATGACTTGCTTCTGTCTGTGCTTTGGGATGGCGTTGTCCATACTGCCGCTGTAGTCAGAGCAACTGCTGCCTCTCTCTTTGAAGTGAGTAGTCACTGAGAATGCTCAAGTTTATGTGTGCTACACCTATGTAAAAACTCCATTGTGAGACAAGCTATAAAAGCGAGAAAATCTGACTGCACTCACCGGACTCACCAGTATTTTCTCACCCTCCACTGGACCTTAAGTGGTGGTCTGGATGCTAGTCATTCAGGTGAGATGGTAAATCAGGGTCCTCAGAGATGAGCTTTTTCTGCAGATTTACAGAAATCAGTAAATGTGAGAGCCCCAGGGGTCAGTCACAAGATTTGTGTTAATCCGTTGAGAAAATCATGGAGTTTATGTTTATGTGATTCGTTCGTTTTCAGTTGATCTGACTTGCGCGTATTCCCAAATGGTTTGTATTCTTACTTGATTGTGGCGAACTGTATGCTTGAGAGAACCCGTTTCAAAACGTCACCCAACGCCATACTTTTCTTCGTGTTGTGCCCATGAATCATCATCTGAATTAAGTACATTCCAAAACGGAAAAGCTACTCAGACGGTATTCTCCATTTACAGACCCTGTGGTAAAGAGGCTTTGAGCAGATGGTGACTTGTCAGTGCAGCTTATTCTGACAGATATTTCCTAACCATGACATTTGACGCAAGTCAAGTCCACAGTTGTCAAAAGTGAACATGATGTATGTGAACACATATGTTATGAATCAAGATGCTGATATGCGAAGTGAAGATGATGAATGTGAACATACGCATGTTATGAATCATGATGCTGATATGTGAAGTGAACATGATGTATGTGAACACACACATGTAGTGAATCATGATGCTGATATGTGAAGTGAACATGATGTATGTGAACACACACACACACACACACACACACACACACGTAGTGAATCATGATGCTGATATGTGAAGTGAACATGATGTATGTGAACACACACATGTAGTGAATCATGATGCTGATATGTGAAGTGAACATGACGTATGTGAACACGCACGTTATGAATCATGATGCTGATATGCAGAGTGAACATGATGTATGTGAACACACACATATAGTGAATCATGATGCTGATATTCAAAGTGAAGATGATGGATGTGAACACACACATGTAGTGAAGCATGATGCTGATATGCAAAGTGAAGATGATGGATGTGAACACACACATGTAGTGAAGCATGATGCTGATATGCAAAGTGAAGATGATGTATGTGAACACACACATGTAGTGAAGCATGATGCTGATATGCAAAGTGAAGATGATGTATGTGAACACACACATGTAGTGAAGCATGATGCTGATATGCAAAGTGAAGATGATGTATGTGCAGCTGGTAATCCAAGGAGTCAGTGACACGTTGATCTCACAGCGAGTGGTGCCTGCACTCGTCACCCTCGCCAATGACCCAGACATGTAAGTCCCTTGTAGTAGCTGGGATGAAAGAAAAATATATCTGTCAGTGTTATACTACTGTTTCTTGGTTCCTGTTTATCTTGTTAATGTCACTTCTACTCATGAAAGTTATTTCTGAACAGTTTTATGTGTGTAGGACTTTCTGCCACTATAAGTGTTTCATTTAGTATGGTTGAATCAGTATTTTTGTGTCCTACATAACTCACTGCACAGAAGAGGCCTCCATCTATCATTCAAGACAATGGAGCATTCCTGCTGCATTGTGTTCTTTTCACCAAAGAGCTTGAAAAATGTCAGTCATGGCTGAACAGTTGAGTTTTGGTGTTGAAGTTTCTGTTGTATGGAGATGGTATGGCAGCATGTGCCTCCGTATGCTGCCTTTTTTCTAAGCATGCTGTTTGGTTCGCTCCTTGACTTGCTGTTTGGTTCGCTCCTTGACTTGCTGTTTGGTTCGCTCCTTGACTTTCCTGATCCCCCACTTTATAGCAAATCTCCAGCAAACAATCCATTGTGATGTTTTCCCCACAGTGTGTGTCATTGGCATTTTAGAGCTGATCTGTTTTTCATTTGTCTTTGTAGAAGTGTGGACATCCAACAGCATTTTCTTCTTCTTCACTTATGGGCTGCGACTCCCACATTCACTAGTGACCAGGATTCAAACCTGGGACCCTCAGATTTAAAGTCCAAAGCTTTAACCACTTGGTAGTTGTCAACAGCTTGAGACTCAAGTTGTGCAGTTGAAAGATATATTCGACTCAAAAGTATAAATTTGACTCTGAAGGCTTGGAGTGGAAGGAAATCCAGTTATTGAATTACTTAGAAAGGGCACCTGTCATTCTGTCAGAGGATTTCCCTCCTGTCAGGATGCTCAGGCTGCCTTCTGATCATAAATGGAATTGACCCTCACTTGAAATTTTGTGAAACTTGTTTAAATTTTTTCTGTCAGTGTGTTTCATTGTTGTACATTTGTTCCCTCTATGTCACCTCTTCCTTTGTGCTTTCCCTGGCCATTCCTGTGTGATTTCCCTTGAATGCCTCATTTTGCAATCCTTGAGGTGGTGTCTAGACTGCTTCTCTCTGAGGCATAGGTAGTGAGATCGTATATACCTAGTTGGACCCAGAATGCCCATTCTCAGTTGTTGTGTTTTTGCCAATACGGCCTTTTTTAAATTGCTTTTTTGTGTATCAGATGTATTTAAAAAAATGATTTTTTAACTTATTATGTGGAAATGTATGCTCTTATTGGTTGTATGTGTATCAGCTGTTTTTTTTGTTGTTTTGTTTCTTTTTTTTATTTATAGATTTTGTAACGTTTCTTTAATCTAAGGTTAATAAACAGAATGGCTTGATGTATCCACAAAGGTCTGTGCTATTGAGTTCAGCATTGTATTTAAAGGTATCGTTTATCTGCATATTGTTTGACCTGTGTCTCTGGAAAAGTCTGTTGGCTCTGAGTTTCGGTTAATGGATGGGTTTGTTTTTAGCTTCCTTATGTTTTTAATGCCATCTTCGCAGTGTAACTTGGCAGTGGATAGCATTAATTAGACAGGCAGGGTAGTTGACTGTTGGCTAATTTGACATCACATTTGTCTTACATTAAATGTTCAGTTCTGTTTTGTAATTGTTATCCATGTGATCATGGTATCTGTGCACTCTTGATGTTATGTGTTGCAATGTCTTGTATTCTCAATATTTGTTCATTAAAAAAAAGAAAAAAAAAAGAAAAAAGTTCAGTTCTGTAAACTTTGGGAAGAGGTGGGCAATGCATAACTCCAGTATAAACATGAGCACTGAAGCTGTATCATATGATGCCCTACATGGCTGTTCATGAACAGAAATGTGACAATGTGCTGTTTGCTGATAAATTTAAAATTTAAGTTATAAAACTATATGCTTGTGGTTGCATTGCATCTGTACTTTAACCTGACTAGAAGTTTTTATTTTTGAGAGTACAAGAAAATGATTTACTGCAGGGTTTTATGTCATTCTGATTTTTATTTCAGGTCAGTACGGATCGCAACCATTCCTTCTCTTGGTGCAATCATTGAAAACATCAGCATCAGGGAGGTGAGTATTGAGGTTTTAGGAGAAAACTTAAAAGTGCGTCAGAGTGCTTGTGCATGAGCACAGCTGGGAAAGAAGGAAATGTATTTTATGTCCTGTCACTCATATTGGTGATTGTAGACAACAGGTTTAATTGGATAATCAAGGCCTGACTAAGCATGTTAGGTTATGCTTCTGGTCAGGCATCTGCTTAGCAGATGTGGTGAAGCGTATATGGATTTGTCCGAACGCAGTGACACCTCCTTGAGTAACTGAACTGAACTGATTTCTTGTGTAATTGTCTGTATGTATATGTATGTGCATTTTATCAGTACAATACCATATTAATCTGAGAATAGTTTACAATGATGTGTTTGTGCATAAGTATTTTGGATGGTGGTGGTGGTAGTGTGTGTGTGTGTATATTTTTTCTGGCATAAGCAGTCAGATATGTATATATGGATGTGCACATGTGTGTTTGTGTGTGTGTAAGTGTGTTTTTTGTTTGTGGTGTGTGCGTGTGTGTGTGCACGTGTGTGTGTGTGCGTGTGTGTGTGTGCGCACATTACTTTTACACACACACACACACACACACACACACGCAACTTTCATGTTGGTGTTTCTGTCAAAGTGTGTTTTTGCGTTGGTGTTTCTGTCAAAGTGTGTGTTGTTGCTGTTGGTGGTTTCAGGTGTTGGACAGAGTGTACATGCAGCTGCAGATGTACTTTGATGACCCCATGTACCGTGATCACCACGCAGTGCATGTGGAGCTCATCCGCACACTGGCACGTTGCGGTCCTAACGCTGAGCCCAAGTTTCAGGATGAATGTGAGTACTGTTTGTTTGAAACTGTTTGATGTGGGTATTGTTTGCGCGCGCGCGCGCGCGCGTGTGTGTGTGTGTGTGTGTGTATTTGCAAATTTGTCTGTGTGTGTGTGTTTGTGTGTGTGTGTGTGTTGTGTGTGTTTGTACTTGTGTGTGTGTGTCTGTGTATGTGATAATTGCCTGTGTGTCTGTCCATCTGTCTGCCTCTTTCTCTGTCTCTCAGTCTGTTTGTCTGTCTGAGTCTGCGCCAGTCTGCTTTGACTTTTATTAAAGTGATTTTATGTCTTGTCTGTCCAAGTGGCTTTGTCTATAAGTGCACTCTGTTCTGTAGTGTGCCTGTGACTGTTTGCATGCATTCTGTACGTTATATAACAGGTTGCTTTTGCTCAAGCTGTTCTCTTCTCAACCCTACCAGACATGATGCAATTCGTGGGCACATATTCTGTTATAAGTTATTGTCCTTCCGTTTTGTCTGTCTTTTATCAAGGATTTACTCCCCTTACTTTCTGTGGGCATTAACTCTTTCACCACTATTGGTGACTTTAGTCCACATCAAGAGGTCGTATTGAGAAGACCATTTTTCACAACATAACAAAGCATGTTAGCTGCAGCCAGTTTCCTGTGCAATAGAACAGTGAATAACAAGTCTATTGTGTTGTTTTGACGTGAATGTAATTGTGTGATTGAGAGCGTTGCGTCTAAAGTGTCTGATGCTGGGGAGTGTTTTTCACACAGAAACCTGGTGGTGAAAGAGTTAAGTTTAGGCAATCATAACTGCACACATTTTGAGTGGACTTTCATGTGCAGTGAAGAAGGTGTCAGTCATCAAAGATATCCTTCCCTTATTTTTCAACTGCAGTGTGCTTTTGAACATAAATTGTAAAATGCGGTCATCAGTTCTTTTCTTTATTACTGCTGCGTGCATTGTGGATACAATGCATTAAAAAAATCTTTTGACTATACACTCTGTACAATGACTCATCAGTGCAGTATGGCACAGCTACTAGTTAACAAAGATTTCCTTCACTTTTTTTTCAGCCTATCATATTGTTTGCAAACAAACCCTGAATTAGAGGCAATCTCTCTCATTCTCTTTTTATGGGGGTGGAGAGGGGTTGGGGGTGGAGGGATGGGGGGTGGGGGTGGGGTTGTTGTTGCTGTGTAAACACAAATCCTACCAAAAAAAACTTTCGTTTTTGTGGCTGACAGGTAATGTTCAGACTGTACACATTTGGTAGATGATGCAAGGATTTGGTGCCTTGTTACATGATATATGGACACAGCAGGTATCAGTGATTTGATACAGCTTTCTTCTGACTTAAGATGAAATGTGGACAGAACTACTTTGGACAATATAAGCATTGTTTTTCTAATACAATTTGAACAGTGAAGATAGGTTGTTGGATAATGTGTTGCTGTGAAGATGTTTGGCTGTGTGGGTTTAGTGTGTGTCACATAATCAATAGCAAGGAAGCAGTTGTCCTGTACCAAACCTGTGTGGATTTATTCATTTGGTTTATGGATTGAAAAAAGGTAGGGAGAGAGACAGAGAGAGAGAGAGAGAGAGAGAGAGAGAGAGAGAGAGAGAGAGAGAGAGAGACAGAGAGAGAGAGAGAGAGAGAGGGAGAGAGACAGAGAGAGAGAGAGAGAGAGAGAGAGAGAGAGAGAGAGAGAGAGAGAGAGAGAGAGAGGGAGGGAGGGAACAGAGGAGAGGCTTTGAAGAAGGAATCATGTGCATGTATTGTTATTTACAATCTTCAAACTATGTGTTCTTCTCTGAAGACTGAGCAAGCATTTTGTTGTTGTTTTATTTTGTTTTTCTCAGTGGGGAGAGGAGGTGACAATATGTATAATAAAGATATATATATATATATATATATATATATATATATATATATGTACATTACTGTGTGACAGCAAACTTAACCCCAGAAATGCCTCAAATGGTCAGTTGTAGTATTCCTAATTTCTTCATCACCTTGTCTGGTCAGAATAAGGTAGGCCTACTGCAGTGTAATAGCCATAAATACAACAAACAGCAACATAAATGCAACAAGCAGCCACATAAATGCAACAGGCAACAAAACAAATGCAACAACCACTCATACCCCCCAACCCCTCCCTCCACACACACACACACTGAAGGTGCAGTGGAAAAACAGAGCGGCTGTAGCAGTTGACGAGAGACATTGTAAGATCAATATCAGTGACATCACAGCCAGAGGTCAGCCATTGTGGCCTTTGTTGGCTGAGCTATCCTGTTGCAGTCCATTTCTCTGACTGTGAGAAGATTGTTCTGAGTTTTTATGGTCTGTGACTCACCTTCTCTCTTTTCTTTTCGCTGCCTCTGATTCAGAAAACTCTGAATACAACATTGGAGAACATGTTCCCTGTTCTTCGCTTGCTTCAGTTTTGTTTTGCCTTGTTTTGTCTGTTTGGCCATATTTAGTAAGCTTATTTTTGGGAGGGTACACATGTGTTCAGGAGGAGTACTTATGTTTTCTATTTTTTTGTCTGTTGGATCATGTCTCTTATTCTACATAATAGCCCAGTCAGCCACATTTGGGTGATTTCAGGGCGGTTTTTTTTGTCTGATTGTTAGATTTCTAAAGCTCAAATATCATTTCAGTTTTTCAAATGTTGTAGCATAGAGATGGGGCTAAATGGCATGTTATATGTAGCTTATGCACTACAATTAAAAAAAAAACACCCCAAAAAACAAAAGAAAGAAAAAAGTTGTATCTAATGTGAACTTGATACAAAGATTGTGGATGCAACCAGTTGGGTAACCAACCAACCAGCCAACACCAGCAAGCTAGCACACAATCAAGTAAACTAGAAGCAAGAGAACATGCAGTGAACCCCCAGCACACCCCACTAAACCTTACTCTGCCCCACCTTACCAAGCCCCAATCCTACCCCCCATCCCCACCCAAAGAAAGAGAAGGAAATAATGGATGATGAAGTAAACAAACAGCACTGTTCCTACTCTTGTTTTCCACTAACCCTTTCTACTTTTGCTTTTGTTCTTGTTTTCTTCCATTATATGCTGATGAATCTGTCATGGTTGGTGCATGTTGTGTGTGTATGTGTGTGTGGTGTGATGTGTTGTGTTATTTTGTTTTGTGTTGTGTTGTGTTGTGTTGTGTGTGTGTGTGTGTGTGTGTGTGTGTACACAGAAGCAAGCATTCACACACATGAGTGCACGTTAAAATGCATATGAGCATGCAAACACACATATACATGAATGCTTAAATGCATACTCATGCAACCAGTATTGTATTTGTACACACACACACACACACACACACACACACAACAAGCACACACACAAGCATACCGGTACACACACGCACGCATGCGCGCACGCGCGCACGCACACCCACACACACACACACACACACATACACCACTCACACATTCATACACTCACACTCACTCAAACCAAAATGCACATGCCACATTCATTAACACATGCCATATCATCATATATTGCTCACACTGGTCCACTCTTCATGAAATCACACATGTAAACCCCACAAAATTTATAGTACAATAATATATATTTATACATGACTACATTGTACACCAACTTACTTACAATCATAATACAGAGGTCACCACAAGTCGTTTGGCAGCAGCTGTTTTTTTCTTTCTTTCTTTTTGTTGTTCAGTAATGTTAAACAATTATTATGCATATGTACAAAGCTATGCAATTTCAAGAGGAAGTAGAAAACAGCAGTTTATATACAGCCATTTACCCTTCACTTAAAAAGCAGATACTGTCTTGCTTCACACCCACTCTCACTCCTCTCCACACACACCACTTCACACCATTCCACAGTAGCAGTACACACATTTACATATGTGCAATGTATATGTATTCAAATATGCACAGTATTTAAGTATATTTGGTCATGCACTCAAACACAATGTTTGACAAAGAAAGAGATGCAAATATACTAATAAAAAATACAAGATATGAAATGAATAAAAGATACAGATTTATAGAATGATATGAACAGATGCAGAAGTGTACACTCACACAAACACACACACACACACACACACACACACACACACACACACACACACACTGTTAGACAAATTAGAAAATTAATAAAGTACAAGATACAAAATAAAGATAAAAACAAAGATACAAATAGAATGATATACAAACATGCTTATGTGCACACACACACACACACACACACACACACACACACACACACACAATCACACACTCATTCACTCACACACACTCACAACAAAGCATATAAAGCCCGAACATGCATGGTGTTCAAGAGGTATTGCTCTGAAATGAATATATATATATATATATATATGTATATATATGTATGTGTTTATGTATAAAACTTCGAGATAATTGTAACTACCCACATTGCGCAACCTGACAAAACATTAATCAGTGACAACATATATCAGACAGTGTATGTCTTTGTATACATCCTTGTGTATGCTGGGTTAGGGGATGAGCATGGAAGATGAATACAGGATGAAGATATCCAAGTGAAATTTGATTTGGCAACAGTTGTTATCTGTGCTGTCAAAACCCAGAGAAGATTGTTTGTTTTTTTAACCTCTTCATTTACAGCCATTTAGGGTGATTTCCCAGTATGGGAGGGAACATGTTTACTGTGGAAAGCCATTTCTGCCAAAAGAAAGAGAAAGTGAAGGCCTGGTAGTATCAGGTCTGAAAAGAGTGAGTAACTGTTCAACACTGTTTAATATGTTTCCTCATAACACAAATGACACCACACTAAAAAAAAAAATCTCTTACATGATCTGCTTTTACTGGCACCACCTGTCAGTTCCATCCCAGTCTCTTCAGCTGGCTCACGTCTTAAGTGAAAACGTAAAAGTGTCTGTGAGGTCTCAGAAGATGAAATTTGATTTAGTTGATAATTTCCAAATAAAAACAGGTAAAACAAAACTTGATCATCCCCATAGGACCCCAGCCTCTCTCCAACTCCTCCAGGTGCAGCCTCTGTTGCAGCCAGGCAGGTGATGGCCTTCACACCCACAGAGAGAACTTGCTGGGCTTTCCAGTGTATGGAAAAGGGAAAGACAGAATCCTCACACACACAACTAACAGCTGCCTAAATTTCGGGTTCATACGTCTAGACATGTATTTAGAGAAATCCCACCTGAAAATCTCCAACAGGCCTGTCAAGCGACAACTGATGCTGCACCAGAAACATCACTCAGAGCACAACTCCATAGTTTCCAAAGACTGAAGGATGTCCACTAATATCTAAAAATCTGCATGAGCTTTAAGTGGAGAGGTGACTAAGTTTTAAAAGGAAAAGAGGATAATATAGTGTTCTGAAAAAAAAGAAAAAAAAAGAAAGTGGATAAGTTCTGTAAAGTTAATAAGTTATTGCATTTTCCATCCTTCGGACATCACTGTTGTCATCTAATCTCTTGTCTCGGGGGTCATGTGGAAATCTGGTTGGTAGGCTGTGCACCAATCCTTAGGAGCTGTTCCTCTGTGTGTCGGAATTTTTCTCTGCTGTTGGAGGTCTGGTTGATACTCCCAGGGCAAAACAGCCAGCAGTTGTCTTGCTTGTAATCCAGCAGTGTGCCTCCTCTCTTGGAGGATTCTTCAGGAAGCTGTGTGCTCTTTGGAGTTGTCTGAATTTGCTTATCCCTTTTTTACTGGTATTTTCCCTACCATCTTACAACCTTTTTCAATACCCTTGCACTTGTACTTTTCAGTTTGAACTCTGGAAAAGACTGAGATGAATCTTACTGCGTGAATGATGATAAAGCAGTCAGCAGAAGTTCATGTTTCCTTTGTTTTCTTGTGTTTGTGAGACAGGAGAGGTTAGCTTTTCTCACTTGAATATAAATCATCTTTAAAAACAAAGTGGGGAGCAGAGCATTATAACACCACTCCAAACATAACAAAGACAATACTAGCCAACCTGGAAAAGCAGGGGAGAAGATCTGTATAAAACTTCACCCAGCACTGTCCAAAAACAACAAGAAATGTTTTAAGGTGAGCATTGACATAGATATACAAAAAACAAACAAAACCCCCCCACCTTTTAGTTGTCCATTTTTGCATTAAAATTCACTACTGTAAGCAAGTAAATTTGACGCTCAGTAAGCTGATCTCTGAAGCTGCACGCTCTCATTAGAACTTTGTGTAAATAAAACCCAGAGCCAGGTGCTAAAACCAGCCCACTCACCGGCAAGAAATTGAAAGGGCAGCTGGTAATTATTGATCTGTAAGGACACTCAGGATGGCTGGAGCTCCGCAGCCATGAACTATTACGCATCTTGTGCCAGAACTAGGAAAAGGATTCTTGACTTCGCTGCTTTCCCAAGAGAGAAAGAAAAATAATTGTGTGTTACGGAGCCTGTGGCATTTCATCAGTGTGTTGCAGCTTTTTGCTCTTTGTTTGGTGCTGGCTGAAATGACACTGAGATCAGACAGATGGCTTGAACTGTATTCAGAAATACTGCCATAGATTTCATGAGAGATTTTTCTTTATCTGTGTGCAAGACATTTGTCTCTTTTATTTGTTCCAGTTCTTTTATGTGTTATATGTTTCATGACTGTGGGTGTGACACAGTTTGTATTACCTGTTTCTTGTATGTGCACTACTTTTTGCTTTGAATGTCATCTCTGAGTATTAAAAGTTTACAGAACTTTTACAATATTGAGCTTTCCAACAGGGATGTTTGTTTTTGTATATAGGTTATGCATTTCATAGCTGATAGGAGGTATGTATCATGGTTGAATATGATCATAGAATGTGTGTGTATGCATGCCGATTGATTGTGTGTGTGTGTGTGTGTGTGTGTGTGTGTGTGTACATATTGCTTTATTTGTATGTGTGTGAGTGTGTGTGTGCATGCATGTGTGTTGTTTGATTATTTTATTACCCGAATATCATAGCATTTGTTTGGTCAGGTCAGTTTTTCAGCCCTTGATGAAACTCAGTTTATAATAATGCACTGGTAAGAAAGATAGTCATTACAAAAGCGTTTTCACAATTTTGTGATTGCTAATGTCAATTGTCAGTTTGCATCATCATGTGTATGGTGTGTAGAAGGTGCGTAATTATAAGTGTGCACATGTGTGTGTGTGTGTGTGTGGGAGGGGGGGTGCATGTGGGGTTATGTGTGTGTGTGTGTGTGTGTGTGTGTGTGTGTGAGAGAGAGAGAGAGAGAGAGAGAGAGAGAGAGAGAGTGTTTGTGTGTGTGTGTGCGCATGCACATATTCACATGAATGTACAAGTCCAGTCCACATAATCACTGCCTCAACAATGGTTTGTTATCATTTAATGTCTGTGGACACAATGATGAGGTTCTAGCAACTTGTCTGTGGTGATGTTATATTTGATTTGTAGTGTTATTAATCAAGACCTTCCATGTAGTGAACATACATCACGTGGTTTGTATTGACCCAGTTCCTGTTCCATCAGCAATTGAGACAGTGAGCACAATGTCAGGAGACACCACACCTGTTGTTGAGGGTTTGTGTTGTTGACACGCCCTAGTGGTAGGAGTAGGCTGGGGGAGTGATGCTGGAGTTTCGTTTGATTTGTGGGGGAGAAGGGGAGGGGGGAGGCAGGTGGAGGGGGAGGGGGGCACTTCGTCTTATTGGTTTTATCCATGAAGATAATGTTTTAAGTAAACCAAATATTTTATCACTGTTTTGCTTGTATTACACTGAATAGCACATACGAGCGTTCTTATAAGTTGTTCACCTTTGCAAATAATGAGAGAGAGTTCAAATGAGCACAGTTTGTAGCAGATACACTTCCATGTGACGATAAAGTGATGTGATGTATATAACAAAATAAGGAGACTTTCTACAAACAGCACATGCAGTATAGTATCTTTGTCTTAAACACCTAAGATGTGAACACACACGTTTCCCCAAAGTTGATGCTACACATGTGTTGTTTTGCTAAATACTGTGGGATGATGACCATTTAAATCCTGGAGTCCAGTGGAGTTCATTCGACTGTTGCCCTCCTGACCGGTATGGTCTGTTTGCTCGATCTGTTTGTTGTTCTTGTCTTTGACCACCCTGGACTTCCGCCTATCCCCCTGAGCTTTTCCACAGAAGAACATCTTCCTGGCAATGGAGAACACCTTCTGGCGGAAGCTGGAACACATCGTGAAATACATGAAGAACTTAAGGCTGTGGAAACTGTACACGACGGTGTCGCGCAGGGTCTGCACCAGCTTGAACCTGGCTCTGAACTGGGCGTACTGTTCACAGGGAACCACGATCACGTTCCTCGACTCCAAGGCATTGAGCAGCTCCACGACGAACGTGAAGGTCTTGACGATGATGAAGAGCAGGGCGATGACGAGAGCCACATGCTTCAGCTGCTGGAGCGCCTGGAGGTCCATGAAGTATCGCCTGAGGATGGGCT
>NC_134901.1:26528030-26558030 GCF_041734735.1 Babylonia areolata
GGTTGTGTAATAATGCGAACTTCTTGTAGAAACGAAAGACCCCCAGAAACAAAACAGGAATTTTTCTTTGGAAAAAAAATAATATGCCTTGGAAATCATGGTATATTTCAAAAAAATAAATCAAGTATATGTGAGTGTTATACGTTACATCTAAGTTATACATGACATCATTCAAAACTTTGATGGTATAGTAAACCATCTGTATTCCATTTCTGTCAGTTGAGTGGCACTTTGAAAACATCAGAGAATAAAACCCACCAACACGCACATGATTAGTTTATTACAATCCGAAACTAGACGTGCTAGAAACAGACGAACATTCCCCATAGCGTTAAGGAAAAGAAACAGAACAACCATCGGAGCATTTTGCCTTTAAGAAAAAAATCAAGAAAAAAATCAGCAGTTTCTAACAGAATCAAATTCCATTCATTGTTATCTTGAAGAAATGGATTGAACTACCCAGTAGAAACTTAAAATTTTTCGAGAACAGTGAATATTAACAATTGTTTTGTCGAGTGAAAGTTTGGCGAGTGTCCTATTCTTGCTTTTTTCAGTGGTTATACATCCCAAAAGAAAAATACACCTCAAGATCCAGACTGTCGTGTGGTGTACATCTGTTTGCTTATATCTAAATTCAACACAAACGTACAGTTTCTTAACAAAAGGTTAAACATATAAAAGTTGAATATATTGTGATTATTTCATCCGTAAATCCCGGGGTTAGGCTGCATAAGCGATCTGTCTTGGCAGCTGTAAGTTTGCCTCGAGTTAAACACTTTAGTCTACGCTGATTCCACAGACGTAGGAAAATTCTTAACCCTAAGCAAACTTGCTACAGCTAAGATCGTTTGTGTAACCCAGCATGTGTTTTCACATATATGTTTGTTTTAAATCAGAAACGTCTCGTCACTCATCCCACTATGCAGCTGTTCTACCAAGTCAGTATACTCTGTTGTGTCATCCACAGACAGTAAATTTTAACATCTTCCTGCCATACAAGTTGTATAGCTTCATGCTTCAGATGAAGGAGGGGTGGGGGTTAAAAATATGTTCTTTGTTTTTATTTATTTATTTTTTAGGGAAAGATACAGTTGCCAGGGGGGGAGAAACGATGAAATTAATCACCAACACCATCTCTCCTGATAAAAAGAAAAATCCGATCCTCCCTTTTCAATAATTGCTATGATAATCATACTCCCTCTGACGTAAGTACATACTTTGAATTATCTAAACGCAGTTAGTAGCGGAAATCCATGCCCAGTTTTACTGTGATGTTTAAATCAAAAAGTTGTATTTGATTTATGAAACTGGGTTCCTGTTCACCAGGCTGTGCTGTGCTTTGTCGAAAACAGATCTGCCGAAGTGTTTCGAGCAATGCAAAAACTAAGGAACACAGACCAAGGGGAGATAATGAATATGTGCTTCACGCCTGCTGAAAGATAGCATTTCGTTTAAGCATAAACACAAACAAACCGTGAGCACATGTGAAAGTTGGTTTTGACAATGGCCGCTACATCCCATTTTTGCTGCAGCGGTACTTTGTTGCCACGGTTGAGTGGTATAACTGCATTTACCTGCTACAGTTGTTGTCGCTGCGGTTGAGTGGTATAACTGCATTTACCTACTACAGTTGTTGTCGCAACGGTTGAGTGGTATAACTGCATTTACCTGCTACAGTTGTTGTCGCTGCGGTTGAGTGGTATAACTGCATTTACCTGCTACAGTTGTTGTCGCAACGGTTGAGTGGTATAACTGCATTTACCTGCTACAGTTGTTGTCGCTGCGGTTGAGTGGTATAACTGCATTTACCTACTACAGTTGTTGTCGCAACGGTTGAGTGGTATAACTGCATTTACCTGCTACAGTTGTTGTTGCCACGGTTGAGTGGTATAACTGCATTTACCTGCTACAGTTGTTGTCGCAACGGTTGAGTGGTATAACTGCATTTACCTGCTACAGTTGTTGTCGCAACGGTTGAGTGGTATAACTGCATTTACCTGCTACAGTTGTTGTCGCAACGGTTGAGTGGTATAACTGCATTTACCTGCTACAGTTGTTGTTGCCACGGTTGAGTGGTATAACTGCATTTACCTGCTACAGCTGTTGTCGCTACGATACAGTTGTTGTCGCTACGGTTGAGTGGTCTAACTGCATTTATATGCTATTGTTGCTATGATTGAGTGGTATAACTGCATTTATATGCTACAGGCTGTTGTCGCTACGATTGAGTGGTATAACTGCATTTATATGCTACAGCTGTTGTTGCTACGGTTGAGTGGTATAACTGCATTTATATACTAAAGCTGTTGTTGCTACGGTTGAGTGGTATAACTGCATATACATGCCACAGCTGTTGTCGTTAAGGTTGAGTGGTATAACTGCGTTTACATGCTACAGATGTTGTAGCTACTATTGAGTGGTATAACTGCATTTACGTGCAGCTACGGTTGAGTGGTATAGCTTTATTGATCTGCTATCATTAGCTATTGCTACTGCGAGTTGTTTCAACAGCTTGTAGATTCGTTCAGCACGGAGTTCTGTCCAGGTGTTTTGCACTTTTTCTGACCCATGACATTATGTATAAAATCATAAAAAAAAGAAATATGCCATGGCTGATCACCAGGCTGCTTGGGTTTTTGAATATCCTGAGAGAGGCTAGTCCCCGGGAACATTTGTGTTTTCAGTTTAAGTGTGACAGTTTCGGATGTCCCGAGGGGTTGAAAATACAAATGAGGGTTATTATGTCAACATTCAAATTCCTTATTCTCTGTCTGTCTGCCTGTATGTCACCCTCCCTTTGTCTGTCTCTGTCTCTCTCTTTCCCTTCCTCCCTCCTTTCTCTGTTTCTTTGCCTTTCTCACTAATATTAACAATACAAACGATAAAAGAGGTATGTTCTTGTGTCAATTCGCAAAGCGTGTGCTGTAGTGTTGTTTACTTTTCCGTAACAAAAGAAGCTAACAGAAAAAAATAAGGAAAAAGGGCACGGTATTGTGGTAACGTCGTAAAATTGCAGTGTGGAGAGGAGGAGGGGGCTGAGTGGTTTGGAGGAAGGGTGGGGTGTGGGGGTAGGGGTGGGAGAATATTACGAGAACACTTTTCAGTATTGACATTTAAATAGCCATGTACCATTTCAGAAAGGTGAAAAAAAGGGAAACGGATTGCATCCATAACAACTTAAGTGAAAACATTATAACAAAGAAACAATACAGAAAAGGGCAGCTTAAGAAAGTTTATATGATTAGATAACTTTCCTATTATTTTATTTCATACAGATCGTTAACCTTTCCAAGCGGGAAAGAGAGGAAGAGCCTCACACACACACACACACACACACGCGCGCGCGCGCACGCACGCACGCACGCAAACACGCACGTACGTACGCACGCACGCACACACCACGTACAACGCACAAGACACACACATTTAAACACACGCGAGCACGCGGACGCATGCACAATGCTCCACACACACACACACACACACACACACACACACACACTCTCTCTCTCTCTCTCTCTGCCTCTGTCTCTCTGTCACTCGCACCCACACACGCAAGCACCCCCCCACCCCCCGACACACACACAGTGTGATATTATACAGGTGGTGGCATACAAAAGGCTGCTAAAAGAAGTAAATGAATGGGATTCGGGAAGACCAGGTCGTGGGACTAACGAGCTGTGGCCACGGAGACGTATCATACGTACAGGCCAGTGGTGAACTGATGCAGTAATTCGGGCAGTTGCAACAGCGGTTCCTTAATTAAAAGCACCGGGCGAGGCTATTGATTAAACACGTGCCTTCTGGATCTCAGTGTTTGATACCTGAACAGATACGTGTATTTTTTGTGACCTGAACAGATATAACTATTTTTTGTGACCGGAGGATACACCTTTAAAAAAAGATTTTTTCTGGTGTCAGTATTTGTTTTTACCGTTTTTTGTTATGTTTGTTTTAAACCGATACTTTTTGTTGTTGTTGTAATAATGACCAATGATATTGACTACAGTAATGCCGTATTCTTCCTACACAAAGGCTATAGACTGCTTTAGAGGATATTGAAAAAGAAAGTAAACCCTGTCACTACGCTGGAAGACCGAACAGACGTTTACGCTACGTGCACCATCCTCATGAATGAACATTTTTCAATTTATTTATTTATTAAGACGTCTTGCTACAACGCAAACATACTCGCAAGATTAAGATTTTAACTATTTGCTTACGGTCACGCACATAGTGGTGTATGTATGTGGGAGGGGGGGGGGGGGGGGGGGCGGCACGCGTAGACGTTTGCCGTGCACACTTACACATATGAGAAATCGTTAAGAGAATGTTTATCTTCTGTGTCCAGATACATTGTTCGGAAAGAATGGGTTTTTTTTCCCATTACGTTTTCAAACACTAACAGCAAATAACACGAAGAATGTTACTTTTCGTACTTGTTGGCAAGATACACCCCTCTCAAAGGAGAATTAATTTGTATGTAACAGGACATTAACACTCACTCCTAACGTTATTTTGCAAAGGAATAAAATACATTCCATGTAGTCTATTCTTGTCCCACTACATTGCCTCTATCAGGCGCCCAAACAGTTTATGTCTACACTGGTCTCGGCAAACATAGCGATACTTCTGGTGGACGCTAATTCTCCTTGTTTTTTCTTCTGAACAGCAGCCAAGAACGACTGTTGAAAGATAAGGGCGAGGTTTTATCCGAGGTCTGACCCAGCCTTATCTGAGAACGTCTGGATTGACGTTCCGAACACGTTGTATCTACAGTATGGCCCTCTGTACATCGGATGCTTGTGATAGTGCCACTGCCAGCGTTTCCTGAGCCACCGAGACTAGTGATGAAAGATAAATGGCAAGGTTGCGTCCTGCCCGACCTTGTGTTGATACCAGGGACAATAGGCGACAGACAGACAGGCAGTTGAGGGAGGATTGTCGCAAAGAGTGTACATAGACAGGAAGGAGGAACCACAGAGACTAATGTACAAACGTACCGACAAACCGGTTTGGCGAGGAGGGAGGGTAGGGACAGAGGGTGGGGGTGGTCACCAAAACCTAATTATGAAAGATGACTGATGGTGGTATTCGGTTCTCGACGTTGTCCAAATGTTAGGAGTCCAGTTATTTAGAAAGAAGATTATTGATAGTGGTGTTCGTTTCCTGACGTGATGTTAGGACCTATGTCGTTAGTCGGAGAGAAAGCCAGGGTTGGATACTGGGTGGGGAACAAGCTCACATCACTCTGTAAACCAAAACTGTGGATTCGTTTCCCCCTCTATCACAGGGAGACCTGGACAGTGTCTAGCTCAGTGCAGTTTCCCTGTTCACATCTGACACGAATCCTGGTCTGTTTATAGTGGAGCTCTCGTGAAGAGGAGTGGCTCGCTCAGTTCTTTGAGACTGTTCACTCTCAGTTTTTTTCCCTCCGTTCTTGAACGACAGGATTCAATGCTGTGTGTTATCAAAAGTGAGCGCAAATGGTGAATATCTTTGTGAGGCATTTGTTCTGGAATATCATCCATTTGGTATTGCTGGGATGTGTGAATGATCTATCTATCCCTATAAAGAGAGAGAGAGAGAGAGAGAGAGAGAGAGAGTCGAATGTTCGTGTGTTGGTTGAGGGTAGAAAGATAAGCTTCAAGTTTGTTGGGTTTTGTTTTTTTCATCGTTTTATCACAAAAAAGAATAAAGAAGAAAAAAAGAAAAAAAAGCGTGGGAAAAGAGAGATTCCCAGCTTCCGTTTTAATGTATGTCTGCGTTAAAACGCAAAGAATTACGTGATTGTAAGCCTTGGATCCTTTCATCGTTTCATCCTCTTTTGCGTGGAGTCAGTCCTAGAATGCCAGAATGTCAGCGTGGCGATTTAATAATTTATGGATTTAGCCAGTACACTTTTTTTTTTACCAACTAAATCCTTGACGCCGTCGTTTTGGGCTCTCCTAAGGCAGTACATGGTTTAAAGAAAATCTTTATGTATTCTGTCTCTCTCTTTCTATGTATGTATGTATGTATGTATATTTTGAGAGAGAGAGAGAGAGAGAGAGAGAGAGAGAGAGAGAGAGAGAGAGTCATTTTATTGATCATGATACGTCTACCTCGGGACTTGACGAGCCGTGTTACAGGCAGGAATTCTGAGGTGTTTTTCGAGTGGAGAGGTGGGCTGCTTGGATTCGAGTGTCCCCAGCGATGGGCACTTGTGAAGTTGGAACTGTTTGGAATCCACAAGTGTTTCCCACGATGGGCACTCGAGAAGTTGGAACTGTTTGGAATCCACAAGTGTTTCCCACGATGGGCACTCGAGAAGTTGGAACTGTTTGGAATCCACGAGTGTTTCCCACTTATGGCAAAGGGGGCCCGGTAATGAACGTAACAGTGGGATCTGAAGGAGATTAGTAGCTCTTGCTGTTGACAGGCTGAGGAGATTCAGCGCCAGACTAATATATAACAAGCTGGCCGGCAGTGGACAATGCCCTTTGCGCGCAGGAAGGGAATATGTCGGTGGAGGAGGGGGGGAAAAAGAGGCGATGAAAGGAAGAGAAATTGTGTGGTAGTTTGTTTCGTTGTTGTTATTCTTCTCTTTCTGTCTTTTTTGTGTGTGTGGTGGTGGTTGTGGGGGTGTGTATGGGGGTGAGCGTGGGCGTGTAGTTGGAAAGGGATTATCATTAGAAGCACTGTTTGTTTTGTTAGTTTGTTCTTGTTAAACATTGAGACAACTCGATCTAGAGCGAAGGTCATTTAGCCCCTCACTTCACATACTTCACCCATCCCTGTCTGTCTCATTGCCCCCACCCCCTTTCTTTCTTTTCTTTTTTTCCCTCTCTCTCTCATTTATCCACACTCCTTCACTCTCCACTCTCTCTTTCTGTCCCTCTCTCTCGTCCCGTTTCCTCCTCAATCTCCCTCCTTTCATCTCCCTTTCCCACTCACACACACTGTCTCTCTCTCTCTCTGTTTCCCTCTCATCTCTTTCTTTCTCTTTCAAAGTAACATGCATGCATGTACATAATTTACTTCGTTCATCGTTTTTTGACTAAATTTGAAAATTATCGAAGTAATGTAATGCTTTTGTGTTGTGTGTTTGCTTTTCACTTTTCCAAAGGGCAGGACGAAAACAAGGGAATTTTTGCTTATGCCCCCCCCCCCCCCCCCCCCGCCTCCCCCACTCAATATTAAAAAAAGAAAAGAAAAAAAAGTTCGTTCATTCGTTTAATCCCTCGGTCAAAGTAAAGTACGCACTGACCATTGCAAGAGGTGTCTTCATCATCTGTTGGCAGAGCAGACGGTGTTCAGGGACCTCTTCACATAGCTTTCCTTTTTGACCGTTAGACTTTTGGGGGTTGAGTTAAAAGAAACCCCGTTTCCAAAGGGGAACCAGATGGCGTGTAAGTGGTGTAAGAGGGAGGGAGAAAGGGAGGGAGAGAGAGAGAGAGAGATAACCGAAGGAATTTGAAAATGGTTCTAGGTAGGTCGATGAGGAGAGAGAGAGAGAGAGAGAGAGAGAGAGAGAATCAAAAGAATTCGATTGTAGGTTGATGAGTAAGGAGAGAGAGAGAGAGAGAGAGAGAGTCAAAGTAATTTGAAAGTAATTGTAGGTAGGTCGATGAAAAGAGAGACAGAGAGTAGTGTGTATGTGAGAGAGTAGCGTGCATGTTTCACACACACACACACGCGTATATATACATACGTGTGTGTGTGTGTGTGTGTGTGTGTGTGCGTTCGCGTGTGCGTGCTTGCGTGTGTTCCCGTGCTTCAAAAAGGTGATTGCCCTGTTATGTTGTGTGCAATGTACCACATATCAGCTCCCGTCTGATCCAGTCATGAACGTTGTGAGGCAAGTCAGGTAGTCAGATACGGCTTGTCAGCCTGTCTGTCTCCTCCTTTTGAAGTGGGGCATTCTATCGTCACGGTCACACCGTGCGTAACATCTCCCATCTTAACCACTATGGTTGATGGATGGCTTACTCTCAGTACCGACACACACATTCTCTCTATCCCCCAATCTCCCTCCCCCCCCCCGCCCCCTCTCTCATTTCCGACTGTCTATTTTTTGCCTGGTGCTTTTATTTGTTGGCCGCTCTTGAACAAAGTTTCAAAAAGTGTATCTCGCAGCCTTTGGGAATCATAATTGCCATAATGTCATTTGGACGCCTCGACTCGCGTAGTTGAAGGTTGTGGGGTCGATTCCCATGTCTCTTTATAGGAAAGGTTTATTGGATGAGACCATAATGGTATGATAGATGCTAACTGTCAGTGCAGCATGCATGAACGCACGTGATCGAATCCACCCCTAGAAGAAATCTTTGCAAAATTCGTTGGAAAACAACACTACTTTGAAATGCAGATACACATTTAGAGAGGATATTCACTCATACACATGCAGATTGGGGGTGGGGGATGGGGTGGGGAGTGTGAAAAAAAAGGATAAAAGAAAAAAAAGGAAAAAGCCGGCATTGTGCTGAAGCGAGGCACTCCTCTACATGAGAATACTGTCATAACGATAAGGTCACACAACGTAATACAATACTGCACAGTATAAAACACGATGTAACACAACAAACACTGCTATCACGCGGTGATGTCCCTCTTCATTTCAAAATGTTCAGTCATCCTTACGCTCCCCCCCACCCCCTCCTCCCCCATTTCCCCTGGTCCACTCCCCCCATTCGCTTTCTAGTCGTAGACTCTAGACGTGCACATACACTGTGACCATTTAATAAACGAGCCAGCCGGTGTTAAATAAAAGTAACGCCATTCTTTGTCCATCGATGCGCTGCCAACCAATATAGTGTGTTTGCCCAAAATCTAGAGAGGACTTAACAGTCGTATTTAAACTTCTTCAGTCCCAACCACCAACCGTCCAACCTCTACACACATATTTCTCGAGTGCAGGTAACGAGTCTCGTTGTGGGTAATCGGATAAAACTGGCGTTTTTCATTTATTCATTCATTTACTTATCCATTTATCTGTTGACTTACTTGATTTACCCACTCAATTATTTAGTTACATTTTACTGTGTTCCTAATTTGTATATAAATATATATTGATTTTTTTATATATATCGCAAACAACGATTTTTAACTGCCTTTTTCAGTCTGTCGTAACAGACTCTCACATCTGTGATAACAAACATAAAAAATAATCCTTTTCAAACAATCTACAAAATTTAGGGACTCCATTCCTTTAGCTGTATATTATGCGGGATCTATATCTATTTCTTCTGTGTGTGTGTGTGTGTGTGTGTGTGTGTGTGTGTGTTGGGGGGGTGGGGGTGCGTCATAGTTGTGGTTAATGTCTGGCGTATTATCATAAAGTGCGTTGAGCTGGTTGAATCTGAATATGTTATAATTATTATGACTGTTGTTGTTGTGGTGATGTTGGAGGTGGGGTTTGTTGGTATTGATTTTGCAACGGTTAGGAGGCAGACGTGATATCAAAGGAAAGGAACCATATCGATGTACACGTGTTTTAACTATTGCATAATTAGATATATAATTAAGTAATCAAGTCTTCTTTTAGATTATTCTTTCTCTCCTCTCTCTATCCTTTGCATCCAGAAGGGGCAACTGTCCAGATGTTTGTTTTCAGAACGGTGAATCCGGAGACACGGGTTTAAAACCTCACACCAAGAAGGACAGTGGGTCTGCTTCACTTCTGAAGACCAACTGCTTAGGTAGAAAGGCTAAGGTAGCATAAACATACCTGTGTCTGTAGCGAAGAGAGGTTCCTGAAGGAAGGAAGGAAGGGAGGCAGTCAGGGGGAATTGGAGTTGGTGAAAGGTTGGAGAAACAGTTTCATTTATGCAGTGCACAAACACACACGCGCGCGTGCTTGCACACACACACACACACACACACACACACACACACACACACACACACGCACGCACGCACAACACACACACACACACACACACACACACACACACACACACACACACACATATACTCATTCACTCACAGACACACACACATAAGGAGATAGAGAAATCGCGTCTACCGTATGTTCGTGCTGCTCGTTTCATTCTCTCTCTCCCCCCTCCTCCCCCCGTCTCCTCCCCCTTTGTTTGTTTGTTTTCTTTCATTCTGTCATTTGTTTTCCCGTATCTTCGCAGCATAAGGTGAGACTTTTTTCTTTTCTTTCTTTTTCCTCTTTCTGTGCATCCTTCCTTTCCCCCCTCCCCCATCCTTCTCATCATTTTTTGTCGTCGGTAACGTGAAGCACTTACCTTCGACTCTCACAGCTGATGGAATCCCAAGTATCTTCTGTTTTTGCTTGGATTTTTAATTTTTCAGCATTTGCTACGGATTCAAAACTGCCATTTTCTGATCAAAATATTTCACAATGAAATTCATTCGCAGCGAAGTGAAGACTACGAATACAACACATCACAAATGCTACTGCGATAGTACATGCATATTTTCCCCCTATCTCCTTCATATGTTGTTGTCCTTTCCTTAGACTGAAAATTTTAATCGGAGTATATCGCTCTAAAATATATTCACATCACCAGCGAAAGGAGGACAAGGAATAAAGATGCGCTGTGATGGCTTCTCCAGTTACGCACCAGGGGAAATTCATATCGTCACAGTAGAGTTCACATCACAGTGAAGCTGGCACAATAGAATGCACACAATAATAGCCTGCACTATCCTCATCCTTTCACTTTCAACACCTTCCACTTTTCAACAATACAAAGCAATGTACGCTTCCTGTTGAGTACGCATCCTGTTGTCATTCTGAACGTAGCCGCCAATGACAAGGCACTTGTGTGTTTGTGTGTTCGTGCCTTTGTATGTGTGTGTGAGAGAGAGAGAGAGAGAGAGGGATAGTGCCTGTGTGTGTTTGTGCGTGTGTGGTTCTGGAAGGCTGCAAGGGTATCCAGCAGCCAGCGTCAACAGCCACGCTGAGATCTCTCTCCTCCCTGCGTGTGTGGTGTGGATGGAGAAACTAGTTTGCCTGCAGCAGTATAGTTTCTCAAAAGGTAACCGTTTGTCTGCTCCAAGCGGATCCCCCCCTCCGCGCGCGCGCACACACACACGCACACACACACACCCACGCACACACACGCACGCGCGCACACGCACATTTCCGCGTTTGTCGAGAGATCAAGACCGTAGTGTTTGTGTGTGTCACTGACCTGTAATCTTGTAAATATACAAGTGTGTGTGTGTGTGTGTGTGTGTGTGTGTGTGTGTGTGTGTGTGTGTGTGTGTGTGCGTGCGTGCGTGCGTGCGTGTGTGCATGCGTGTGCGTTTGTAAGCGTGCATGTGAGCGCGCGCGCATGTGTGTGTATATCTATGTGCACGTACAGTGCACCTAAATATATGTTTGCCTGTGTTTGTATCATTTGTGTTTATGTGAATGCCTGTGTGTGTGTGTGCGTGTGTGTGTGTGTGCATATGCAAACATGCATGTATGTATGTACGTTTTGCATATGTGTTTGTTGTGCGTATATGTGTGCGAGTGTTATGTGTGTATGTACTTATTCATGCACGTGTAATCAATCATACATGTATGTGCAAGCACGGACATCGATGCACGGATGGACACACCAACAAAGCCTCATGAAACGCTGGAAGTGGGCATTTTCCCTTCACTCAAAAAACTGACGTGATTATAACCGTTCTTCCTCATGTTGTAATGCAGAAAGAAAAACAAATCTGCCAGATAAATGTGTAATCTCACAGCAACGGACAACATGAAAGCCATGGCGCAGCAAACCTCCGGGAAGTGAGCATTAATGGCAACATAGTGTTTCATGAAAAGCCTGGCGGTCTGCGTTTTACTGCCTCGGGCTTTCCTGCAAATTGGAAGCTGTAATGTAAGGTATATTGTGCTATCGGCATCTGGTCGTCTTCCTAATGCGAGCCATGGATCTGTTAGTTTGCGAATTTTATTTTCTGCATGTGTGTGCCGAGCTACTGCCTGGACGCATGTTTATTTGTGTCTTGTGAATTGTTTCATGATTATTATTTGCATCATTGGTGAAATGTACTTTGGAGATTTAGAAGCGCAGTCTCTATGTTGTGTTAATTTCTGTTTGCCCCTGCTTGTCTGTTTTTCTGTTTCTTCCCATCACACACAGGTGCGTACTGACGCACGAACACACACACACACACACACACACACACACACACACACACACACACACACACACACACACACACACACACACTCTCTCTCTCTCTCTCTCTCTCTCTCTCTCTCTCTCTCACACACACACACGTCAAGCGCGCATGCACGAGTGCACGCATCCAACCGTCCTTCACTGATCACACACTCAAATCCCACCTCACATATACACATAATTATACTGGGACACTTACGCACACAAACTCAAGCACGCAAGTTTCTGTCAGATCAGGAAAAGACAGAAATCTTTGTTGAAATGTTTGTAAAAAATAGCAAATACGAAGGCTTATCACCTGCGTGCAAAAGACACACAGACAGAGAAGAAAATAGTGCTTTATACAGTGATCCCATTCCGCAAAATGACTTGTGGTTTAATTCTCCTATTACATATGAGGAGTTACAAACCGCTATAGCTTCCCTTAGCAATAAAAAAAGTTCAGTTGGCATCGATGCACTATCTAATGAGATGCTAAAACATATAAAAAAATGTATCGTTTTCCTACACAAAATATATCAGAAATGTTGGATATCTGGAACTGTACCACAGATATGGAAAACATCAGTAGTTGTACCGGTTTTAAAGCAGGAAAGCGCAAACATAATAAAAATAGCTATAGGCCTATTGCTTTGACCTCGCATGTAAGTAAATTGATGGAAAAGACAGTCCTGTTGAGAATAATAACTTAGTGTGAAAAATACAATATCATTCCAGTGAACCAGGCTGGCTTTAGAACAGGATGACCAACGGTCGAACACCTAGTAAAGATTACAACTCAAATAAAACGTCAGTTTGCCCGTAGAATATCTGGCAATCTCTATGGGTATATAAAAATCTTTTTATCTAATAGAATTATTCAAGCAAGGGTGCGAACACATTATTCTTTGCCACATAAACTTGACATGGGAATTCCACAGGGCTCAGTTATAGCCCCTGTTCTCTTTCATATTCTTATTCAGTATCTCCCAAAGGCATTGTCAAATCGTGTAGTTTTAGTACAGTATGCTGATGATATATGTATGTGGATGGGTGTCAATCTAAAAAAGTCAGCCTCACAAAGAGCACAGAATTACATGCGTTGTTTGTATCAATCTGATCTTGATAACCTTGGTAACTATATGTCTGAAAATGGTCTAGCTTTGTCGGCTGAAAAGAAAACATGCATGATGTTGTTTAATTCAGGTGGTAACCCATCCAGCATACCCATTTTTAAATTACTTGGTGACGTCATTGATTATAAACAGGTGGTGAAGTTTTTAGGTGTTTATCGTACTTCAGAGCTGACATGGAACATCCACTTTGATTACATCTAAACAAAGGCAAGGAAAAGTACCAGTTTTATGAAAAATATAAGTCGCTTACCCAGGGGAATTGATACAAAAACATTGATTCATCTTTCCATGGCCCTTGTAAGATCTAAGATAGCCTATGCACAAGAAATATTTTTCAGTGCACCTAAATATCTATTACAAAAGATTCAAAGTGTAGACTGTAAGGCTATCAAAATTGCCCTCGGAGTGCCCTCTCATGCATCCAACCAGGAAACATACAAAATAGCCGGAATTCTTCCTTTAAATGAACATCGTGAGTTAGCAACAGCAAAATTCGCTGTGAGATACACTTAAATGACAAAAAAAATCATTGCTGATGAACTGACAGTAAGATCTGACATTGATTTTCCTAAAAGAGCTAAAGCCATTTCATCACAAGAAACAGTAGCATCTTACGTTTCAAATTTGTTAAAAGAATCTGATATTAACATGAAAGAGTTAGCTGCAAAACCACATCATACTCCTGTTCCTTTTTGCGAAATGTTGAAAGCAGATTTTGATATCAGTTATTCTGAAACAAAAAAGGAAGAAGACATCAACATCACGACAAGTACTGCCAGAATTCATATAGCAGAAAAATATCAGAATCATCTCCATATATTTACAGATGGATCTCTTCTTAATCAATTTTATTGGAAAACATCTTTCCATATTCACGGCCGAGCTAACTGCTATTATACAAACACTGAACTACTAAGTGAGCCATGAAATAGTTTTTTTTTTCGAAAATAGCATTCTCTGTTTTTTCCAAATCAGTAATTTATGCTCTAGAATTATTTAGCCTTGAAACAAGACCTGACAGTTATTGAGGCAAATCATTTGGTACACTGTTTGGGGATTAAAGGGACTGAGGTGAGTTTTTGTTGGGTGCCTTCTCATATGGGCATTCTTGGCAATAGAACTGCTGATAAAGCAGCTGAAAGAGGAGCACAAGATTAAGAAAAAATCGACAAAAATACATGTCCGTCTTTCTGTAAAAGAGGCATACACTTTGTTAGAAAAATCAGCGTTGGTTCGATTTCATAACCGATAGAAGGAAAAGTTTTTAAAACATAAAGTGACATTATTCCCCGAAAATATTATTAAAGAAAAGATACCGAATCCATCAGCTTGCAGTACAAGATTAATAACCTCTACTTTCTTCCGTATAAAACTTGATGCGCTGAAGACAAAGTGTAGTGAAAATGTTACATGCATCTGTGGTAAGTTCAGCTAGCACTATTGTTTGTTTCACTGTCGTTGCCCAAGTATTTCAAAGAGAATAACAATCATGCAGATGATTTTTGGAAAGTTATTTCTGACGAAATTTTTATGGTCGAACTTTCACAGGCATTATTTCATAGCCCTATTTCAACATTCCTTTAATGAACTTCAGAATTGTTTTAATGGTTTCTGATTATTATTATCATTATTGAATTGTTACTGTTAAATGTAATTGCATGTTACTTATGCATTTTTTGGTAGTTTTCAACCTTTTCTGTCTAATATCACTGATAGTGAAAAGACGCTAAACTAAAGAACGAACGAACTCACGCACGCTCTCATAAGCGCACACACAACTTTTTTTCTCTCTCTCTTTATCTCTCTCTCTGACACAGACACAGACACAGAGAGACAGACAGACAGACAGACAGACACACACACACACACACACACAACACACACACACACACACACACACACACTCACTCACTCACTCACTCACTCTCTCTCTCTCTCTCTCTCTGACAATTTGTGGGTTCCCTCTCACTCTCTCTTGAGTGGGTGCATTTGTGTGTGTGTGTGTGTGTGTGTGTGTGTGTGTGTTTCATGATTTTTCTTTTCTTTTCTTCTCTTCTTCTTCCTTTTGTGGAATGGCTTTGAATGGTGAAATAATGGTATATTTTGATTGTGTTTTGATTTTGTGCTCATTTTCGCTTTTTTAGCTTTATTCCCTCTTTAGGGCGAGGGCTGGATGTAAAAAAGCATGTTACTTGCTTATCTATTACCCTCGTTAATAAAGATTTTGTCTTGTCTTGTCTTGTCTTGTCTTGTCTGTGTCCCTGTCCCACTTTGTCAGCCTTTCTTTCTCCACCCCTCCTCCTATCCCATCTTTCTTTTACCTATTTAGATACGACGCGCATAGAACAGGCGCGCATGCGCTAATTAAGCTCATGTATTGGTCTGTTGCGCGCAGTAAAGCCGAGATGATGATATGTTTGGCAAGCTGACCAGTGCGCAGTTAGTTTAAAGTAGGCTACAGAACGGAATTAAAACAGACCCCCCACATAGTCTGAGATGGGAGAGAATGGGAGCAAACAGACCTGTAGGCAGGCAATCGGGCGTTTATGAGCTAGAAAAAAAAATATATAGGTGAGGAAAAATCCCTACTTGTTAACACAGTCTTCTTGCTCTTGCTCTTCTCGTTGTTTTCCATCCTGCTACTATTCTTCTTGTTTTTATTCTTCCTCTTGTTCTTTTTCGTCTTCTTCTACAGGTTTTATATTGCTGATGTTTCTTCTTGTTTGTTCTTTTTAGCCCTGAATCAGCCCTGAGATGGCACATTGGGTCTCTAGGCTGGAAACAACATGAAATGAAGTTCCTTTCCTCCTCCTTCTCCTCCTCCTCTTCTTTTTCTTCTACTCCTCCTCCTCCTCCTCCCCCCCTCCCCCTCCTCCTCATTCTCCTCCCCCTCTTGCTTTTTCTCTACTTCGTCGTCCCCCTTTCCGAATCATTTTAAAATTTTTTTTATTTATTATTATTATGTTTCTTTTCTTTCTGATGCTGCTTCTTTTTCTTCTCCTTTTCCTTCTGTTTCTCCTCCTTATTCTTCTGCTCCTTCAGTCCTCTCCTTTCCGCTTTCCTCCCCTCTCCTCTTTCTCCTGCTCCTACTCCTCCTTGCATTTACTGCCCCTGTTCCCATGACTGCTGGTGGTGGTGGTGTTCTAAAAAAAAAAAAAAAAAAAGGAATACTATAGTACCCATGCTGCAGATACTGTTCTTGCTGCTGCTGTTCTTGCTGCCGAGTGTTTTTATTGTTGCTGCTGCTGCTGCTACCTACTACTACTACTATTGTTGGCACTCACACTACTATCGCTGCTGCTGTTGCTGCTGGTGCTGGTGCTGCAGTTCTTGTTGCTACAACGATTTCATATAGATCATTGCCCCCACCAATACAAGTGGCCGAGAATTACCATCACCGCCGCCAACGTTCTTGCCTTCCAAGACCACTTGGCATTTCCGAATATCGTCGACTGACTAGTCTCATAAACGTGTCATAGAAGCCTGTTTTGTCGATTGAGCAACACTGACAAAACTTCACCGCCATAAAAAGAGACCGTGGCTGGTGATTGAACGGCATCCCTGCCGGCACGTGCCGCTCGGTGCCAGATCGACAGAGCACACAGATGGCTGGTTTGGGTGGCTTGGAAAGAAACGGTGTTTGTTTGAAGCGATGAGCTCTTTTCTTCTGTCTTTTTGTTTGTTTGTCTCATACCTAAACTGTTTCCGTTTGTCTCTCTTTGAGGAAAAACTTGTAATTTAGCCATACAAATGTTGCACTACTCACTCCCGAGTGTGTGTATGTGTGCCTGCGAGTGTGTTTACAAATTTCGAAAAAAAAAGATAGGGGGGAAGAAATGGTGAAAGGCTCTCGAAAAAGGAAGAAAAGGGATTTGTCAGCAAATCCATCGTAATCCTTGCTAGCTTCGTTGTTTCCTGTTTTTATTTTTGTTGAATACATAAATAAGATATTTTTGTTTTGGTTGTGCTTTTCCGTTTTTTCCTTCCTTCTTCCTCCCCCCCCCTCCCCCCCTGCTATTTCTTTCTTCATCTTCGTCCCCATCCTTCTCTTTCCATTAAAAGCATTAGCTTGCTTTTCTTTTTTTGTTTTTTTGTTTTTGCTTTTTTTTTAAGAACAAGGTTCTGTTTTCACATAGCTGTTTTCTTTCTCCCATTCATGGTGATATCTGAACACTAAAACAAAGACAAACTCGTACGCGAGCGTACAAACACACGCGCGCGCAAGCAGGAACGCACTCACTCGCACACACTGACGCACAGGGCCGCTTCTTCCTTCAGGAACGGGGTTTTATTTATTTCATTTTTAGTATGTCGGCACAAATCGAAGCCATGATTGTCATATTTGAATAGAAAACAAGCACTCCGGTGTGGGTTCACACACACACACACAGCACAACACGTAACATACACACACGCGCAATTTCCACAACGTGTCCCCCCTGGACGGTGTGAGTAGTGTTCACAAGGTGAGTGCATGTCAATCCCCAACCCGTCTCACCCCCCACGCACCCCCCTGTCAGCCCCCCGTAGTTCCGTCACGTTCCATTGATGTCTTTCAGAAATGCGTAGTCTGTCAACAGTTTTCTCTTCTTCTTCAGACTCCAGTACTCCAGTCACTCACTTCGTCAAGTTAACCTTTGTCATCGTCGAGCCTTATATAATGAACAGTGCGGATCCATGAAGTGCACGTTCAGTTCGGACCCATTGTGCGTAGAGCAGTGGTCTACGAACTGTTACTGTACTGAAGTCATAGTGTTTTAAAAGGGGTAAAGGCCTTTTACAGCCATCGCATCAGTGAATTCACTGTGATCGAATCAAAAAACAAACAAAGCAAAACAAACAAGCATTCAACCAACCAACCAAACAATAACGACCACAGTGACAACACGAAGAACAGCAATAACAGCAAGGCAAGGAATGACGAACAGCATGTCGTCATATCGTTCTGCGCGTGTTTCTTGTTCTATTGCTGCTGAGATGAGCAGAACAGAGCTGTTGGGTGAAACGAATAGGATGTACAGCGAACTACTTGCTGGGGAAGATGTAGGGGCTGTGGGAGGTGGGGGGAGCGTGAGGAAGGATGGGGATTCTCTTTCTTTCTTTCTTTCTTTCTGCTTGCCCGTCTGCCTCTGTCTCTGATTAATGGTGTGTGTGAACGTGCGTGTGTGTGAACTACAGTTTATTGCTGGGGAAAAAAAATCAGCTTCTCTCTCTGTGTCTGTCTATCTGTGTCTGTCTGTCTGCCGGTTGGTCTGTCTCTTTCTCCCTCTGTCTCTTTCTCTGGCTTCGTCTCTCTCTGTCTCCCTCTGTCCCTGTCTCTCCATCTCTTTCTCTCTGTGTCTCTGTCTTACCCCTCTCTCTCTTTCACCTCTCTCTCCCCCCTCTGCCTCAGGGAGTTAAAGCTGCCATGTATTTCGAAAGTGCCGGGTGATGTTGGAAGCCCGTTTCTTTCATCTTCGCCTACCTTTTTTTCTTTTTTTATTTAAAAAAAAAGTTTTTGTTTTATTTAGCTTGAAAAGGCCAATAGAGTTTCCGCCTATCACCCTCCCTACTCTTTTTCTGTACACACACACACACGCACACACACACACACACACACACGCACGCACGCACACACACACACACACACTCTCTCTCTCTTTCACTCACACACTCTCACACACACTCACACATGCGCGCGCCGCACACACACACACACACACACACACACAGAGAAAAAGGAAAGAAAAAAACAACAAACAAAACTCTCCCTATGCCGCCTTTACCCCCTACGGCCATCACTGGTGATGGCAGGGATTGTGATGCTTGTGTAGATGGTGTGTGTGTGTGTGTGTGTGTGTGAGGTGGGATGTGGGAGAGCTGGGTGAAGGATGTTGAGGTGTTAGTGGCCAGAGTTAAAGTTGTTCGAATGCAAAATGAAAAGTGGTCTGTGTTAGCAATCCATCTTTATTTTCCTTTCCACCCCATTCTCTTTAATTCGTTCTTTTGTCCTTTTCTTTTCTTCTTTTCGCCCTTTCTTTCTTCATTTCCTATTTCATTCTTCATTGTTTCATTCTTTTTGCTCTCATTTCTTTCATTCTTGTCTTCCTTCTGTACCCCGTTCTTCTCCAAGCACACCCCTCCCTCCTTCCATTGAAATACATCGTTCTTTAACGATTTAAGACTGAAGCTACACACATGAGCTTGCATACTCGAACACACTTTGATTATCACAGCAAACCTGATTGTGTGTGTGTGTGTGTGTGTGTGTGTGTGTGTGTGTGTGTGTGTGTGTGTGTGTGTGTGTGAACTTCCATATGTATTTGAGCATCTTTTTTTGTTTTAACCAGTGATGATAATGGTAATGATAACCTTAATGATATTTCTTGATCAGGTTTAATAGTCAGCTTGTGAAAGAACTCTTCTCCAGCTTCTCACTCATAAATGAGAAAATGTTTGAACATAAACGAGAACACTAAACAGACATGAAAAAAAAAAAAAACAGTTAGAAAGTTGCTTCTCTTGTTTTGGAACTCTTTCTTCTGGCTTTCTGGCAATAATGGTAAACAATGTAGTTTTTTAGCGCTGAATCTTTTCTTCTCCCAACAAAGCGCTTTGGAACACTGCTGGTCAGGAATCTGCCCAGCAGATGTGGTGTAGCGTTTATAGATGTATTCGAACGCAGAGGCGCCTCCTTGAGAAACTGAAACTGAAAGAAAAACACACACACAAAAAAAAACACACCAAAAAGCAAACAAAGGGACGAAAGACAGTACATAAATACATGTAGAAATAAGGAGAACCTATGAATGGAGAGAGAGAAAGAAATTTTGTGGGGGGTGGGGGATGGGGGGGCAGGGGGGGGGTCTGTTTTGGAAAGAGGTGGGTTTATCAAGGCCAGGCTTGAAAGAGCGAAGTGCAGGGATTTGACGTCACGAAAGAGGGAGGTCATTCCTAGTGCAAGGTCCAGAGACAGAGAAAAGCCAGCGGCCGATAGTGAAGCGTTTGAAAGTCGGGAACACAATATCATTGAAAGTCTGAAGCTGATGGCAGAAGACAGTCGCATAGATGGGATTGAGGTACTTCTACAGCCTTCGTGGCGTTTCTGATTGTTGCTGTGCGTGCGTGCGTGCTTGCGTGTGTGTGTATATATATATATATGTGTGTGTGTGTGTGTGTGTGTGTGTGTGTGTGTGTGTGAGAGAGAGAGAGAGAGAGAGAGAGAGAGAGAAGGAAGGAAGGAAGGAATGGTTTAGTGAAGATATTTGAACATTGGCCGACTTACCAATCTGCCGTTGTTTCAAGATGTTCAATAAATGGAGGGTGAGTAACACGCGATAGGATAAATTTTACATTTTACAATGCTGCACCTGAGTGCTTTGAGTGAAATAGTTGCTAAAGCAAAACAGAAAACAACAATAACAACAAAATATTGATAATATTGATAAAATTTAAAACACACACACACACACACACACACACACACACACACACACACACACACACACACACACACACACACACACACACACGCACGCACGCACACACACACAGAGGAAAGTGTAGCGACAGGGGATATGGATATAGACAGACGGGCACTATGGGGTGGGAAGTGGGGGTGGGGAAGTGCCGTTAGGGTTGGGGTGGGGGCAGAAAGAGAGAGACAGATGCAGATAATGACTATGCTGGACTGCATCCTTCCTTTACCTTGTCCCCAAAATCAAATTGTGACCTTGTTCCCTGAATCAAATTTGGCGAGCTCATCTCCATATTGCGGTCCTGCGGTTGTGGGGAGTAGTGGAACTGAATGACAGTGCTGGAACAAGTGCATGCTGAGTCTCCTTACTTCATCTGTCTTCCTCTGGCGACCATAAAGGTTCTTGAATGATAGTCCGGGGGACCTTGGCCAGACGTTTATCATACTTGGGAGAAACGGTAACATTTCAGTCTTCTGACCTTCTTTGACCTTCTGACCTCTTGGTCTGGATTTCTTCCTTGTTGTTTTTCTTCAATATTATCATCGTAATTATCGTTCGTTGCTGCTGTCAGTTGTTGAGGCGGATGTTCTTTTTGTATGCGTATTGGATCTGGAGACGGCGTGGTGGTTTCTTGTACGGACAAGGTTTTTTTGTTTTTTTTTTTCTTCATTTGATTGCGCTTCACAGAAAGTGTCAAGCTAAAGTTTGGGGACCGAGTGTAAGAATGTGAACGAGAGAGGAAAAGCTTCTTCTCTTTCGTGTGCTCGTTGAGATTTGTTACAAAAAGAGTTGGCATCACTTGTGTAATAACGAGATGGACACAGCGTCCATTTTGATAATAATGATTATAATGGTATGATGATGGTGATGGTGATGATGATGATGATGATAATAAAAGTAACAAGAATGCAGATCGACGCTGACACCTCCCAGACATGGAGCTCGTGGCGTTTACAATGACAGGTATATTCACACACACACACACACACACACACACACACACACACACACACACACACACACACTTGTATATATACACACATACATATAGTTTATATATATATGTATGTATATAATTATATGTATAAGATTATATACGCACATATATCTGTACATATGTATATAAGTACCGAGTTATGGGCATGCACGGAAGAATAAAGAAAAATGTGTCTGTACAAAATCAGTATTGAAGTACAAAAAAATTAAGAAGTGCTACTAAAAAGAATAGCTTTATGTCCAAGCATACGACATAATTATACACCAACAAGCGTGGACACACAAACACGCAAACAAAAGCACAAATGTTTATCTATTTTTCTATCTATTTTGATTTTCATTTATGTTAAAGAAAATTATGTTTCGTACAGTTCATTCATAATTGAGTCATCTATTATATCTGTTATGTTTATTAAAATATCTGGTCGAAAGAATGTCTGATCGTCTCTGCACAAATTAAAGCGCAAGAGGTATATTCTGATGGGCTTTTACATTTTGCAGCATCCCGAATACCACCAGCACTCGCCGCACACTTTTTTTATATTTTTATTTAAGAAGAACAAACATACAAACAAACAAAAAACATCTTCCCACATTTGTGCTGACTGAACCATCGCTAGGTTTGAGAAAATCTAGTTGAGACGTGAGTTTGCACGATGTTACCCGCTGATTTGTCGCCTCCGCTGATTTGTCTCCGGCGACAGTTTGGCGGAGCTCAGTTAACAGCCCACGATCCTCTTACTTACGCGCGATTTATTCCGCCATCATTAGTGCCGTACCGACTTTCTCATTGTAGTGGATGCCTGAGTTGTTTGGCGTGGTCTACTGTTGGGATCACGGGAATAGAGTGTAACGTTGATTAGCAAAGACATTTTGAAGGCAGTTTAAGTAACACTTAAAAAGTGAAGCCATCGAGGAATGGAGTAAACAATCTTTTAACGAGCGTGTTGAAAGTTACCGTACACCCCACCCTTAAAGAAATGGAACGGCTGTACAGCACTCTGCACCATACAGAAATAACTTGTTGCACAAATTGACAGGGTGTGGATAGAAGGACACACACACACACACACACACACACACACAGAGGTAGGGTGTAGGGGTGGTGAGTGGACGGGGTGTGGGGGTGGGAGTGGAAGAAGGTTTGCCAGTCCCCGATTCTTCCAAGCCTCCGGAATTTACCCGAGCCCTCGTCCGAATCCACAGCCAGAAAGGGTGGTGGGTATACCCAACAGGGATCGATGCCCACTGCGACCAGACACGTATCACACGCACACGTCCCGCCCATTCGTCCTCCAGGGGGGCACGAAGGAACAAACAACGGTGTGGCGGCTTAGCAATTACGGCCGACGCCTCTCTCCTGGGCAGGGTCTGCCCCCACGAGGGGTGGCGTTACATCAGACACAATGAGCGGAGACAGTATTCACACTTGTCCGGTCCAGCGACAGCCTCGGCAAACTAACTGCGTTATGGTCCTGGTATCGTGTCCAGTTTGTGCCACTGGATTGATTTTGTTTTGTTTTGTTTTGTTTTTTGGGTTTGTTGTTTCCACGTTCCCGCGGTAACAGATATCCACGTGTGTGGGTGTGTATGTTTGTGGGGGAGTGTGTGTGTGTTGGCTTTTATTTCTGGTGCTGGTGGTGCTGACAAAGCTTTGCTTTGCTGTTGCGGCCATCGAAATCACCCTCTGTATGTGTGTGTGTGGTGTAGTATGGTGTTGTGTGTGTGTGTGTGTGTGTGTGTGTGTGTGTGTGTGTGTGTGTGTTTTAGTGCCTGCGTGCCAGTGTCCCTTGTAAGACATCTCTCAGTTCAATGCAGCTCCAAAGTTGGTCGATACCACGCACCATCACAAACGCATCCATTTTGTTATAACTTATTGATGTGGAAATAGGCTTTCACACGGTTTGATGTATACTCTACCAGACTTGTGCCTTTTTCTTTCTATTTTTCTCCTTTTGTTCGATTACGATAACGTACAGGATGCTCAAAACCAGCTTTGTTAATGGGACAACTACCTTCAATTCACCTGTCATGATTTAAGTCACAAATACAAGTATACGAGAAATTTAATGATAAAGCACATCAAATTGTTTGCACCGCATCAGACTGTGTTGATAATGATTTTGAGTCAATGTTAAGGGTACTCATTCATTCTTTTGTGACCATGGCTCAGCTCCTACACCATCACATAAGTCCGCTCTTTCCCTGTCTCATGTGCTAAAGATTTTTCGCTTCAGTTTACACACAAACACACACACACACACACACACACACACACACAGGGATGAGGGGAGAGAGAGAGAGAGAGAGAGAGAGATGACAGACTACGACAACATGCACGCTTGCAATGAACTTTCTGTGCCAGACAGGGCCATAGCTGTCACGTGGAATGACGCTGTCTCGTGTTAAATGTGCTAACTCGGTTACCGATATCCAATTTTGTTGCATCTGATGAGCTTGGAACGTCCAAGTCCCGAAGTCAAAAAGGAGAAAGAGGGAACACGAGGAGCGGGAAAACATTTATATTTGCTGTTGTTGCTCTCTCTCTCTCTCTCTCTCTCTCTCTCTGTGTACGCTCACTACAACCATATTCATTCACGAAAAGAAAATTGCAACAAGTCGAAGATCAGATGCCTAGTTCTACCTCATCTTAGCGTTTTGTAGAATTTACTGAATATTCTTTATTCAATATTAAAAAAAGAAAAGAATACATACTTTATCCTGCTTCCCATTGTTGGCTACACACATCACCGTCTCAGTCACAACACAGAATTAAAAAAAAATTGTACGAACGTTGTTAACAACAGTTGTATTAAACTCCTGCAGTTTTACTATAAACAGAATCGTAGGTTCTATGTTATTTTCATATTCAGAAGGTACTTTCCCAAACACAAACAGTGCTCTGTTATATAGATTAACCGAAATGAGCAGATTTATATGGAACATGTGATTCCTTTGCAGGACAACAATATGCAGTGGGAATCACAGGACAATATGCAGTGGAGTATGATTTTAAGGACAATATGCAATGGAGTATGATTTCAAGAATTGGAGGTACTAAACGAGGTCGACCTGTTCATTACACAAAGTAAGGTATTTGCCTTCCCTGTTTGGAAGATCGTTGCAGGCAGGAAAAAGAAGAGTGGGATACAAACGAAAGACAGGAAAAGGTGGCATTCAATGGGCTTTCTTGGTGCACTCGTACACACTCGTTCTCCAATACACAATTAGATATCCATCATTTCCTCATCTCTTCGTTCCGCGAACCGGTTGTGTCGTTTTCGTGCGTCGGGCACAGCTTGGGTTGATAAGTTGCAACAGGTGTTTCGAATAATACAGGTGAGGGAGGGCGTTTTAATTGGGCTCCGCGAGAGGGGGAACGATAGAAGGTAGTGCTCGTGCACGTGTGTTTCGAAGCTGCTTGCTGAGGCCAGAAAGGGGCGGGTCTGCGGATACAGAACAGAGCCAAGTAGTTGTGAAAGGTTGGGACGTTTTCTGTGGCAAATCGTCTCGGTTTTCCCTGCCTGTATTGGTACTACTGACTTACGGTAACTCGTTACAGTAAAAACGTAAGCGTTGCGGGAAAGTCATCTGAATCACAGTGTGTTATTACGTTATCAGGCTAATAGAAGATATTACTGTTTCATACGATTTTTTTTATGCTTGTAGCCTACTTGGCACTATTGTCGATGTACTCCCCAATATCGAAATGTTTTTGTATGAACGCAAAGAAACATGTCTAACATTTTCAGTGGAAGCTGACGACACAAGTAAACTCAGTTTGAATGCAGAAAGCTGTCAAACATTTTGGGTTGTCGAATCCATCTTCAGTATTCATGAGAAATAGACAACAGAGAACAAACTACTTTTTATTTTCCCTTGCACTCTTTGCATAGGGGACAAAATAAATTATTGCCATTACGGTTTGTGCGTGTGTAACGATTGACTGCTAATTTGATATCCCTGTTCTAAATATTGGTGTTACATAGCTTAGACTTCTGTCTGTGTCTCCATGTAAGATTTGAAGCCACGAATTTTTCGAAAAAGAAAACTCATAAAAGCCAGATCATTCACTAGTTTCGAACTCCTTGATACAACCTGTGTGTGTGTGTGTGTGTGTGTGTGTGTGTGTGTGTGTGTGTGTGTGTGAGAGAGAGAGAGAGAGAGAGTATTAATTTCAGCTGACATCTATTTGGAAATGTAAAAATACGTAAAATAAAATCAGATTTACTTAATTATATTATATTGAAGAGAAATTGCATCAGGTGCGGTTGCACAATATTAAAAAAAAAAAAAATTCACACGACACACACACACACACACACACACACACATCAAACATGACTTGATTAAACAAGAACAATGAACATGTATGTAAATTTTTCCTGTTAAAGCATTTCATATATACACATTTCGCACATGCTGGGTTTCGAATTTCAGTCATTAATTTGGATATGATTCTGTACACACACACACACACACACACACACACACACACACACACATATATATATATATATATATATATATATATATTATATATCTGAAAATGTATACGCTGTTCTTGATCTTCAAGCACACATATATCGAAAACATTGTGCTTGTTTACTGTTGTCCTCTTATAATGCAAGCTAAAAGGGTTCGTGACTTTAGCAGTTTTGAGCAATTGGAAAAGTGATTGGGCTCTCTCTCTCTCTCTCTCTCTCTCTCTCTCTCTCTTGCGATAGTGCCAAATGGCTGCATTTGGCTGCATGAATTTAATAGCAAGAAACTTCGTCCCGCTATGTGTGTGTGTGTGTGTGTGTGCGTGTGTGTGTCCATGTCTCTCTCTCTGTCTCTGTCTCTTTCTCTCTCTTGGAATAATATTTTGTCAATGTGGAAAAAGTAAATAATGACCCTCTGCTAAAAGTTGTTCTTACGAGATCATGTATCGCTTTTTTTTATGAGAGAGAGAGAGAGAGAGAGAGAGAGAGAGAGAGAGAGTGAGTGTGTGTGTGTGTGTTACTGTTGTTGCTTCTGATTTATTTGATTCATGTGACCAACCTGGTCTCGGGTGTAGCATGCACTGTAATGACCCGCAGGACATGACGAAACGTACCCAGTAAATATGAAAACATATATTTCTTTTGACAACAGTAACTCGTACATCGTCTGACCCTTCGACTCGCTCTCGAGTGCATGCTGTTGGGCTTTTTGTGCATGTATCCGTGGGCAGTCCGGGACGTCATTGCTGATGCAGACGATATGCGTGCGCAGAGGTTTCCCTTCCTCAGGAGGTGATTTTCTGTCTTATTTATCTCAGGGGTTGTTTTGCACGTTCTGTTTACACGCCTTTTGTTTAGTGGAACACGTCGGTCACCCCTGGGGCACGAACAGAGAGAGAGAGAGAGAGGGGGAGAGAGAGCTGTACACTCTTCCTTTGTTCTGCCAAATTGTTGGACAGAGCTGTGTTGGATTCTTGTATTGATTCACCAGTGTTGTGTTATCTTTCTTTCTTGTTTTGTTTTTTGTTTTGTTTTGCTTCTCATAAAGCCGTGTTTATCTTTCTTCAACGAGCGAGTGTCGCAATGTTCCATTGGACGCATCCGCAGACACGGAGGGCCACAAACATACACAGACACAGACACAGACACACACACACACACACACCACACACGTACGCACAAGCGCTCTATCTCTTTTTCGATCTTTGTATCTGTCTTTCTCACTTTGTGTCTGTGTGTCTTTCTCTCCTTCCCTCCCTCTCTCTGTCTTTCGTTTGATTGAGTGAACTTCTCTTAGGGACGAGATAAAAAAAGAGAAGAGAAAAAAAGAAAGAAAAAAGAATCAATTTCTCACATCACCACCACTTTGTGACATTCTGTACGTTCTGTGTGGAGCAAAGAAATTACAGGGACATGAGACCCCCCACCGGGAATCGAATGTGATAAAGATTCGTTTGTGAATAGCCTGCTGATGTTTCGTGTTGCATCGCGAGTGTTTTTATGCATACAAGTCAATCAGAAGTCGTGGAATTTAATTAAGAATAAAAAAGATAACAATATCGACAGCATACAGCACTGTCAGCAAACATCATTAATGATAAAAGATGATAATGGTGATGATTATGGAATGACTGATACAAAAAATCCGAAACTACATACATCTAACTCCACATATTTTCGCTTTCTGATGTGTTTGAACGAAATACATTAACAAGACCAGCCGCCGTGGCGAAGTGGTAAGCGTCACGGACTGACGGTTGGGAGGACGCGGGTTCGAATCCCAGCGGAGGTGGGTTTTTCGGCCCGTGGCCGGCTCCTTCCCAGAGTTGAGTGTGCTGTGGGATTAAATGGTGAGACTGGGACCACACAGTCGGGTGTCATCCACTTCAAGGATGCGTCTTTGGGTGTATTGCTCTAATTACCTGACCAACACTGCAAGTGTCTGTATCTCTCGGGCCTGGTTAACACCGGGATATCATTATGAGAGGAAGCGTAAAGTATAGCCTTGTCACGCAGTCCCAAACCAAAATGGACCTCCATAGCAACATCGTCATCGTCATCGTCATCCTCCTCCCCCTTCATCTTCATCAGTATGAACAAAACAGTCTCTAGAGTCTGTGGCCTTTCATGCCATGGTGACCTCAGTTTCGATACCCCTCCACTTCCGTCCTGTTAATGTCTTTAATGTCGGCAGATTCATGGGGGGCTGTTTGAGGGACGTGGTGGCGGTCTCCACTCTGGGAGGGACGCTCGGGCTCCTCGACTAAGCCATTATTGTCGTTTGTAGGAGGCTCAGAAGGTGGTGTCCTTAGTACTTTAAGTCAGAACAGGCACCACTGAACACCACCGAAGTGACTCAGCAGCAGTGCAGGGTCTCCTCTGGTGTGTGGCCTCCTGGCGACCTAACATCGATGGTTCCCTGCGGACTGCCGACGCTGGAACTGTGACTGACGAACCCGGGTGTGGCTGTATATTGGGGGAATCTAAATGAGCGGCGTGGGAGTAATGCCACTGAAACAGTGCGGATGATGGGGCAGCAAAAACAACAACAACAAAAACATTAACAAGAAGCTAGGTATAACTTAAGCCATATGTTGACTTTAGAGATTTTAGACGATGAAAAGAGTGCGTGCGTAGGGAAAAAACAGAATTAATAGTCACAGAACCAACTAACCATGCATTCAGCAAGCCATGAAAACAAATAACTTATAATTGCAAAATATTTGTCGGTAATGAGCCTTCAAACATTTGATGAGAACGGATAGTTTTGGATTTTTGTGATAATGTCGTTGGAAAATTTAAGATGAACGCTTTCTGCGGTCACGGAAAAGAAAACCACACACACAAAAAAGAGTTTGTGTTATTTTCTGTCCGCAGAGACATAACAATGCCCCTAGTGTATTTTATTTTGAAAGCATACAATTTCCATCTTTGTTTATTATTTATATTTTATTAGATTATACGAATAAACGGACTAAAACTTTTGTTCAGTAACCTTATTAAGTTATTTTTTTTTATTGTTAAAGCTTAGTAATCGATTAAATGGCTCATCATTTTATTAATTCTTTATTTTTATTATTTCTTTTTATTATCATTGTGATTGATTCTTCTTCTTCTTATCATTCCTCTTCTTCTCCTCTTCCTCTCCTCCTCTTAAAGCTGAGTCTAAAGTGATTCCCATAATCTGATAAGTTTATTGTTACTCTTCAACTTGTTCTTATTCAACTCTTGGACATTGTTACAATTTCCTATCTGCGTTGAATCAAAATCATTATTTGAAACACACGAAGATTCAGATCGGCTTCATACCACGATCAGAAATGAAATAGATTCATCCTCTGAAAACTGCTATGTAAGAGATTGGTTTCGTTTATTTTTTCGTGTATGGCTAATATCATTTTTACGATCCCAAACCTAGAAAAAAAAGTCATTCAGTTTATGTTCTGTTTGCGAGAGCTACTGAGACATATTACGTTCTCATGGATACACTTAAAAAAAATTATAGATGGAGAAGCAAAATCATCAAAAGTGAATATGTGCGTCTTCTCCTGTCTAGACAACAGTGCAATGTTCTTGTGGACAGTAAGTATTGCTTTGAAGAGATTAGATGATTCATTTTCATAAAATATGAAAATAATCGCATATAATCACACAAATTTTGAAATTAAGGCACGTTGTGTGTGTGTGTGTGTGTGTGTGTGTGTGTGTGTGTGTGTGTGTGTGTGCGTGCGTGCGCGCGCGCGCGCCGTTCCCAGCTGCTGTTCCGCGATATGCAATTGTTTTCTTGGGAAGTCTCTGGTTTCCACTTACT
>NC_134901.1:26560530-26565530 GCF_041734735.1 Babylonia areolata
TCAGAATTTGAAAACAACGGTGTCTGTTGCTGCAAGGTTTGACGTGAGTTTGTGTGTGTGTGTGTGTGTGTGTGCGCGCGCTTGCTTGCTTCCGGTCAGTCCACATCGTCACACATCTCTCATTTTGAATATTTACTTCTAAAACAAACAAACAAAAAAATTCCCCTTTTATTTGTTTCCTTGTTTGCCTGCTTATTTATTATCAGGGTTGTCTAAGGGTATGAATGCAGTGTGCAAATAGTCCAGGGTTCAACGCCCAGACGTGTCATGAACTTCATTTCAAGGCTTTTGACAAACAACGTTAGGTTCATACGCAGGTCATCGTCTGCTAAATATGTCCCTTGTGGCAGCCACACACAGTTCTGTTTTTCTTTAACTCTCTCCATACGAACGGCGAAAGAGACGACGTTAACAGCGTTTCACCCCAGTTACCATCATCAAAATATTGCAAGCGGAAGGCTCTTATACTGAAGAGGTGAAAGTTGACAATTCTGACGACGTAAGCTAAAGGTTGGGTCATTCAGACACCCACTGGACATCCGAGGGGTCTGTGTAGAGGAGAAGAGAGGACTGGCCGTACTGAGTGAGTTAATCGAGTTTTTTTTGTGTCTTTACCCAAGCAGTGTGCGTGGACTGGCCTGCATCACGTGTGGCACCTCTTTGAAAAAATTGAAATGGGTTTGTTTATTTGTTTATTCATACATTATTCATTTGTTCAATATATTATGGTACTTACTTATCTGTAAATGTATGTGTGTATTCAATCATTTATTTATTTGTTTACCTACTTATTTATGTATACAAAGAAGAACATCTTTGTGATATGGTTCAGAAGCTTCTATATTTATGCTCGTAATAAAACCAACAGCAACAATGATAATGATAATAATAATAATGGTGATAATATTGTTATAATTATAAGATAATTATGAAAACTTATTATGATAATATTATTTTTGAAAGAATTATGACCACAACAATAGATAGGTTATAATGGTATTAATAACGATAAGAAAAGATTACTTGAATGATCAGAAAGGAACATTTTATGTCGATTAAAAAAACACACACAACCACCCCAAAAAACAAAAATAAATATACATCTTTTATAAGTCTTTTTATTTATGTATTATGGTGTCATTGTAAAGCGAGCCGTGCAGTATGGTTACATTCAGGCTTTCCATACATATCTTGTAATGATCATGATAACGCGCCGCAGGTGTTATGAACCCAGACTGACCCTCGTCTCGATGACTTGGTCCATTATATACGACACGGATGGCTGAGAGAATGGCCATCGTTTGGATCATTTTACTGTGGGCTCTGGATCAAAGCGGGTTACGGATGGGTACACAGCCAGTGTACGAAGCCATCGTAGGGTAGGAATTTGGAGCCTGGCGGTAAACATTGCTATAAATCAGCCACGGGTGCAACACATGCGTTTGAACTGTGTGAGGAGCGACTTGGGAGGGGGGGGGGGGGGGGTTTTCTGGGTGGGGTGGGAAGAGAGAAAGGGAGGGAGAGACCGTTCGAGAGAACTCAGAACTCAAAACTAAAAAAAGGAGAAGAATTATTCAGGATTAAGATTTTAGGCATTGCCTATTCTAACATACTCAAAACGTTTAAAAAAATCTATTTAGTTTTTATTGAAATTCAGAATTAAGATTTCAGGCATGGCCTATTCTAACACTCTATCTTTGCTAAACAATATGTCTTTGCTAATTTACATCTATTACAATAGTATACACATATTTGAAGGAAAGGGGTGGAAGAGAAAACAAATCTTCATACAGGACAGACATGAAGAACACACACACACACACACACACACACACACATTGACAGATGAGAGAGAGAGAGAGAGAGAGAGAGAGAGAGAGAGAACATTGTGTATTGTACATAGGCCTTGTACAAACTATTGGGGGCCGGGGTCCCAGAAATGCATGGACATGTAACCAATATTTACATCGTAAGCATATCCAAAGTTTAAGCTAGTGGTTAGTTTGCATGGGTGGAATTCATACAGATCACCTCCGTGCGGGATAATAATGTGAAAGAGTGGGCGAGAGTCTGTTCTGAGAGAACATCAGGTGAATCACCGGACCATAATTATTTATTTCTTCAAACAGCAGCGTGGCCATAAACAGTCGTTATCAGATGGTTTACGGGGCTAGCGCAGGAGATCCGATCATTGCCATGTGTTCGTGTTCCGTTTCGCAAAGAAAACTTATCATCGGTGCCATCTGTTGTGTGTGGCTTTCCTATTGGCAGTTATTTCCTAGCGTTAATTAAGGGAATGTTTATATACACGCGTATCATCATCATCTTTTTTTTTTCTTTTCTTCTTCTTCTTCTTCTTCAGACGTACTCAGTCCTTTCATTGTTGTCGTCATCTGTTTAGAATCACGCACAGTGAAGGGTTTTGAGCAGTCTCCATTGGTGGCACTGAGCACTCTTTGTTGGTAGTACTTTGAGCACTCTGTTGGTTGCTTTTTGCACTTTTTGTTGGTGGCACATTGAGCACTCTTCGTCGGTGTCACTTTGAGCTCTTTTGAGCTCTTTGTGATGGTGGCACTTTGAGCACTCTTTGTTTTTGAGCACTCTTTGTTGGTGGCACGTTGAGCACATTCCGTTGGTTGCACTTTGAGCACTTTTGAGCTTTGTTGGTGGCACTTTGAGCACTCTTTGTTGGTGGCACTTTGAGCACTCTTTGTTTGTGGCATTTTGAGCACTCTTTTGGTGGCTTTTTGCACTTTTTGTTGGTGGCACTTTGAGCACTCTTCGTTGGTGTCACTTTTGAGCTTTCTTTGTTGGTGGCACTTTGAGTACTCTTTGTTGGTGGCACTTGGAGCACTCTTTGTTTTTGAGCACTCTTCGTTGGTCGCACTTTGAGCACTTTTGAGCACTCTTTGTTGGTGGCACGTTGAGCACTCTTTGTTGGTGGCACGTTGAGCACTTTTGAGCACTCTTTGTTGGTGGCACTTTGAGCGGTCTTTGTTGGTGGCACTTTTGAGCACTCTTCGTTGGTTGCACTTTGAGCACTTTTGAGCACTCTTTGTCGATGGCACTCTAAGCACTCTTCGTTGGTGGAACTTTGAGCACTTTCGAGCACTCTTTGTTGGTGGCACTTCGAGCACTTTTGAGCTTTCTTTGTTGGTGGCACTTTGAGTGCTCTTTGTTGGTGGCACTTTGAGTACTCTTTGTTGGTGGCACTTGGAGCACTCTTTGTTTTTGAGCACTCTTCGTTGGTGGCACTTTGAGCACTTTTGAGCACTCTTAGATGGTTGCACTTTGAGCACTCTTTGTCGGTGGCACGTTGAGCACTCTTTGTCGATGGCACTTTGAGCACTCTTCGTTGGTGGCATTTTGAGCGCTCTCTGTTTGTGGCATTTTGAGCACTCTTCGTTGGTGGAACTGAGCACTCTTTATTGTTGGCACTTTGAGCACTCTCTTTTGGTGGTACTTTGAGTACTCTTTGTTGGTGGCATTTTGAGCACTCTTTGTTTTTGAGCACTCTTCATTGGCGGCACTTTGAGCACTCTTCGTTGGTGGCACATTATGGAGAGAAAGAGTCTGTTTTGCCTGAATGCCAGTCAGAAGTATGAACTTTCTGTTAGTGTTTGCGGTTTCCGCTAGTGCCTCCACAGGCATGAATCGTCGTAAACGAAGGTGTCGGTAACTGCAAGAGTAGCAGCCAGTTACTGTGAAGCTTTTTTTTTTCCCCCTCCGCGTGATGCATTTTCCGCGATTTGAGGAGTGGTGGCAGAATCGGTTAGGTATGGACTTCTGATCAAGTGTACACCAGTGACCATGGTTAAAAGCTCCCGTTTCGACATTATGCTGCGTCTTTGGAGAGGGCACTTTGACTTTCCTTTCTCCACGCAGGGTTGAATGCTAGAATGGGTACCTGACTTCGACAAGGGAAGGTTAAAATGGCGGAAGGAGAGGATTTGGCCCCGTCTTCCTATGCCGAGCATACACAGCAAACACAGTGGATATGAACTGACTGCCCCGATGGCCGTAAAAGGCTGAGGGACTTTATGGTGAAATATACCTTTCCTTACACTGGGGGAGAGGTTGGGGATTTTCCAAGCGCCGTATTCCACCAGGATTGAATTCTTGCTTCCACGGTCATAGATGGAATTGTCTTGTTTTTTTTCTCTCTCCTTGTTTTGTTCTGTTTCCTTGTTTTTGTTATTGTTGCTGATTTTGTTTTTCGTAATGATTTTCTTTTTACAACTTTCGTCTTGGCTGAGCTATTGGTAACTTGACTGATTAGCTCATATGTGGAGATTCCGAAAAAAAAGAGCCATAGAAAGGTAGAGGCTCTGAGAAATGATATTGTATAATAAAGAAACTACTCTGCTTCTGCCTGAGGATTGGAAGAAGACGGAGAGAAACAGATTCGTCATTTCTTCTGTATCTACCCCCATTTCCTCCTCTATTATTAGGTCTGTCACATGGAAGGATGAAAAAAAAAAGTATTGTGTAAATCACCATGTTACATTTGGTTTGTGAAACTGTCCCTGTCTGTTCCCTTTCCATTTGAACAGAAAGTTCTGATTTTGGGGAAAGCGGTATTGGTTTGTGATGCATTTGCTTCTTTTGTCTTTGTTATTTTGCTGTCCGGCGGCCAGTTGTAGCAGGCATTCATTTTAATTTGAGGATTACATTTTACGAAACGTTTCGAGGTGAAGTTAAACCAGTTACAGTATCTCCAAATGTCAAATTGATCAAGTTACACGCACGCGCAAGAGCATTTGTAAGAGCGAGAGCGCGCACGCGCGCATACACACACACACACACACACACACACACACACACACACACACACACACACACACACACTCTGTTTCTTTCTCTCTCTCTCTCTCTCTCTCTCTCTCTCTCTCTCTCTCACACACACACACACACACACACACACACACACACACACACACACACACACACACACACACACACACACACACACACACACACACACGTGTGATCGCCCTCTC
>NC_134901.1:26570530-26575530 GCF_041734735.1 Babylonia areolata
TGACTGGATGACAATGAGAAAGGGCTAGTTAGAAAATAATGCAGGATTTAGCTAGCTGCATGTGTGTAAAGATACATCCTGTTTTTCAGACCTTTGCAGACCAGTGGTGCGCAATGTTTGCAGAGGCTAATTACGTTAACAAGCCACACAAAGTCCCAGAGCTATTCGCTCTTCCCCTCTGTCTTAGCTGTCGTATACAGAAACAGTTTACATGCTCTGCTGTCTGTGTTTCTCTTGTGAATGTCTTTTTAATTTTTTTTTGTTTTGGCTGGCTTTTGTCTGCCAACTCCAACTCCCCCCCTGCCCCCACTGTGTGTGTGTGTGTGTGTGTGTGTGTGTGTGTTACTTGTGTATGTTGTGGAGGTGGAAGAGGTAGTGGAAAGAATATTGTATTTAGTTTGACACATTATGCTGTTTATTTATTTATATATTTGTTTATTTTGTTGGTTTGTTTGTTGCGGGGCGGGAGGGGGGCGGCATCTGTGAATTTGCACCCTGTAACATGGCACGTTGAAGAAAAACGAAAAGGAATGCCCACATGCGAAAACGAGAAACAACATTCCAGTTGTGAAATGTACAGAGATCATTGCCAGCTTCCCCTCTTCTCCGTTTTTCTCTCTCCACAGCATATGACTCAGGTACTGCAGCTCCCCCGTACTCACATATACTCACACATTCACTACATGTACATATAGAGAACCAAATCATGGACTCACTTTATTTATTACTTGTATTTGTGTTTCATTTTATCACAACAGGTTTCTCTGTGTGAAATTCTCCCCAGGGAGAGCGCGTCGCTACACTACAGCACCACCCTTTTTTTTTGTATTTTTTTTTTCCTGCGTGCGGTTTTATTTGTTTTTCCTATCGAAGTGGATTTTTCTACATAATTTTGCCAGGAACAGGAACAGGAACTTAACATTGACACAACAAAACACAACTCAGAGCAACACTGTACGTTGAGCCGATGCTCGCGGGAGCTCGTCACATCAGTCAAGGGCGCCACATTCAAGCCTGTTTTCTGTGTCCTGATTGGCCGGGCCTCCCTGTCCACTGATTGGTGAAAATGAGCGCTAGCTTAACAAGTGAGAAGGTTTATGCGGTGGAGGCCTGACTGAATTCGCACTCTTTCCTGATGAACCAGTTTGCATCCTATGACTGGCTGAATTGGCCGAAAAGAGCCGGTCATTTAGAACGTAGACGTTTGACAGATATGTAATTGCTAGTGTCACAGAGGATTATTGACCAATGTTGTGCTCCAGAGCGTAATTTAGTTACAGAGCGCCAGTCTTCAAATACGATTAACCCGCTGCCACACAAATTCCTATTGCTTTCCTGACCTTTCTCTCACTGCATTAACTCTCGTGGTAAAAAGGAAAAAAAATCTTCCATGTCATACTGTTTGTGTGTTCCCTCGTCGATGTCTTTTTGTTAAAAAGAAAGAAAAAGAAAGAAAGAAAGAAAACAACAACAACAACAACAACAAAAACAACATGTCATGCTTTCTGTGTCCCTTGTTGATGTCTTCTTTATTATTTCTGTTTATTTGTTTGTTTATTTGTTTCTGACTGGCTGACTGTTGTCTGTCGGCTTTAAAACCCACGCATGCTATATGCACATTCATGTGCATGCATGTGTGTGCGTGCGTGTGCGCACGTGTATTTGAGAGAGAGAGAGTGTGTGTGTGTGTGAGATAGAGATAGATAGAGAGGGAATATTGTGCTGAGTTTGCAGCGTTCTGTATTTTTTGTTCCTTCTGGGGTTGGCATCTCTGGGAGTTTCACATAGTGACGTGACAGAGTCCAGAACGGAGACATGGAACGTCAGCGTAGCAGTTCCTGTCCAGCAGTCCAATTTAGAAACACACAGACATGATACTATCCTCTTTTTGTTTAATTTTGTATACATGCACGCCTGTATGCGCTGTGTGTGTTTGTGTGTGTGTTTGTGTGTGTGTGTGCGTGTGTGTGTGCGTGTGTGTGTGTGCGCGCGCGCGCACGCACGCACACCCCCCCTCCCCTCATAGACAGTCAAATTATAGACTCTATTTAAACATGTGATCAGAAAATTAAACAGATCCCATTTTAACTCTGGACAATACTTTTTTGATGAGCAAAACTGACTGTTAAGCGAAATTAGATTAATGAACGAGAACATTCAAGAATTATATTGGCACAGACGGGCGCATTAGCCGAGTGGTTAAAGCGTTGGACTTTCAGTCTGATGGTCCCGGGTTCGAATCTCAGTAACGGCGCCTGTTGGGTAAAGGGTGGAGATTTTTATGATTTCCCAGGTCAACATATGCGCAGACATGCTTGTGCCTGAACCCCCTTTGTGTGTATACGCAGTCAGAAGATCAAGTACGCACGTTAAAGAAGCTGTACTCCATGTCAGTGTTCGATGGATTATAGAAACAAAATACCCAGCATGCACACCCCCGAAAACGGAGTATGGCTGCCTCCATGGCGGGGTAAAAACGGTCATACAAGTAAAAGTCCACTCGTGTACATACGAGTGAACGTGGGAGTTGCAGCTCGCGAACAAATAAGACGAAGGTATTAGCACAATGCCACACAATGCCATACAATTATTAGCACAGTGCCACACAGTTATTAGCACAATGCCACACAATTATTAGCACAATGCCGCACAATTATTAGCGCAATGCCACACAAACTCCCAACGCTGGCCCGACCCTTTCTCTGCTCCGTTAGTTTTCATGAAAAAAAACATCTTCCGTAATCATGCTTTCCGTTTCCCTTGTCGATGTGTCTCTGTCTTTGTTTGCTTAACCAGCTTTTCTTTTTCCACTCCACTCCGTCATATTCCATGCCCACTTTGTGTGTGTGAGAGCGTGTGCAAATTTTGTTTGCTTTTTAATTTATTTTGTTCCTTGCAGGATTGATGTCTCTGGAAGCGGCATTCTTTGACATGATACACTTGAAACCGGGAAGGGAATTAGGCTCTACAAAAGGAGAACGCTCACACACACACACACACACACACACACACACACACACACACACTGTCTATCTATCTATCTATAAATATACATATATGTGTGTGTTTATATGTATATATATATATATATATATATATATATATATTGTGTGTGTGTGTGTTTATGTGTGTGTGTGTGTGTGTGTGTGTGTGTGTGTGTGTGTGTGTGTGTGTGTGTAACACCTTATCAAAAGTGGGTCTTGTTTTACAACCTGCAGTTTTTATTAACTTTCTCTATTTGTTACCTTTATAGACCCAGCAGTCATCTTTCATTACATCGTCATGCAGGGAATGCCCGCTGACAAGCACAAGTCCAGCAAATTCTGAAATTCAGAGATTGCACTATTTGTCTGTTTTATTTTTTCTTTCAATTAGATCCATTCCTTGTTTTATTTTTTCTTTCTTTCTTTCATTCTTGTTTTACACTATCCAGACTATAGTACACACATATATGTGTACTACCACCCCCTTTATGCGCACTCACACACATACACACGGACACACACGCACGCACACACATTGACATATGCGTGGGCAGATGTATAGCACAAGTCATGCATTCTCGTTGTTTACGGCACATACGTTAGAAACAACAAAACACAGCCCAGCACTGCACGGCACAATGCAATTTCTGCTGATGCTCGCGGGAGCTCAGACCCATCAGTTAACACGCCACGTTCATGCCCGTTGTCTGCTCTGATTGGCTCTGTCTATATCCACTGATTGGACGAAATAAGCGTGAACGTAACAAGGGAGAGGGGCGTGTGGGGTATGGATACTTTTTTCTTCTTCATGAGACCTTTATAGACCACCACTGATGCAGAGGGTAAGTGAGTCGATGATCATTAGCACAAACCTTCAGCCATGATTAGTCCGCTGTCACGCAAAATCCCATCGCTACCCCTGACTCTTTCACTCGCTTGATTAGCTCGCGTGTAAAAATGAAAGAAAATAGATGTCCGCTTTTTTGTGTTTCTCTTATCGATGTTTTTCATACCTCTTTTAAATTTTTTTTCCATTTTTCTAAATGTCCGACTGGCTTTTGTCTGCTCGTTCCAAATCCCTTTCCCACTCGCGTGTGTGCATCTCCCCCCCCCCCCCCCCTCCTATCTCTTTCTGAGCTGTGCGCGTGTGTGTAAAAGAGGAGCGGGTTGGTATATGGCTGGGGATGTATTTAAAGAAAATGTATGTATGTATATATATATAAATATATATATATATGTATATCTATCTATATGTGTGTGTTTGTGTGTGTGTCTGTGTGCAAGAGAGGGAGCGAGAGAGAAAGAGTGAGAGAGGAGGGGGGAACCAATCAAGAAGTTCCTCCCGAAGAAAGTCCTTGTCCAGTTCTCTGATGCACGGAAATGCAGCACATTAATTAAGGGAGAAACAAGACCCACTGCTCACCAATGCATTAGTTGCCATTAGCGAGAGAATGGTCTGCATTTCCCCAAAGTGCCTTCGGGGATTGGAGAGGGAAAAAAAGGGCGGAGGGAGAGGGAGGGAGCATTGGCGTTGGTGGGGAGATGTTGAAGGTTAGGGGGGAATGACTGACTCAGAGAGTGGAGGAAGGGTCTGGTAGGGATGAAAAGGAAAGGAGATAATGTTATGTTTTCTCTCTCTCTCTCTCTCCCTCTGCCCCCCATCTCTCTCCCTCTGCCCCCCCTCTCTCTCCCCCTTTCTCTCCCCCCCCTCTCCCCTACCTCTCTCTCTCCCTCTTCCTCACCCCTTCTCTCTTCCAGTCTTTTTGTTCCAGACTAAGTGATGTTTATGTGCAGCAAATATGTCTTTTCCCAGTGGAAACAAAACCGCTTTTTACGGGATCGGACGCGCGCTACCATTTCGCTGCTCACTTTTTCACTTTGCGAGCATTCACATGATTACAGGGAAGATACCGTATCAAGGGGGAAGACTGTGGTGTGGGGTGCGGTCGTTTTCTTTGTGTTCATATTACTGTTCTGCACTGATGGTCTGTGACAGGGATGCGTTGAACTGGGGTG
>NC_134901.1:26578030-26618030 GCF_041734735.1 Babylonia areolata
TGGTATTCAAGAATCCTGACAGTTGTGTCTGGGAACTGTGTCCACTAAGATATTCCAGGAGACAGAGCGGATAAAACCAAAACCAAAGCCAAACCCTTTGGGAAAAACAAAACAAAACAAAAACAAACGAAAAAACAACAACTTGGAACAGGAGACCACACAGGAAATAGTTGAGACGGAGTGGATGGGAAGTTAAGAGGAATGGGAGGGTGGAACTGAAGAGAGAGAGAGAGAGAGAGAGAGAGAGAGAGAGAGAGTGACTCAAGCCTCAAGACTCGAAGATTTTAATGTTAGACCTCCGGCCTCTAAATATTTGAGGTGCACATGCACACACATGATCACAAAAAAGAAAAGGAGAGAGAGAGAGAGGAGAGAGAGAGAGAGAGAGATGGGTAGTGACAGACATACGGAGAGGAGAGTGACACTGTTGATTTAATCAGATGGACAGAGAGCCAGAGAGATATTGAGCGTGCGTCAGAAATGAGACGGACGACATCAACTATCAGGGATGGTTTTGTCTTCTTTCTTCTACAAGTCATTACGCTCTAAGGGTACAAGTTTCCATTGCTATTACTCTCTTGACAGTGTTGATGATTCCATCCTTCTCTCTTTTTTCCCCCTTTTTTTATCTTGCGGATTGAAGCAAACCGAGACAGCAAACTGACAGTAGATACGTCTGAAACTCTGGATTCTGATTCGCAGCTTCCCTTCGAAACACACACGTGCACGCACGTGCTTTCGCAGACACAGGGTTCAGAGAACTGAACACGTGTTACGAAAGTAGTACGCCAACATGGGTTCGTACTGCATACCCTCCATCCCCCACCGGTTATCACGAGACAGTCTCTCCTGTCCTCCATCCCTCCTCGTTCCCAGCACCCCCATTCCTTGCGGAGACGAAGCCCAGTGACGGGAACACCGACGGACAATCACTTCTGTACAAAGGGTGACACGTCATTTGTCTACCCCAAAAGACTCCCAAGAAATCCTGGTTTTACGTCTGCGCACATGTGCACAGAGAGAGAGAGAGAGAGGGAGAGAGAGAGAGGGGGGGGGGAGAGGAGTGAACGGGTATCAGTTTGGAAGAAGGAGACATATTGATTAACTGCAGAAACTCTGAAATGTGGAAGGTTGGGACAATGGTAATAAATATGGATTATGGGCAATTTCAACTTTCGAAAAAGTTCTGCCTTTGCTTCATTTTTGTATACTGTACAGACTTGCACAAATTACATTTAGCACGTGATTTTTTAGAACATTATGATTAAAGTTTTTCACATTGGTAAAAGATGTGAAACGGTATTCTCTCATCTTTGAAATTAAATGCTATTTAAGAGCTTCTGCATTGTAAATCTTAGCTTCTGGTTTCTGAATGCAGAAGAAAATGGACAGGCACACAGACATGAACACTCTCTGTCTTTTTTTTCACACGCTCTTACACGCTCTCTCTCTTTCTCGCACAGGCACAGATACACAGACAGACAGACAGACAGACACACACACACACACACACACACACACACACACACACACACACACACACGCTCACGCACGCGCGCGCACACCATCATCATCTCATTCATAACCATCTTCAGCATTTTTCCTGCCACTGTTTATTAGCATGTCTGATTTGAAGATAGATGTATACATGTCATCTTTATATCTTTATATTGTAATGATTTTCGACACAATGAAGGAGAAGAACAAAAAACCCCCAAATAAACAAACACAAAACAAAAACAATAACAACAACAATAAAACAACAACAAAACAAACAAACAAACAACAACAAACAAAACAAACGCACAACAAACCCAATAGGAAAGAAAGATAGAAAAAGCGCTTCCAATCTTTCGGTTGAAAGCGTCCGGTGAAAAATCAACTTTTTATCGTCCACGGAAGACGGACACACAAATATATATATATATATATATATATATATATGTGTGTGTGTGTGTATACAAAATTTATTAAGATATATATATATATATATAAGAGAGGGAGAGAGAGAGTGGTTATTACTTGATCCACGAAGAATAACTTCTGATCCTTTCAAAACAAGTATCATAATGAACAAGAATGACTGGTGAACATGGCAGCACTTTAGCATCGGATTGCTAGAGAACACCGTCTCTGAGTGAATTCTCCGGGTGGACACAAAATATTCCTTGTGACCCCGGTACACTTGGTAATAAAGACCTATTCTGTTCTATTCTATTCCTGCCCTACGTTTGGGAATTATCCAGACCCACCATCAAACGGTTATACCGATAATATTTGCTCCTAATTCATCCGGCTAACGGAGGATTATGTTCTGACGGCTGTATCTGTGATTTCAGTCCCACGCCGGAAGGCGAAACTTTAAGCTCCCAGAGACATCGGGACGGAGACTTTATTTCCACCACGAGACGTTTTGGATGGGGAGGAGGAATCAGAGTAAGCACCGGATTAATGCTGGCCGAGCATAATGTATCAAACTGTTCAAAGGCGGTCCTCGGGGAAAGAGATGCCTCTGGTGATAGCTCAGGGCTATTTGTTTGATGATCCTGCTGTCCCAGCATCTGTGGCTCTATTGAAGGGAATCAACACCAAGGTCTTTTTTCTTGTTGGTTTTTCGTCTAATGCGATGGGGTATTGAATTAAAATCGATACGCGTCTCCTCTGTTTTTCCTTTCCTTCTGGTATGTGATGTTGTTATTGTTGTTCCTGTTTTTGAACTTCCTTCCGCCGCTGTTGCTGCACAACTACTGCTGCTTCTATTACCACCATTATACTATTGTTGTTACTGTTTTTGCTGGTGGTGGTGATGGTGGTAGTGGTAGTTACATGGATGTGACTGTATTTGTGACTGATTTCTTTTCCAGGTGCATTTAAAAAAAGGTTGATTAAAAAGATATTATATAGGTTCTTTGGGACCGATATTTACAGTTTTTCAGCCTCGAGATGGCCCTGTGCGGTGGCTCGGGTTAAAAGGAACAATAGATAATCTGTCTCTCTCATTTTCCTTCCATTCATCCCTCCCTCCCTCCTTCTCTATGTCTCTGTCTGTCTGTCTCTCTCTCTCTTGTTTTTCCATCTTATTGATCTTGAGACCGACGTTCGTAAAACGTATGACGGGAAGTCAGATGATGTCGAAAATGGCGGGATAAAAACGGTCATACACGTAAAAGCCCACTCGTGTACATACGAGTGAACGTGAGTGTTGCAGCCCGCGAACGAAGAAGATGTCGAAAATGCACAGTGCTTTAGGCAGACAGACCTGGGCGCAAATGGAAATATTTTTTCTTCCATGGTGTACCTTCACCATTGGTTGGTCTGTTAACTGGAACTGACTTTCACTTGACGGAATAAATGCTGATAAAATCAACGTATGAAAGTAGCAAGGTGAAAGTAACAACATTTTGTACGTGGCTGCTCCATCGTCAAAACACCGAAAATAGGTACTAAGCAGTGACACAGATGTATACCTTGTGAGATTTATGCTCTTAATAGACAGTCCAGCCGCCATTACTTAGATCGAAGGACGCTGTATTTATTATTATTATTATTATTTATTATTTTTTTTTTTTAATGTACAGACCTTATACGGACTGTAAGCAACCAAGACGCCTCATAGGTCTTATGACAAAGACGGATGTTCTGGTGTGATACAGTGGAATACCTGCGAACGTTTTACTTTTTACTTTATCTCGTGCAAGGTTTAGATATTTGCGAAAAATCCAATTATAGTGTGGTATTTTGAATTTCTTGCTTTCAAAGCCATACAGGAAGGTCTGAGACTCGTGCACCTGCGTTTGATGCAATGTGGAAAATCCGTTGTTTTCCACTATTTTTTAAGGGGTGGGGAATTATATAATAGAGTGATGCACCGACGAGAGCGCATTTTGCAGAAAGGAAAAGCGCAAAATGAATGTACGGTTTTAGTGTGTTCTGTTTTCATTCACTCTCCACTAGGCCGAAATTTTCAAAATAATGTGAGATTTTCAGTGCACTAAATTGTCAATAAAGGATTTTAACGAAATTCAAACTTTCATTGCTTCAGCCTGAGGTCCAGCCAATGACAATCTAACAAAAAATGTTTGCTGCGAACACAGCATGCTATTCGGGAAACAACACATGCAATAAAATATCCATTTACACGGATAGTGAACTGCGGTATACTTTATACTATATGCAGCATTCAATGGGTATCCCATAACGGGTTCAAAACTGAAATGAGTCACACACTAAGACCACGAATGGAAACTGCCATCAACATAATGACGCGAGTTGTGGCACAAGCTCAGCACGTACTGACTGACCCGGACTGCTGGCTCGAACAGTTGAACAGTAATTTTGATGTGGTGCCCTCTCCTGGGATAGAACATGGTGGTTGAGCTTGTTCGTACCACATGCCACAGACACTTCTGCAGCCACTGATATAATCCGAATGATGCGAACGACTCTCTGGAGTTTCTCTGGTTCTCTTCTAAGACGACCACAATAATGCCATACCGTCACTCGCATACGACCAAGTCAGCTCTGAAACAATCATCAACGAGGGCAGTAACCTCGAAAACTGTGTAATTATTCGTTATTACAGTCAGTTCAACGCGTTTGTGTACCCCCCACTCCACTACTCCCCCCCCACTCTACCCCATCCCCCCGGGAAGTTGGCAGCTATCGTTCTGCTGCGTGTCATGTTTCTCTTCCTCCATGAAAGCTGGGGCCTGCTTCGAACACCGTTGCTTCGCCAACCCAACCACTCTTCACTCTCGCCCTGCCCCCCCTCAACCCCCTTCCACCCAGCCACCCCCTCCCTCTCCCCGATCCTCTCCATCTTCACCTTTTTTTTTCCACGAAGAGATAATAAAATAAGGGTAGCTTATTCAAATTTCAGTCTCGGGGGTTGTGGAATTCTCCTGTTTTCTCCACATCTCTCTGTGTGTGCGGTGATTGTAGTTTTTCATTACCACTGTAGTGTAAACTGAGATTTCTCAAAAGGGTATTAGCAACCGTGATTCATTCTGCTATCTAGGTACCTAACAAAACGAAAGTCTATCCTTTCTGTCTGTCTGTCTGTTTCTCTCTCTCTTCTTCTTCTTCTTCCTCTGTCTAAATTGTGAATTACAATAATCATCTGATAAATGCATAGGACTGTATTTTGGAAAACTAATTGTGTGAATCAGTGATTGATATATGCCTTACCCCTTTAGTTAGGGGCTTGGGCCTAAATCTGAATAAACCATGTCGTTTCATTTCATTTCTCTTTTTCTGTCTCATGCCCACTTTTCTTGATCGCTTCTATTAATGTTTTTGCTTATAGTCCCCCCCCACCCACCCCTCACCCCATTCTCATCGAGGTCGAAAACAACAACAAATAAGCATCGAAATGTATGGCCACGCCTTTATCCCCAATCTCTTCTGTGGGTGGTAGCGGTGGTGTATGTGGCTGCGTGGGTTAGTGTGCCATTACCTCCGTCAGTGCTTCCACCCTAATTCCTCTTCAATCCCCCAATTGTCCTTTCGGAGTTCATGAAGAAACCTTGACCGGTAGTATTGGAGATGAACACAGTGCGCTCGACTGACCAACAACACAAAGTCTCTCTCTCTCTTCTCTCTCTCTCTCTCTCTCTCACACACACACACACACACACACACACACACACACAATCTCTCTCTCTCTCTCACAATCTCTCTCTCTCTCCCCTCCCTTTCTCTCTCTCTTTCTCTGTTTTCTTTCTCTCACTCCGTCCCCCTCTTCTTTCAATGACTTCACTCCTCTTAATGCTTACACAAAACTTTAAATTTATAAGAATATGATAGACGATTCAGATTTCAACCTCGAGGTAGTTCGACCTGATTTCTTTGCCTCATCCCTCGATATTCCTCTGCGATTTGGGTGGGTTTCCTTTGAAGCAGTCTTGGTTGACACTGGTATTGTGGGCAAAGTTAAAATTCCCCTGGGATTCCATCATATTATGTGACGCCTGGCATACAATACTCTTGGACAAATCACCGCGTAGTGTGGTACTATATTATCACTGTATACCTTCCCCTCACCCCCACCTCTCTTCGTAAAGACAAAACGGATAATTCATACACATTTTATCTTAGTGGCCTTTGGGAATGCGCTTCCTTCTGTTTCATACCGATGTCTTATCCCCAAGCATACATACATACATACGTACGTTTCAAAGTCTTCATTGTAAAGGAAAATTATGTGTGTGTTTTGGGATTGTCAAATCTCTCTCTCTCTCTCTCTCTCTCTCTCACACACACAACTTACACACACACGCGCACACGCGCGCGCGCGCGCGCAATATTATATACACGCATACGCCTGCACGCACTTCATTCATTTCACAATGTGATGTTGATAAAAGGGTGACAGCCTCGGGGTTCGTGGAATTCTCCGCATATTTTTGCCTATCCGATTTGTTTTGTGTTTTTCACTTTACTACTTCCTTCTTCATTTGATACTTTTCAGAAAGCTTCTTTCACACCGTTTCTATTGTTACAGAAGCCGTAGGCAAGGTTAGGATCTCCCCTGCGATTCTGTCATATGTGACGTTTGGTTCATACATGTGTTCAGAAAATCAGAGGGTGGTTGAGGGCTGTAAGATTATGATTATATGTCTGCATCCCCCCTTCTTTCATACCCCTCCTTGTAAAAAATAATGAAGACGAGTTCAGTGTTCAGATGTTTACTCTATGGGCGTTGTTCCCTCATTTTTTTTATTTGTTTATTATAACACTTCTATCTCCATCATATTTTATCTTTCTGGCTGATGTCCAAACGATTGTCTGAAAGTATTGGGCAACTGCTTGTATCCTCTGAGAATTCATCTCTGGACAGTTGTTTCCCAGTTAAGTTCTTTTTCCCCCCTCCCAATCAAGACATGAAGAGAGAGAGAGAGAGAGAGCCCAAACCGAATCAAAGTATCTCGCGCCCAGCCCTCTCTCATTTCTCTGTTTTCCCCCACACACCCCCGGTTTTATTTCTGGGAAATGCATGCGTCTACTTCAATTTAACAGCGCTCACAATATTCAAAGAAACAAAACAAAACAAAACGAGGGAAATAAAAACAGACCAAAAAAGTGCTTTTCCATGTTTCTCCCCTTCTTCTTCAGAAGGTGTGCGTGCGATCTCGCGAGATATCCGTTTCCTCCACATTAATCTCCCCAAGTCATCCCATTGCATTTTCGGATGAAAGCTTGACCTGTAATGTGGGACATGAGGACAGTGAAGTCATTTATTCTTGCAGGCGGGATTGGGGAGCCGTGACATTGTTCAGCTCACTTCTGCCCCGTGATTTCCCTGTTGGGCTGCCTTCTGATTGCATTTACGGGTCACTCTCCCTGTTTGAATCTTTGTCTCTCTGTCCGTCTGACTTTCTCTCACTGTCTTTCACGGATCACTGTTACCGTTTGAATCTCTGTCTGTCCGTCTCTCTTTTTGTTATTTTTATTTTTTACTCTTATATCTTCCTCAAAACAAGAGATGAAAATGGAAGGATTACTTATTCAGCTATCAGCATTATGTTCGTTGAATTCTCCATATGTTTCTGTCTGGGATGATTTTTTTTTGGTGCTCTCCCACTCACTGAGGTTGCATGCATTAGCTTCTCCACCCTTTGGGAAGAACCTGACAGGAACGTATGATGACCGGCGAGTTGAAATCCGTTCAGTGGGAGGTTTTGGTGCTGGCGGCTTTGGGAAGTGAGGACATCACTGTTCTGCCCTCTGGGGATGTCATCCTTATGCACTGCATCCGTCATATTTTATATTTTGTGTCTCCCTGCCACCCTACCCATCTCTCTCTCTCTCTCGTCCACTCGGCGTTCTCTCCTCTAGCCCTATCTGTCTAATTTTCTCTATCTCTGCATTTATGCGTCATTTTTAAGGAAAAAAAAAGTTTCCGTGTATGTGTACGACTGTTCATGCAGTCTGTCCGTGATTTAAAAAAAACAACAACCCCAAAAACAAAAAAACAAACAAACTAATATGATTGTTTGATGTGATTATGTTATTCTTTTTATATCTACCTTTTTTCCCTTTTGAGGCGGTGCGGGGGGGTGGGATGGGGGCTTTAGTTCGTTAATTCTTTTCCTAATGGTCTCTTTTTTCTTTTCTATTTTTCTTTCCATATGGTCGATATTTCCCTTTCGATGGAGAGATTAAAAAAAGAGAAAAAACCCCAAACAGCAAACAAACAACAAAAAACAACCCCAAACAAACAACATTTTTTGGGGCGCTTTGGTTTGTTAATTCGTTTCCTAATGGTCTCCTTTTTCTATTCTATTTTTCTTTCCATATGATCCATATTTCCCTTTCGACGGAAAGATTAAAACAAGAAAAAAAAAATCCTATCGTTTCCTTATTCCGTCACCCGCAGAAATATAATGTTCATTGATTCATCATTCATTCATTCCACCCCCCCCCCCTCTAGCTCGCCCCTCCCCAGTCTCTGGTTGCACGTGTCAGGTGCCCCCTCCCCCGACTCACCCCACACCTCCTCCCCCACGCCCCAGCCCCCTCCCCACAATCTCATGGGAAGGTATGCTGAACGGCAGTGTCGGTGGATCGGGGGGACGGGTTCGGTCTGAGGACATCGCTCAGCGGACCGCTTGTCTGTGTGCTGTGTGGTGGCCACCCTCTTCTCCTGTGGGGATAAGCTTCTGAAGTGCTTCATCAGTTATAGTCCGCCCTCTCTCTCTACCTTTGTCTCTGTCTGTCTCTCGATCTTTTTGTCTCTGTCTGTCTCTGTCTGTCTGTCTGTCTCTCTCTCTCGACCTCTTTGTCTCTGTCTGTGTGTGTCTTTCTGGCTGTCTGTCTGTCCCTGTCTGTCTCTCTTTAGATTTGTCTTTGCCTGCCTGTCTCGGTTTTCTTTCTGTCTCTCTTTCTCTCACAGTATATGAGAGAGTGAGTGTGCTTTCGGTTGATGTCGCATATATTGTAATGTCAGGACGTTCCCGTACGTATACCATGAGCACCACACTCACCCAACTGTTAACTTCCCACATCACATTCTTCCCCCACCCTATTCCTCCATCCACACACACACACACACACACACACAGATTCAAATACTTGATTACTCAAGGATAAAGATTTTAGGCATCGCTTAGTCTTCCAATCTGTCCTTGTGACAACAATAACGAGAGAGAGAGAGAGAGAGAGAGAGAGAGAGAGAGAGAGAGAGGAAACAAGGAGGATGAGCAGGATCAGAATGAGAAGAACAAGAATTGAGGTTATCAAGGAGTGGAGGTTGGGGAAGTAAAGATAGAATCAATATTCCGACCGCTGACCTTTCTGTAACCAAGCAGCCTAGTCATTTACATCTATTGCTCGCAACAAGTGCAAGTTTCATTGCACGTATCTCTGTTAACAACTCTGCTCAGCACAGAGGGTCATCTGATGGCCAGAAGTCTAGGACTGCTTTCAGCGTGACGGTTATCTGCCTATCCTGTACCGGTGCTCGCTTTGCTGAAGGTGGCTGAGTCCTTGGCATTGCGAGGTTCAGTGCTAGAAATAACTGCATACTCAGTCCTCTTCCACGCCTGACAGCGGCAGTGTGTTTCAGATTGCTTTGTTCTGGCTTTCTTGAACCAAAACCAACTGAAGTACAACAGGAGCCGTGTGTACACTGAATTCCCTGCATCGATCGACAGACTGCATGAGACAAAGAGGGATGGGGGTGGGGGTGGGGGGTTATATGGGAATGAGGAGAAAATAGGAAAAGGAGGAGAAGGGGGTGGTGGTGTGGGAGGAAAACAGGGGAATTTCGCAAGGAGAGGTGGATTTTGAGGAATGTGGGATCAAAGAGAAGGAGAAGGGGGTGGTGGTGTGGGAGGAAAACAGGGGAATTTCGCAACAAGAGGTGGATTTTGAGGAATGTGGAAGCAAGGAGAAGGAGAAGGGGGTGGTGGTGTGGGAGGAAAACAGGTGAATTTCGCAAGGAGAGGTGGATTTTGAGGAACGTAGAAGCAATATTCCAGCAGTCATTTGCTCTGTAGCCAAGCAGAGCATTCCTGAAGTCCTCACACCAGGTGGAAGATTCAGCTCCACTGTACGCGTTTCCTTTGTATTCTCCCATGTTCGGATGTTTATTTCGATATGAGCAGTGGTTATTGCGTTGTTGTTACACACACACAGACACACTCAGACACAGAGTAATTTTGTATCATTCAGTATCTTTAAACAATGTGAATTCATGTGCATCTGTATGCTTTATTTGCATGCTTATTCAACAATTCATTGATTCACCAGGCACCTATTGAATACTTTAGTTGGGATGAAAATTTCTATTTTTGATTGCAGGAGAGCCTTCCAAATGCCTTTAACCCTTTCACTGCCAAACTCGCATTTATGCAGCAGCTAGGTAGAGGACCCATGCCACTGAAGGGTGACCAAATCATGGGTCTGTTATCCATGAACCTACTGCTCTTAATGTTCGAGGTAGGATAAGTCCTATTTTCTACCCATCACAGGGGGAATCCCCAGCTGTACTTAGACACCATATTTACTGTGTTTATAGCACAAGGGAATTTTGCACTCTGAATTGACTGGCGGTGAAAGGGTAATCCATATTTTTGATTCAGCTTCCACCCCACACCCTCCTACTCGGTTTCAGGAAAATCGAAAATTTTGATAATCTCATCTCTCTCACCCCTCCTCTAAAGGACGGGAGGAGAACGAACTCACAAGGTTACCCCCTTCGTGTGTATACGCAAGCAGAATATCAAATACGCACGTTAAAGATCCTGTAATCGGTGGGTTATGGAAACAAGGACATACCCCGAAAACGGAGTATGGCTGCTTATATGGCGGTGTAAAAATGGCCATACACGTAGAAACCCATACGTGGGAGTTGCAGCCCACGAACGTAGAAGAAGAAGAGGAAGAGTACTGACGCCGGAAAGCGGAATGGTGAGAAAAAGTGGACGGGAAGGGACGATGGAAGGGGTAGATGGAGTGTGTATTTTGAAAGAAGATGATTGGTTTGCCTCAGTGGGGTCATTGGCAGCCAAGTAGGGAGGGTTTCGTTACCCCCATGGGTTTCCCAGTGCATGTACACACGCGCGCTCACATGCGCAGAAGCACGCACGTATACGAATCACACAGACACACACACACACACACACACACAGAGACACACACACACACACACACACACACACACACACACACACACACACACACACACACACACACACACACTGTCTCTCTCTCTCCCTCTGTCTGTCCCTCATGTAGTATTGATCCCTTCCACCTTTTCTCTACTCCTGTAGTCTTCCCGCCTGCTTCCTCTCTTTCCCACCCCATCCCCCAAATGCAGTTGTTTCTGTCTGTCTGTCTGTCTGTTTATTTGTCTCTGCCTCCTTCCCCCAATCCTTTATTTCCCACCGTCCCTTCTTTCTCGCCTGCTCCTTCATTTGTGAAACGTTGAAAGCCCTCGAAAAAGAACCGTCAGCCCCTTCCATCGCCCTCGTTTTCACCTGTTGTTAACCCCATAAATCAGTTTCAGCTGCGACGGCGAGAACGCCTTCCGCAGCCAGCTGTCTGTTTTGGGGAAGGAAACCACAGGATCGCTAAGAGAGAAGCTACAGAAGTGAAGCAAGTGCAGATCACTGAAGCAGTTGTTTTGTCACTCCGTCCAGCTGTTTACTGATACTCAGCACCGTGAGGATGGCTCTTGCAGGACTTTGGGTGGCTTTGCTGTGGGTAAGAGGATGCGTTCCAGAACATTTAAGGGTTGCTGAAATTGGGAAATTTTGGCTGGTGATGGGGGGAAGGAATTATACGTATGCACTAATGCGAGTTTGAATGCGTCCTCTTATATTTGCGGTTCTCTGTCTGCCTGTCTGTCTGTCTGTCTCTTTTTTTTCTCTCTCTCTTCTTTCTTTTCCTTTTCTTTCCCTTTAGGGCATGTAAAAATTTGGACATCTTTGCATATTTACTTTCTTCATTAAAGAAAAGTCAGTCTTTCTCTGTCTGCCTGCTTCTCTCTCTCTGTCTGTCTGTCCTTTCTGTCTCTTTTTTTTTCTCAGGTTCACACAGGTAACCTTTTAAGCAAACGCATTGAGAGGCCTCACACACTCTCGTGTACAGAGCGAGTGAGAGAGAGAGAGAGAGAGAGACAGACAGACAGACAGACAGACAGACAGACAGAGACACAGAGTAAATATGGTACATACGGCTTGAGGACGAACGAACGGTAAACATGGGAAAATAAGGAACAGGAAGTGGCCAGTTTTTGCATTGTTAATTTTTCCTCAGTTACACATAAGTAAAACCTCATTCTTCAAGAGAAGACCCTGTTTGGAAACAAAAACGGGATGTATGCTATCTGTGACGTAGAAGATAAATGTGTGTTTGCTGTCCACACACGCAAGTCAAATTAAAAAAAAAAAAAAATCTCAATTGGAAAGGAAGGAAGGTCGACGGCAAAAAGTTGATTTGAATTGATGTTTTGGCTGGGCACCCAGTGTGATTAAAGCCGTAAATTACCGTAGTTATCCCTCCCCCACACCCCCAGCACCCCTCCCCCTCCCTCCTTGACCGTGGCTCCAACCACGCGGTTGATTTTATTTTTTTACGTTTTAGTGGAGACAGATAAGTGTTTCCATAAATTTGAATTCTGATGTCAGGGAAGTATTTTTCTAAATTCTCAGTTTGACACTCAAACATAGAATTAATGCTGTTTGGAAATGACGAATATAGATGATTTTTATTTGGTAATCTTGTTTGCGAAATATTTTGTTTGGAAATGAAAATTAAAGAAAACACAAATATGATAATTTAAACACTTCTAAACAAAGACAAGAATCTTTAAAAGGGCCTCAACAATAAAGTTTGAAATAGAAAAAAAAGTCAGAACTTCATAGCATGGCAAAGAACTTTACAAGGACCTGAACAATAAGTATGTAATAGAAAATATGATACAAGTTTCGTAAGCAAGGACATGAACACTAAGCATGAAACAGAAAAATATGATAACAATTTCACGGAGTCAAAACAATCAGAATTTCTGAGAAAATGGTATCCAAGGACTTTAGAATGACCGCGTGAATATTCCTGAAATTGCCTGAACCAAACCTTCGGGCATTCTCGCATGCACCCCACCGGACGAACTCCTATCGAACAGAGACCCATTTAATGAAAAACTATTTCACTGCCAAATTTACGAGATAGAGAACAACAGACACCTTTGAGTTTCGTAGTTGTTTGGCTTCTGTTCTTTTTCTGCAGTTCTGTATCACGTTACGAGGATTGTGGAGGTCTCAGTTCTCCTTGATGATAATGAGCGAACATGAGAAAAGACCGGGTTTCTGCTATGGACATACGGAGTCTCTTAGAGATGGACTGAGAGAATGAGAGAGAGAGAGAGAGAGAGAGAGAGAGAGAGAGAGAGGGGGGTGGGGGGGGGGGGGAGGAGGGAGGGATGGAAGGAAGAAGTGAGGAAGGGATAAATGTAAGTGTGAATGTATGCATTCAAACCCGCCTGTACTCCATATGTACCCAATCAAAGACGTTCCACAGTCTATCTAGCAGCCCTAAAGCTTACAAGAACTCAGCACCCTCTTTCACACAGTAAAATAATCTTAAATCCTGCGTAATTACCGTTCGCAGTGAAACTGGAACGAACCCACCGGAAAAGTGATTGACGTGTGGGGTGGTTCGGAAAACCGGTTCGAATTGTCGCAAACCGGTGTAAGTGCAAAATCAAAGCTGCTATTTAACCAGGTCGGATTCCACATAACTGCATTGTTTATCTGGGTCGTATTTTTCCTTACGATGTAGAATTAGCAGGACATAATACACACAGTTGTGTTTTTTTCCATTTAAAGTACACATTATGTGTAGATTATAATATTAAATCAGTCTTCATCATACGCCATCTTCAATTTATTATGCATTTTGTAAAATACACAGACACACATATATTCACAGACACGCTCACATGAACATTGACACACGCCTATTCGTTCACACACAGCCTCCCTCACTCACACACACTCTCTCTTTATCTCTCTGTGTGTCTTGGACTGGATGAAAGGTTGCCAAAGTCTCTTTCGTTGTGTTTATTGGAGAGAGAGAGAGAGAGAGAGAGAGTGTGTGTGTGTCTGTGAGGGGAGGGGGGGTGGAAGGCGAAGGAACATCGAAACGAATGCAAGTGTGTTAGCTTTAGCCCAGAAGGTATGGCGTGTACTGGTTTGAAAACTTGACTTACTTTGACTTATGCCTATAGCTCCGCTCGGGAACAAAGGGCCGCAACAGCACTCCTCCAACGGACACGGTTTGGGGCGATCCTCTTTATCTGGGCCCACGTCATTCCGGCTGCCTTCACTTCAGTGTCCGTACTTCTTCTCCAAGTCTGCCTGGGTCTGCCAACTTTGCGTTTGCCTTGGGGGTTCCAGTCAAGTGCCTGGCGAGTGATGTTGAGTGGTGACTTGATGAGTGGTGTCTTCATTTGAGATGATTTCAGGCCACCTGATGTTCAGAATGTTGCGCAGGCATCTGTTGACAAATGTCTGGAGTTTGTTCCTGTTGGTCTTGGTAGTGCGCCATGTCTCTGAGCCGTACAGCATGACTGACTTGACGTTGGTGTTAAATATTCTGATCTTGTTGTGAAGTGAGAGGGCTGAAGATTGCCAGATGGGTCGGAGAGTTCTGAAGGCGTGTCTCGCTTTATTGATGCGGCTCTTGATGTCATTGTCTGCTCCACCATCCTTGCTCACTACGCTGCCCAGATATGTGAACTTTTCCACTTCTTTGATCTCTTCCTGCTGTAATCGGACTGGGTCTTGCTGCTTGTTGTTGATGCGTAGGATCTCTGTCTTTCCGATGTTGATCCTGAGGCCGGTCTTCTCTGCCTCTATTGCGACGCGGTCTAACTTTTCCTGTGCGTGTTGTTTCGTGTGGGAGAGGAGACTGATGTCGTCCGCGAAGTCGAGGTCTTCCAACTGTTTGGTGAAGGTCCACTGGATGCCGGTCTTCTGGCCTGCTGTGGATTGCCGCATGATCCAGTCCACCACCATCAGAAAAATTGTCGGAGACAATAGGCAGCCCTGACGTACACCGGTTCGTACCTGGAAGGGGTCAGTCAGCTTTCCCTCGTGTATGACTTGGCAGGTGGCGTCCTTATACAGTTGCTGGTTTGAAAAGGCCGGTTTTAAAACCAGTAGTGACGGAAAACGAACAAACAAGCTAAAAGGGATTAAAAAAAAAAAAAAAAAAAAGGGTTCGGAAATCAAGTCGCCAGCTCAAATGTAGGAGCAGGAGCAGACAACTGTTTGAAAGGAATGCTGAACAACTGCTAGGGTACATCCTCACTTGCTTCACTTCTGTCGTCTTCCCTCAGCCGTCCTGTGGCTTTTGTCTTCGGAGAAAGAGAGTGCTGCCCTTTGTTGCAAATGGAAGTGATTTATGCCACTAACGACAGGTGAAAACGGGCGTGAGAAGGGGATTTAGGTCTACTCGAGATGCTTTCAACGTCTCTCAGGGGGCAAAAGTGGCTGCGAATGTAGACAGGGAGTGGGAGGGAAAGGACAGACGGAGGGGGCGGGGGGACTTTGACAAGAGGGGAGGAGAGGGGGATAAATTGGAACAGGGGAATAGTGTGTTCATGGGTTCGTAGGTACATTTATGCATGCGATGCGTTTCTGTGTATGTGTGTCTGTGTCTTGCTGTCTGTCTGTGTGATGTTGAGAGAGAGAGAGGGGGGGGGGGGGGGGCATATGCGTGGAAGAGAGTTCATCTGTCGAGACATGTCTGTTCACTGACCATGATGGCAAACATCGTTCGAGCGAATACGACATGTTTGCATAAAGATGGCAAATGCCTTGGATCATTTTGCATCATTCATATGCACACTTTATCGAGAGATTTTTTTAAGCAAGGAAGGAAGGAGAAAGAATATGGGGAGAGAGGTGTCGTCGTTGTCGTCTTGTTGTTGTTGCGTGGTGGTGGTGGTGTTCCCGAACTGAACTGAAAGGGGTGGAAATGGAGTGCGCGTATATAGAGAAAACAGACCGAGTGTGAGCTGCACACCACTCGGAAGCCATCTTATGTTGCCTTTAATTTCTACAGGAAAGAAACTGCTGTGGCGAAATGGTTCGTTTCGCTGTCTGTCAGCTGGAAGGATTTGGATTTGAACCCCATCAGAAGCACATTGTGGTGTAATTCTTCGGCCCCTGGCCAGCTCATTCCAACGTTCAGTGTGCTGTGACCCCAAACGGGAAAACTTGGTCCACACAGACGATGCTTGTCTTCACGGACGCGTCTTTAGACGTGTTGCTCGAATTTCCTGACCTGCAGTGCAGGTGTTTCATGTCTTTTGGTCAAGAAGGTGCTTGGATATGTCATGAAAAGGGAGCAGAGAGTACACCTTTTTTTTTCTTGTTGAAAACCTACATGGATTTCAATAACATCGCCATCATTCTGATCCACAGTCATAAAAAAAAAAAATCAAAAATTGTCACGATTAGATACATCCTCCAGTATCTTCATCGTTAATTATATGGGGACAGATTGTACCAGTTACTGTGTGTGGCCTTTCGTGCCTTGCTGTTATGGTGATCTTAGAACTTACCCCTCCCATCCCCACACCATCATCTCTGTGGCTGTGGAGAGTTTGTGTCAGCGTGTTGGGGAAGAGAGTACGTACTTATAAATGTTTTCAAGGAGAGAGATGTGACATAGTATACATAAGAGAGAGCTGTGACAAGGTGTTAGAAGTAAATGATGAATGTATGAACGTATACAAAGAGAGAGCTGTGCACGGGTGTTTGCGGAGAGAAATGACGTATTTATGAACGTATACAAAGAGAGAGCTGTGCCCGGGTGTTTGGGGAGAGAAATGGCGTATTTATGAATGCATACAAAGAGAGAGCTGTGCCCGGGTGTTTGGGAGAGAAATGACGTATTTATGAATGTGTACAAAGAGAGAGAGCTGTGCCCGGGTGTTTGGGGAGAGAAATGACGTATTTATGAATGCATACAAAGAGAGAGCTGTGCCCGGGTGTTTGGGAGAGAAATGACGTATTTATGAATGTGTACAAAGAGAGAGAGCTGTGCCCGGGTGTTTGGGAGAGAAATGACGTATTTATGAATGTGTACAAAGAGAGAGAGCTGTGCCCGGGTGTTTGGGAGAGAAATGACGTATTTATGAATGTGTACAAAGAGAGAGAGCTGTGCCCGGGTGTTTGGGGAGAGAAATGACGTATTTATGAATGTATACAAAGAGAGAGCTGTAAGATGGTGTTGGGGGAGAGAAATGACGTATTTATGAATGCATACAGAGCTGTGCCCGTGTGTTGTGGGAGAGAAATGACGTATTTATAAATGTATACAAAGAGATAGCTGTGCCCGGGTATTGGGGAAGAGAAATGACGTATTTATGAATGCATACAAGGAGAGAGCATGAACAAGAGGGACACACACAATGGAGGGAGATGGAGGTAAGGCGAACGAAATGTTCCTGTCAAGCACATTGGAGGTGGACTAGTCATGATGGAATATAAAAGAAAGAGAGAGGAAACACGCGCGTGTTGCCTTCGGGTCGCTAGTCTGGAACCCCAACCCTAAACCCATAAACAACCACACGTGATGGGCTCTTTCAGCCACAGTGTTGGCAGCGCAGTGTGAACTATCAATGTTAGATCGTCTGATGGCCCCAGACAAGGGGAGACTTTACACTACTGTCGAAACTCTTGGAGGCGTTCATTCTTGATCGCAGGTTTCAGCCACTAAGCTCCCTGGTCACGATAGTGGTCAGTGGTCGCGGAGCCACACTTCAACTCCAAAGCGATTTTCCAGATGTGTGACCCGTACAGATCCTTGTCTTTCAACAACCTTGCCATTTATTTCCACTGACAAAAAAGCAACCTTGCCATTTATTTCCACTGACGAAGAAGATTAGGGGTGGATATATATATATTTTTTTTTTGCACGGTGTTATTGCAGAGAAAGAGTTTTTTGGGGTGCTTTGTTGTGAACGTTGCGTGAGTGAGTGTTTGGCGAGAAAGAGAGACAGAGAGAGAGGGAGGGGTTTGCATGGGAAGGGATACAGAAGCCAGAAATAGCAGCAGAGGATGGGAAAAATAGCAAAATGAAGGTGGAAAGCAAGATTGCTTTACAAATATACGTTTGTCTTCTTGTTACGTCTCTCTCTTCCCTTGTTAAAGAAGAGGGGTGGGGGAGAATGGTAAGGTCGGCTGTTGCTGCAGCTACTGCTGCTGCTGCTGCTCTGTGTGTGTGTGTGTGTGTGTGTGTGTGTGTGTGTGTGTGTGTGCGTACGTGTGTGTGTGTGTGCGTGTGTGTGTGTGTGTGTGTGGCTGGTTGAGGCAGGAGGGGCAGAGGGGAGAGGATTCAGTGGTCCTTTTCGCCAAAGAGTCATTCCAGTATTTGCATGGAAAGGGCATATGCCAATCTGTTTATGATGCATCCGCACGAGTGCGCACGCAAGAACCAGACCTATTCACGCACGCGCTGGAATGCATGCACGCAAGCACACAAATGCACGTGCACGTATGCAAACACCCACAGACCCTGGTGCACACGATTCTACCAACAAATTATGCAGGATTTGTGTGCGTGCATGTACGTAGGTTCACGGGATCGCGCTATGGGAGGGGGTGGGGGGTGGGGGTGGAGAATGGCTCCAAAAACATTCATACCCCCATGTTACACGATGACAATGGGCCGAATCAGTGATTTCATGTAAACATTTTTTTCCCCTCTGGGTCGACACGTAATGCACACGGACAAGTAAGTGAAATGGAGGGAGAACCAAGAGGCAGCAGGATAAGACGGCTGGCGGATTATAGCATTTCATCCTCTCTGTATCACGCCATGCCTGTCTGAGACACGCGAAGGCTGACAGTGATACTTCGCAGACTGAGACACAATCTCTTGGGTATCGAAGTTTTTCTGCTGTCTTACCCCTCTTGTCTCTGAGAAATGTAAACATTTTACGCTGTGTGTGTGTGTGTGTGTGTGTGTGTGTGTGTGTGTGCGCGCGCGCGCGTGTGTGTGTATGAGGTGAAAGAGAAAGATATATATGTGTGTGTGTGTGTGTGTGTGTGTGTGTGTGAGAGGTTGCGCGCGCGCATGTATGTGTGTGTGTGTGTGCGTGCGTGTGTGTGTACACATGAATGTGGATATGTGTAATTCCTGTAACTTTTCCCCCCGAGACTTTGTATCCTTCATCTTCCCGCAATCTACTGCAGAGTAAACATGCATTCAAGCGCCGAAGGCCATTGGACCAAGTCTTTCTTAGTGGACATGAGAGTCACCCCTCCCTGTCTCATCTTGTGAGGTTTGTGGAGCGACAGAAGAAAAGAACGGCATTAGCTGTCATTCATCATCACGGAAAATCCGCCCTCCCGGCCTCCCTGTTTCCCCGCCCCTCCCCTCTCAACGAAGTCTGCGGAACTTCCGTCAACTGTGAGGGACTGAAAGTGGAAGTCATTATCACCGGTACCCCCGAGTGATGCTGCTGCAGTGATTCCGTACTATTGGATAGCCGAGCTTTTTCTTGTCGGTGTTTGTAGAAAGTTTGCAGGAAGCGCGTGATTGAACACGCAGACAGTTATTTAGAGTCCATGTGGATTTTCTATTTTGTGGTCATTACAGGAACTTAGTTCTTCAGTCTCTCTCTCTCTCTCTCTCTCTCGTTGGGAGAGATTGCCAGTTTTTATGTTATACTAGTGAGAGAGAGAGAGAGAGAGAGAGAGAGAGAGAGAGAGAGTGTGTGTGTTTGAAAGTGGAGAAATTTATCAAGATGGGAAAGATGACAAGATGACGTGATCGCTGTTTACTGATTTGTTTTTATCACCAATTTCGTTGTTTTGCTGTTTGCATTTCAGTTTTTTGTGTATAATATGGTACTTTTATTACTTTTATATCCTCTTTCCCCAACAGGTATCAAAGGATTAAATATTCTAGATGTGTGTGTGTGTGTGTGTGTGTGTGTGCATACGCGTGCGCGTGCGCGCGTGCGCGTTTCCATTCTGACAACTGTTATTTCGAGTCTGTGTGCTCATCTTTTTTTCTTCTCTTTTCCATTCCGTCTTTATTTCCACACTGACAACTATTATTAAGAATCCCTCTGCTGTCCCAGAAAATCCCAGCTATCACGGCTCTTCCGGCTAAACTGTTTCACTCGAAACGTCTTCACTGTCGCCTCTCGTTCCAACAGCGTGTTACCCACGACACCGTGAATTGCGGTCGAGGGGCGATGGCTGGATAGTGTCCATCAAGACCCGGCCACCCCCTGGTGAGTCATAAAGAAAGGGGAAATGTACACATTTGGGATCTGTTGACAGTCGTGGAGGTGGTGTGGGGACCGAAATTGGAGGCCAGACATTGGCCTTTGGGTTTGCTTTGTGCATGGACACTAATTCCAGTGTCTATGCTTTGTGGGAGAGAGGTGTCTAGACCCAATGAAACAAATTTTGGAGCACTGTCAGTCCATCAGACGTCGACTGGAGCGAATTATTGTCGGGTTTTAGGGGTGGTTGTCGAGGAAGTGTACGGGTTCAGGAAACGCTAATTGGTTTGTTGGCGATGGTGGACTGTTTCGCTTTGGAAAGTGCCTTTTGTAAAGTTATCGTACGTAGGATTGTTGTCATTCTTCATGTCTTTATATATATATAGATAGATAGATAGATAGATAGATAGATAGATAGATAGATAGATAGATAGATTGTGTGTGTGTGTGTGTGTGTGTGTGTGTGTGTGTGTGTGTGTGTGACCATGTTCACTATACATTCGCACATCCATCATGCACATTCTTGCATGTACACACGAATTCGCACACGCGCGCGTGTATACGCACTATACACATTAAGTCGATAGGGGTGAGGGTGCACACACACACACACACACACACACACACACACACACACTGGCCCTGCTACAGCCTAGTAGACAAGCAAACAGGCCAAACTATTTCATTTACAAATATAACACGTCAGCAGCAAGTCAACTGATGTGCAGTTTATGGTCACCAACTGAAAAGTGCACTTGAATCACTGAAATACATCCGACTTGAAACAGGCTATCATACCTTTATTTACTCAGAAAAACAACAAAAATCTCCCATTGAATTTACATTTACCACTGTTTCCATCTGAAAAAAGAAGAAGAAAAAAAACAACCCCAAAAAACCCAGCTGCTATCACGGCTTTTCGAGCCTTCGAAAAGGACATCTGTATGCCGGCTCTCGCACATACAGCAACCGGGGCGATAGCCGTATCGTGGCCTTCAAGAATGGTCCACCTCCAAAAGAATCAGAAAGTGAAAACGTGCACATTAACTTGATTTATTGGGACCGGTGGTTGTGGTTGAGAGGCCGGAATAGGACGCCAGACAATGGGCACTGGGGGTTGCTTTGAGGGGAGAGGGTGTCTGGACCAATGAAACGGACTTCCGGGCCGAAAAGTCCGTTCAACATAGGAGGGAGAGCATTGTCGTTTTTGAGGAATGGTGTGGTTCATTGCGCTAGTGCTGAAATGCTTTGCTTAGGAAAGTAGCTTTTGGCCAGTGATCTTCGAATGCTTTGGCTCCGGTTCTTTGTTTTTGTCTCCGTTTCAGTGGCTTTGTTTTGCGCCCCCCCCCCTCCCCCACCTCTCTCTCTCCTTTCGCTCGCGCGCGTGCCTGTGTGTGAGTGTGTTTCCCTCGGCTGTGTATTTGTGTGCTTTGTTGTCGTCTTCAGTTTCACGTTTTCGCACTTTTACTTGTTCAGGTAAAAAAAAAAAAAAAAAAAAAAAAAAAAAAAAAAAAAGAGAGACAGAGAGAGAGAGATGGGAGGGAGTGTGCATGCATGTTGTGAATAAATACAAACCAATGAATGATGTACAGAGGATGTCCTTTTAAATCGAACTCCCGAGGACTGACTTTTTGTACAATTAGGAGTATAAACACGACCAAAAGAAAGACAGAAAATCTGTTCCTCCTTCCAGTTCACATGGGTGATGAAGCACACCAGTTTCAAGATTTGATGCCAGCAACAATTTGAGAGGGGGGCGGGGAGGGGGGTGGGTCGTGTGAGAATGCAATCGTTTTTCTTTTTTTCCACCGGTTAAACGCCATTGGCTGCTTCCTGACCTCTCCCGTTTTCTTTTTTTTCACCCCGTTAAGCTTTTTTCCAACTTCAGTTTCTGTCTTAACGGAAGAAAGCTGATCCGAAACCAAATCAAGAAAATGGGTTGAAAGGAGAGGTAGGGGCTGGAGAGACACACTCACGGACACACACACACACACGCGCGCGCGGGCGCGGGCGCGCTCTCACCGTGCATTGCTCTCAACCACATTTCTGCCTTTGTGAGGTATATTCGTGACATGTCTCCTCCGCTTCACACACATACACACACACATACCTCTGTCCGTGTACATATTCATGCACGTTCTTGCGCCTGCGTGCGTGCTTTTGTGTGTGTGTGTGTGTGTGTGTGTGTGTGTGTGTCCAACATTGTCCATCAAAGCAAGAAGAGACATTCTCACAAGTGTTTTAAACAATGAGTTTCAACTTCAGCTGATCTTTGGAACAGCGACAAAAGCTGCCTGCTACACGAGGTGTCTGCAGGAAAGCAACTGATGTTTCCGCGATGGAAGTAAATTGATTATAACCCCTGCCCAGCCCTTCCCTCTTTCCTCAACTGAAGATCCTTACGAGGTCAGAACCAAAATGGCTCCAAAACGTATTGAAAACATTGCCCGCATTCTTCCTTCCTTCCCTGAAATCGATCCCAATATGAAAGTTGACAACAGTTACAAGCGGTTTGAGTAATGACGTTGAAGATAGATAGATAGATAGAGAGAGAGAGAGAGAGAGAGAGAGAGAGACAGACAGACAGACAAAGGGGGACACTTTACTTCATTGCCAACAAGCCTGTGTTCGCTTCCTTCAGTCAGTGCTGTGGGCGACAGCACCACTTTGAACTATTAATGACAGGCGCAATAGCCGAGTGGTTAAAGCATAGGACATTCAGTCTGAGGGTCTAGGGTTCGAATCTCGGTAACGGCGCCTGGTGGGTAAAGGGTGGAGATTTTTCCGATCTCCCAAGTCTACATATGTGCAGACCTGCTAGTGCCTGAACCCCCTTCGTGTGTATACGCAAGCAGAAAAACAAATTCGCACGGTAAAGATCCTGTAATACATGTCAGCGTTCGATGGGTTATGGAAACAAGAACATACCCAGCATGTACACCCCGGAAAACGGAGTGTGGCTGCCTGCGTGGCGGGGGTACAAACGGTCATACACGTAAAAGCCCACTCGTGTACATACGAGTGAACGTGGGTGTTGCAGCCCACGAACGAGGAAGAAGGAGAAGAAGAAGAAGTGTCAACCTCCTGACTGTCCTCGGAGGAGTATGCTCGTTAGTGAAGGGCTGTTACTTGATAGATGAAGATAAGACAGATTACAGGCCAGGGTTTCATTCACCATTCTGCGCCTGGACCTCTTTCTCTTGGGGATTGGATTACTTTTGATCTGCAGACTCCACCACTGACAGGTGGACAATAAGCGGAAACGGCACTTCAAACCCATACCACACTGTCCTCTTTCCACAAAGGCAGTCGAGGGGTTAATGGCCACCAACAACGCCGTGTAATGTATTGCCATGAATTATGCAGCAGACCCATTCCACGTTTTGGCCCCCATACCAAGAAGACGTGGAACTGAGATGTGTGTGTGTGTGTGTGTGTGTGTGTGCCAAGTGTTACTTTGATGGCCTAGGAAATTAATATGGGCAACAGAGACCGATAAATGGACGGTGATGTATAATTCTGTCCCCCCCGCCCCACGCCCCCCCTCCTTTTTTTTATTTTTTTTTTTTTATAAAGTGGATTGCACTTATATAGTGGATGTGTGTGAAGGAAGGGGATCATTCCTCCCGCTTTCGCATACACACACTTGCTCTCACCCCTTTACATTCACGGTCGCACGTAACCCTCCACACGCGTGTACACGCACGCACACACACACACACACACACACACACACACACACACACACACACACACACACACACACACACAACCATGCACACGCACACACACATACACATGCGAGCGAGCAAATTGAACACTTCGAGAGCCTGTGTGTGTATTATTCGCGTGTCCCACCTCCCGCTTCCCACACAAACCACACACACACACGCACACACACACGCACACGCACTGTGCACCACACACCCACACACAGCGCCAAGTCGATGGAAACAAAACATTTTTGGATTTTATCTAATTAACAAAGATGTCACGTCGCATATGTCAAGAATAGAATTTGATTTGGAAGGAAAAGTATGATTTAAAAAAAAAAAAAACAGCAACCCAAAACAGCGTCATACCCACCTACGCACGCACACATGCACACACTCACATTCACTTACACAAACACATTCACACGCGCGCGCGCGTGCGCACTCACGTCAAGCGGTCGTGTTAACCTTGCGAAGAAGTCGGCAGCGCTTTAAAAAAAAAATCTGACTTGTTTTCTCTCCTGCAAAATCCTGGTCTGGGCAAATGGTTCGCGAGAAGCTTCACTGCTAGCATTTCAGGTAAAGAGGAGAAAGACTGTGGTCATGTGATCATCAGGTCTTCGTTCGGCCAGAGGTGACATGAGTTTTTGCTTTGTGAGGAGGGGGGCAGGGGGGGATTTGTGTGAATGTGTGGATGCGATTGTTTGCTTGTACTTTATTTTGTTAGGCTGTAAATGAGTATGTTGGGCTTTCTTTCTTCTCTTTTTGTCCTCAGAATTTGACCATACTCAACTACTGTGCGTGATCTGTGGGTGTGTGGTATCGACTTTGGTCTCTTAGAAACAGATCTTTCTGTTTCTATATTTTTGTATAATACGAACAGTATTTTGAACTTTTTGAAAAAGGCATCTGAACTTGAAGATACTGGACCATCTTTTTATTTTATTTATCTTTTATTCATCTGTCCATATGTCTTATCAACTGTAAATGTGTTTGTACTTATTTCTTAAACAAACAAAAAAAAAAGAAGAAAATATAAATATGTTTGTACTGATCATTTCTTAAACAAAAAAAGAAAAGAAGAAAAAAAGTATGGTGAATTGTCTTTGTCTGATCATTTATTTATTTATCACTTATGTTTGTTCCGTTGTTCATGGGTTAGGACAGTGGACTGTAAGGCACAGCAGCATTGCCAGAAAGTTTCATTTAATATCAATTATAACTATTCCGACCACCCTGGTCATGTTGGTGTTGGAAGCCTGTTAAAAATAAGGTAGAAACAACATTAACGCAATTAAGAGTCATGAATCTGAATCCAGTCAAAAACTAGTTTTTCTTCTGCCGTGAAACAGAGAAAAGCCAATCAAAAACTAGTTTTTTCCTCTTGGAGTAACGAGAAATTAAAGCTAACCGACTGTTAACAACGTTTTACCAGTGTATATCGTGTTCAAATTAGGGTCATACATTGCCGCAGCATAGTGATGGATCATTTTATCAATTCAAGAAGGTTTGTCCATTTAAAAAAATGTATTCTCTAGGTTTATTTATTTATTTTGTATATTGCTTAAATTTAAAAGGTATTTATTGTGTAGATTTTAAAGGTAAACGAAGGAAAGGGAAAAAAATGAGCGAGTTGGAAGGTTGTAATCTTTTCCAGACAGACACATTTTAACATCCTTTTTCACTTCTGTTCTAGATGTTCTTTTGTTTTCCACTACCTCTTCTTTTCCCCTCATCTTTCATCATCATATCATCATCATTATCATCATCAGCAGCAGCAGCAGCAGTAAACAGCATATTCTTTATCCATCAACATTATCAGTCATCATAATTAATCATCTTGCTCCTCCTCTTCCTCTTCTTCTCACACCCAGCTTCCAAGACCGCCGAAGAGTTCCATTAACGGATGACTTGGATCAGAGTCACAACGGCGCTGTCGTGATCCATTCAGTTTGGAGACCACAACTTTTTACGTGCTGTTTGCGGTGCCTGATGATTATAATTGATCGTCAGCTGTTGCGTCTTGTGCTGCTCAGGCGTTATGACAGCTCATTTCATGCCGCGAGCCGTGCGCTTCACGCTTGTCCGATTCTGCGTTGAGGGGGGGCTTCAGCTGACACTGAGGATGCTGTGTTGGGAATGGGTTTTGTGGGCAGTAATCGATATTTGATTTATTTCCTGTATTGGTTTTATTTTATTCATGTTTGTCTTCTTTATTTATTTATTTGCCTGTCTATTTCCCTCTCTTTATTAATTTGATTGATTGATTATGTAAAAAAATGAATAAAGATCAGAAGCAAATGAACATGATAATGCTGCTGATCATAGTATTAGCCTGACCAGTTCTTGTAACTATTGTAGACCTTACCAACCATTTTCTGTCAGGTACACATATAAAATAGTTCGATGACTACAACAACGACGATGACTTTAATAGGACAAGAAAGAAGACAATGGCCGTGCTCACAATGTTTTTGAGGATACGTAACGATTGAGATAAAGTGAGTTTCTAGTTCAAAATAATGCTGAATGACACCAGTTTTCGTTCGATCAAGATACAATACATCGTTGAGTTCGCGTTCAGCTTTTGTGTGTGTTTTTGAAAACACCGCAGAGTTCTCTCTCTCTCTGTCTCTCTCCTTTCCTCACTCCCACGCCCTCGCCATACACACACACACACACACACACACACACACACACACCAGATTAAAAAAAAAATTTAAGGGGACGAACATAATTATTGTGAATGTAAATGGAAGGTGAGTTCTACACTGTAAAGAGTTCCAAAGTCAAGAGCTTTATATAAGGATAATCATAATTTCTGCTGGAGAGGGGGACAAGAGATGTGAAAAATGAAACTGTGGAGAAAAAACAAAACAAAATGAAGACAAGACAGATAAATGGCAAATAATGCCTAGTACTTGAACTGATATGAAGAGTAAGCGAGTAGTTGGGGCAGATTTCCTTCGTTCGTTCTTTTGACTATTCCTTCCCTCACTCATCCACCTAACTCTTTATTTTCGTTTTGTTTTGTTTTTCAATATATCTGTTTACTTCTCTAGAACTGATGGGTTGATTACAACTTCAGTATGTGAACCTTGCATGCGATGATGGTACAAAAATGTGTCGATGGGCTTCCGAATTTCCAGTACGACAGTTTGTTGGCTTAAATGGCAGAGGAAAAACATGACTTTGTTTTTTCTGGCCAGCTGACACACGTCAGTTGTTGTATCACGTTGCCTACTGTTTGTTTTCTGAGCTCTCGCGGGGGTTAATGTGATTGCAGGTGTTTGTGTTTTGATTGACGTGATGTTGTTGCGTTTTTGTTTCTTCTTTCTTTCGATGATTTTTAAAAAATCCGGACTAAGGATTAAAGCGCTGTCACATTTGTGTCGATCTGAACTACGGTCAGTTGGTTTTCGCTATTTATTTTCTTTAGATTAGAAACCTTTTCTACACAAAAACATTACAAAATCGTTGAGACTGTTGCCTCTGTAATGTCAAAATGTGTCGAAACTAATAGTCTTTCTCTACTTCTTACCCTTCTTTCCTTCTTTTCCTTTTCCTCATCATCTGTCTCTCATTGTCTCTCTGTCCCTGTTTTTGTCTCTCTCTCCTCTCGTTGTCTGTGTCTGTCTGTGTGTGTGTGTGTCCATTTCTCTCACGATATGTGAGCAAACCCATTCGTTTGTGTACGCTTGGACAGGCGCGCGGGTTGCATGTGAATAGACGTTTCCACATTATCACACGCACGATGGAAATTGGTTGGACGACGGATTTGGGACACTGACAAGGGATTTGGGGCACTAAAAAATCTCGTCTCATGGGAAATTCTGTTGAAATTCTGAAACTGCCCCCCTCTGTTTTTATTTTTCCTATATATATATTTTATTTTTAGGGTAAAAAAGAAAAAAGAAAAAAAGGTTGACTTAACGTTCATGAATTCGGGGCTTTCGAGGACAAGTGTGTGTGTGTGCGTGCGCGCGCGTGAGTGAGCGAGTGAGTGCGCGCGCGCGTGCGTGTGTGTGTGTGAGAGAGAGAGAGACAGAGACAGAGAAGCGGAGCTTAGCAGAGAGAGTAGGAGAGCAGAGCAGAAAAGGGGAGAGAGGGTGTGGGGGCTAAAGAAGAACAGCAGAGCAGAGCGAAGAGAAGAGTAGAAGAGAAGAGAGAGAGAGAGAGAGAGAGAGAAGTTCAGAGACGAGAAGAGCGAGAGAAGATAAGAGCAAAGCGGAGAGATGAGCAGAGATCAGAGACGAGAAGGGCGAGAGAAGAGAAGAACAGAACGGAGAGAAGTGCGAGAGAATGGAGGAACAAAGCGGAGAGAAGAGAAGAGCGAGTGAAGAGAAGAGCAAAGCGGAGACATGAGAAGACAGAGCGAAGAGAAGAGCAGAATGGGAGAGAGAGAGAGAGAGAGAGAGAGAGAGAGAGAGAGAGAGAGAGAGTTGTGATAACCTTATTATTTACGGGACCGCTGGCAGGGCGCCAACATCAGTTCCCGGCTGCCTGGCGACCAGCTTCTTCTGCTGTCACCATCGTGTGCTGCCACCGTTGTCCGGTGCACGTGCTGTATCAGCTCTTCCAGACACGCCCGTTTGTGCTTCTGTCACCCCGACGTGGCTGTCTGGGGTCTTTCCTTGTAATGGCTGTGTTTAGGGGCTAGAGGCCAACAGACAATGGGTCTCGTTTTCTTGTCTTGCCGGGTTTGGTGCATACAAGGGTCAGTCCTTTTTTCTTTTTTTTTTCCTCCCCTTTTTTGTGGGTGGTGGACGGTGATAAGCTGCGATTGCGAAGTCGTATCGTGCACCGTTCTCTCTCTCTCTGTGTGTGTGTGTGTGTGTGTGTGTGTGTGTGTGTGTGTGTGCATCCGCCCAAGTTTCTCCTGCACTATTACATATATATGATCGTCAGTCGTGTCCGACTATGACTATCAGAACAGCAGAGGAGGCAACTGCTGTTCCGACTATTTGGGCTAGAATTTGAGTATAGTGGAGAGTGTTTTGCCCAAGTACATCCCCACTCTCTCGGCTAAGAGGGTTTTAGGACAGTCGGCGTTGGGATGGTTCCCAAAGGCCAACTAGCCCACAAGGCTGCAGTACTAAGAGCCAGTGCAATTTTGCCTCCTAGTTTGAGAGTCATAGTCCTTCACAAAAGACTAAGCTGTAAATGGTTTCCCATTGACTGGAGAAACCATTGATAATACAGCTCTCACATTGCTGTTGGCCCAAATGTAAACTTATGTCAATTTGTGATATAAGCCGAGTGTTGGGCCTATTGGACCAATGTAAAAGAAGCGTGGATCAACGAAAATATATGTCTTGAAATTCTGTTGACAGTAAGTCGTCTTTATTTAACTACCCCTCCAACACACAGAGATAAAATGAATAATAAAAACAATGTTTTAACCCGGTGTTCGGTTGTGTGTGTGTGTGTGTGTGTGTCCGTGTGTCTGTGTGTCCGTGGTAAACTTTAACATTGACATTTTCTCTGCAAATACTTTGTCAGTAGACACCAAAGTTTGCATAAAAATAGGAAAAATTCAGTTCTTTCCAGTCATCTTGTTAAAAACAATATTGCACCTCTGGGATGGGCACAAAAAAAAGAAGAAAAAAAAAAGAAGCCAAACTGCATTTACTGTTATATTTATATTTTTTGTATTCTCTGAACTTGGCACTTTGACCTCTTATTCTGACACAACAACAAGAGGAGTCATTATTATCATTTTTTGTTCAAACAGGAACTTCTTTTGCTAAGCATGGAATTTTTATTTATTTGACAAACGTTTTGGTGCAGATAGTAAAAAAAGGGAAATTACCCTGTAATTAATGCTGGGGGGCTTAATTTATCACAAGTGAGTCTTGAAGGCCTTGCCTCCCTTGTTATACTTCTATTTCTGACCGGGAACATCGTGTTACTAACGTTTATTAACTTAACACAACGCTAGAGGAAATTCTTCTTCTTGAACTTCACAGCTACACCATCAGACCACTTCTGGCGATGAATGACGTTGTTTTCTCCAGCTCTTTGTGGCCGCCTGGTAGTTTGTTTTAAAAAAACAAAAAGAGACAAAGAATAAAGTGGCGACAGTCTGTCTGCACATGGGAGCGAACTTAAGTTTCTTCAAGTTTTCGAGCATTACAAAAAACACGTTGTGACAGATGCCTTTTGTAATTTCAAAATGTGTGGAAAATAAAGGACCATTGTGGCCTTCATCTTGGCTAAGAGTCAAAAGATCATCCTCTTTGTTATTTTTATTTTTTATTTTTAGGATTTGTGTTCATTTATTTTTGACCGCGTGACTGACTTTTGTATATAAAAAAAGTGGTTGTTTGGGATTTTAAAGGAAATAACGTAATGAACTAGCGGAATGTCTGCTTCGGATAACGACAAATAATACAAAATTGAATATCCCATGGCAATTATCGTTGGTCTGGGGGTGATAAAAACTCGAATATATATATATATGTATATTTCACTGCACTGCATTGCTGCCAAAATAGAGAAAATGAATCATTCGAACCAAACATGAGAATCTTTAAAAAAAGAATCTATTGACAAAGAAAGAACTTGTAAATTGAATGCAAGCGGGCAGTGCATCCCACGAACGAATACACACACACACACACACACACACACACACACACACACACACACACACACACAAGAAAAGGTTAGAAAGTGGAAATGTCCCAATTCCCTCCCACCTTCCCACAATTTCACCGTGTAAATAAAGAAACATGTATTAAATAAACTTTCCGGCTCGCACCGAAGAACGTAATTACCAGCCACAAAGTTCCATCAACAGCTACCGGGGGAGTGTGTGGGTGGGAAGGTTGTTACTTACCAAATGAAGTTTTTCTCTGCATGAGAGGGAGGGGGCGCGGAGAGAGAGAGAGAGAGAGAGAGGGAGAGAGAGAATGATGAGCAACTCTGCACGAACGGAAAGAACATCATGCTTTAATCTTTACATCGTCACGAGATGATTGCAAACAGGAAAGACTCGTTGAAACGTGTCTTGATAAATCAGAGCTGGTTCTCGGCCACACTTTTTGAAAAAAACAACAACAAAAAAACCCAACTAAACTTTTCTTATTTTTATCACTCTTCTGCAGAAATTATTTTGTTAACCAGTGCCACGTTTGCTGCAACGAGTCACAAGTCGTCTGCCCTGACTCATTTGTCTCCTGTCTGTTTCCAAACATTATTCCATCACCCTTCATGCTACCACCTAAACCCATCATTCCCATATTTACCACCCGATAATTAAAGTCAGAGATAGATAGATAGACAGATATATAGAGAAAGACAGAAAGAAAGAAAGAAATGAAGTTAGCGTTGATAAATGGGACTCAGTAAAAGGGATTTGATGAGAGGAGATGAACAAGGGCATAGAAATATATTTGTTTGTTTAATCATATTCGCTCTCCGCTTTACCTCATTCTTTTTTTCCTGGCTGAAGGGAAAAGGAAATATCAATCCTGGGTGATAAGTCTAAGCAGGGTTGTCAGCTTCATGCGACGGGAAAATCACGCGAGTGTATGTTTCACAATTTTGCTCAATTGCTGCCTACATTATAGTTCTGCTTCGTGTATCTGCTGGTGCTGCTGCCGACAATTGTGTTGATCACAATTATATGCCTTGGGTTTGAACCAAACGTCTGAAGACCTGAAATCACGCCCGCCAGTCACTTAGCTACTGGTGATCTCTATTCATGAAGAACTATAGCACTGGAAAGTGCACTGTATCGGAGAGCGACAAACCGTTTTTGATGAAATAATGAACTGGAATACACATTGTTCAACAAACTAAATAAGTGAAAAAACGAAATATTTCAAAATAACTTACATGTCACTCATAGTATGCCATATTTGAGCTTCGTCTGTTGAAATATGTTGGTTTGTATTGCTTTTTATCAATTCTTTTTTTATGTATTTTTGTCGATTTTGTTGTTAAATTGCCTAATGCTTAATTTAGCATGGCAGTCGCTACAAAATTGCCTGAAAAGTTCCATGTCGCAATGGTGTGCCGAAGTATATTTGGTTTAAAAATGTGGGGGTATGTCTCTTTTACTTTCATTTCTTCTTTTTCTTTCTTTTCTTTTTTCCCTTTTATACACACACACACACACACACACACACATTTATATATGTTTCTAAATCAGTTTTCATCTCTGATTGCTTAAGCTGCGAACCCAGTCTTAACGGTGAAAGCTTTTACCATGCCGGAGGTTGTCAGTGTGCCTGACTGGAGCTCAGCCAGTTAGAAATATGGATGTTTATCTTTCTCAAGGCAGGGAAGACGGATATATGAACAAACAGATAAACAGATAGATTAAGAGACAGACAAATGGACGGTCACACAGACATCTGATTAAGTCTGTACAGACGTAAACACACACACACACACACACACACACACACACACACACACACACACACACACACTCTCTCTCTCTCTCTCTCTCTCTCTCTCTCACCCGCGCGTACGTCAATGCAGACTTTGCTGTTGCATTTGATGCTTTTTTTTTTGGGGGGGGGGGGGGGCTGAGAAAGGCAATATAAATAGGAACTGAGATGGAAGGCCGCGCGCCAACTGCCGTCGTTGGAATTTGTTGTTCACTCTTGTAAAGTGACTGTCCTTTTCTCTGCCAGTGCTGAGGTTCTGTCTCACTGCAATCGTTTCTTCGCAGATTATTTGTCTTTAATCCTTCTTTCGCGAAAAATAAAAGTGGCATAACCCCTTCTGCTTATTGTATGGTCGTGTGCTTGCGCAGAAACAAACAAGCAAGCATCTAGTCAGAATGGAGCTGATTACCAAAGGAATATATAAATGAGCAAATGAATCAACAAGTAAAAATCGAAATAGATATTAAAGATAGAATAAGCTGTTTATCTCTTGTAAGACGAAAGCACATAGTTCAGACCAGTAAGACTTCATGTGACGGGCGCAACAACCGAATGTTTAAAGCGTATACACACACACACACACACACACACACACACACACACACACAGATTTCAACACATCTACCATGACGAAATCACGGGAAAGGCTTTCTGTTTTTTTAATCAGGCGGTGGATTGCCAGGCTGCATAGTTACTATTTCAGAAAAGCAATGATGAAAGAGAGAGAGAGAGAGAGAGAGAGAGAGAGAGAGAGAGAGAGAGAGAGAGAGAACGAACGAACGAACGAAATTTTATTTTACGAGGGTAAAGGAGTAAACACAAACTACATGTTTACATCCGGCCCTCTGGGTAGAATAATAATTGAGAAAAAAGAGAAAGAAAAAAAGCGAGAGTCAATTCACAACACCAGCATCAAAATTACATAAGCATGTGCAAACATAAGCATAGAACTTATGTACAATACAATAACGCAATAGAGAAATAACAACGAGGACAATAGGGACGGGGCGTGGTGGAGAGGGGAAGGAAGAATGGACAAGAGGAAGAGTAAAAAAGGTAGGGGAGGCTGACTGATCAGACAGATATAGTGACAGTGGAGACCGACAAAGAGAGAGACTGACAGGGGAGGAGAGAGGCTGTATATATTGGCAGTCTATACGTGTTTGTTGTTGTTGTTTTTAAAAAAAAATTTTTATTGATATATGTCACATAATCACATGTTTTTCAATAAATGTACACGATAAACGTTTTTAAAGAGAGAGAGAGAGTGAGAGAGGGGGGGAGGGACTGATCGCATCACGTTTCCACTTCCAGTCTTCCAATGCTGTCCCAAATCTAGACTGGCGCCTCTCATGACGCGTGTGACAGACATAGCATGTTCCCCGGCATTCACGAGACGTTCATTGTCTGCGGTGAGAACAGTTCACCTCCTTCTGGAGTGAAGGGGAGGGAGGGAGGCGTGAAGAGTGTGGAGTGAACGGGGTGACGAACTGTGAGTTGTCTCACGTTTTGTTGCCAAGATACGAAGTGAAGGTGGAAGCGAAAGTTTCACAAAGTTCACTGCAGCAGAACAGCAAGAGAGGACGATAATGTGTGTGTGTGTGTGAGAACATCACGAGGAAGGTCTGAGCTTGGGTGGTCTGTCCTCTTTGGTGACAAGACGCCATGAAGAACTGCAATGTTGACCCCTTCCCAGATTACCTGAATATATAGTCTCTCTCTCTCTCTCTCTCTCTCTCTCTCTCTCTCTCCCTTTTGATTATAGTTTTGTTTTTCAATATTCGTAGATCCCCCCCCCCCCACACACACACTTTAAGACAAGTTGTTTTTGTCTCCTTTCCTCCTCCTTCAACAGACTTGTTTTTTCTCTATTTCATTTGTTTCTCATTGTCTTTTTATGAGACCACGGTCAAAAGCTTTCAGCTTTTCCTTTGACCATCAGTGAAATATTCTTCCTGCTGAGAATCCCTATCTTTCAAATGTACGACGAATGTGTACAATTTTTTGTGTTCTTTGAAACGGGACGTTGAAAATCAGCAGGGGGATCAGCAGGCTATTCCATGTACACCAAGTCCCATACCATCATACATGAATATTCTTTTGATTTATTTGTGTTTTGGGTCTGAGTTCCCTCTGTTATTTCACTACCACTATTCTGCATTGGCGAGTGATACATTCACACACACACGCACGTACGCACGCTAGCATTTGGTGTGAAGATTTCCTGTCCGCCTCCGCTTCTCCAGACAAATTTAGTGATGGTGTTGGCGGCTATCAGACAATTGTTAACTCTGCAGTGTTTGGTGTGTCAAGGGAAATTACACATATAGAACAAATTCGTTTAGCGAAACGTTTTAAGCGCAAGTCGTAAGAGTGAAGTTTGTAGAAGTAACAAAATCATGCTGTAAAATATATGATAAGTAGGTGGAGCTATACAGAAAGACTGCATGGTGTTCTGGAACATAACGGTTGGCTATATCCACATTTCTTTCCCTCCACTCCTCTGTGTGTCTGACGGAATGAACGTCCATGCCGTGTTCATTGTCGTGGTACTAGCCCGCGAGGCAATATCCACGGCTCTTCCTTGTACTTTTCCGGTAAAAGACGGGAATAACTTGTAAATTGGTTGATAACATTGTAATGAATACTCAACATTTTCCCCCTCCACTCTTTGACCAGCCTTCATTACGTCTCTTGACATAGGAAGAAATGTACAATGTTATTTAAACAAATTTACGATTTTTCCGTATTCGGAATGAAACTGAATGGAAAGAACATAGGTCAAGAAATGTGGTTATGGCCTCTTGCGATACTCCAGGTTTAGGTTGATCCTTTGTGTTTATCACTCACATCCACCACAAGTGATCTGGCTGATGAAAGATGCAGTTTAATACGAGAAAAAGGGCATCTTTGAAGTGTATGTCTCTGTCTCTTTCTGCGCGTAATTCCTGAGCGGAGTGAACTCCTTGGTGGTTACCCATCCTTGGAACAGTCCATTTATAATCTCCGCCAACACCTGCCCCAGTCAGTCAGGTGTACTTCCACCGGTAAATAGGACTGTGCCGGTTGGGTGGGATCCGGAAAGTGCTGTAGCAGGCGGAACGGCCATGGCTGGAGATGTGGAAGACAGGCGCAACAGCCGAGTGGTTAAGTGGTTAAGCAATCTGAGTGTCCCGGGTTCGTATCCTGGTTACAGCGTTTGATGGGTAAAGGGTGGAGATTGTTCCGATCTCCCAAGTCAACAGATATGCCGACCTGCTATTGTAACGTTGAAGATTCCGTAATCCATGTTAGTATTCGGTAGGTTATGGAAACAAGAACATTCCCGGCATGCATCCCCACGAAAAAACGGAGTATGACTGCTGGGGTAAAAACGGTCTCACACGTAAAAGCCCACTCATGTGTACGAGTGAATGTGTGAGTCGCAGCCAACGAACGGAGGAGGAGGAGACCACCCTCTCAACCACCCTTCCCACTTCTACTCCCCCTTTTCCCTCTCTCACTCGTACTCTCGCTCTACCCCCTTGTCTCTTCCTCCTTTGTCTCCCCCCACCCCCTCTATACTTTCTCATTACTTCTTTCCTCTTCTGTTCCCTTCTGTTCTTTGGCACTGTCAGCTAAATGGTGTTGGCTGCACCAGTGAAGAAGAAAGCTCAGATCATTGCGTGATTCTTGATGCGTGTGTTTGATCTCTTAGCAGGCTGTCTGGGGTCCGAATCCCGCTCTCACCCTTTCTGTCCCACGTTTGACTGAAAAATCAAACTGAGCGTCTAATCATTCGGATGAGACGATAAACCGAAGTCCCGGGCACAGCACACATTTGGCGGACAGAAGAAGAACCCCTGTCAAAATTCTGTAGAAGAAATCAACTAGGTACACAAATATAGTTATTTTTGCATGTATGCACTCAAGGCCTAAGCGTTTTAGGTTACGCTGCTGGTCAGGCATGTGCCTAGCAGATGTGCTGTAGCGCATATGGATTTGTCCGAACGCAGAGACGCCTCATTGAGAAACTGAAACCAGCAGTGTTTTGATTGTGAAGATGATGAAAATGCACAGCAGTTTTAAGAGGTAAATACAGCTCGTAAGATCTGCCAAAAAAATGTATTGAAAAACCAAAACAATGCGTTTTACACGTGCTTGATTTTTTCCCCCACCGTTTTCGTTGCTGTTTTGTTTCATGCTATAAGCGATCGATATTTACAATTTTAAACCCTCATAGGACTGTGTTCGGGTTAACTGTAAGCAACAAAAGATGAATATTCAACAATTTACCCAACTCGTTTTCCCGTGGCCTGGATTGTGAAAAATACTGTCTCTGAAAGTGGTGATCTTAAGATTCCTTGAGTGTTGAATGAATGGCGAAACATTTCGTTCTAGAAACGAGACAAAGCACGTGCCTAACTTCTGGCTGGTTCTGCACTGTGTTTTCCTTCAACTGTTTTAAGGAGATTTAAAAGTACTGCATTCTGAAAGCCATGAGCTTTGATGCGCTATGCTGAGGAAGAATGGAAAGGTTTCCTTTAATCATGTGCCTCATGTTACTGTCATCTCAAACCCTCACCCCCTTCGCCCCGTCAGCCCCCTCTTCTCTGATGTTTTGAGTTGTACGTTTACTCTGAAACAAACACCGAGAGAGAGAGGGGGGGAGGGAGAGAGAGCTTGCATGCGACGTGTGCTCTGCGCATCAGGATGAAGTACAAACACAGGTCATCCTTGATGTGTCGAGCAAGGGAATGCTTTTACTGGGAAATATTTGACGATTCCCTGTCTGTCTGAGGGCACCATGAGGATGTTTTCCCCGTTTGTTTTTAAATTGATCGGATAATACCGAGAATAGTGCAGGGGCTGGTGTGAGGATGGATGTGATGCCGTGAGGAGGGGGGTGGGGGAGGGGGGGAGTGGGGGGGGGGGAGGGGTGAGTCCCGATGGACATGTCTGGGTTTTCGCCCTCCGCTTATCTATTTTCTGTCTCACGTGCACTCTTACACGGCCTATGTTGTCTGTTTCCTCCTGGCCCTTCCTCCTCCCCCTCTCTACGTTTGTGGGAATTTTGAGAGTGGAATGTTAACAAAAGTGGCAAAACACTACCATAGATGAAAATAGCCTATTGAGGCCGATGTTCGTTCTCCCAGGGGCGTTAGGGTACGGGACCCAACACTGCACAGACACCATCACAACAACCCGCCATGATGGGCAGCGAGAATGCCAAGTTTTCGTTGAGGGCGCCTCGGGATTCGAACCCAGAACTCTGAAACGCGAGCTCGGTTTCCTAACCACCTGAGCTTTGCAGGCACCTTTTTGTGCAGGCGAGTGAAGTGTATTTCTCTTGTTATCTGTGCCTGCTGCACCACGCTGGTTCCGCGAATTTCGCTTTCCGAACTTCAGAGGTCCCGCATAGACAGACAGATGGACACAGATGGCGGATGATTTACATAGACTGTGCCGTGTCCGAGGCCGGCTGAGGACGATAAGAATTGCCGGAAACATAATTGTACCATTGCCAGACTCCTGCCGAGGGCGATAAGAGTTCAGGGAAATATGCCGTGGAAAACACCAGGAAGATGATGGAAGAGTTCCACAGACAAGCTCGTGACTCGGACTGTGGCTTGGTGTTTTATACTGTCCCCACAAGTCCGTCCGCAGACATGGAAATTCTTTGTGGCCGGAATGGGAACTCGACTACGTCGTGCATTGGAATGGCACGACTGCATCGAAATAAGTCAACGACTACGAAGACGGTGAACACTTCGATGGTTATGATAATGAGAAAATAATGATTTATATAACGTCCACCCAGTGTACCCAACGTAGACTGCTGGATACCTGCTTTATGCAAGACGTTCTCGTACGCATTCCGTGCGCACCCAATCGCCCATGTTTTATTATCCACATCACATTCACCCCCATTCTCACGCACAGACATACGCACACAAACACCCACGGACGGGGACACACACACACACACACACACACACACACACACACACACAATCTATAAGCATACACACAGACACACACACCACATTATCACATCACAGACACACACACACATACAGAGCTAGACACACACACACACACACACACACACACAGAGTGAGCTGAAGTTTATAAACGGAAGAAAAAATTAATATGTAACGTTTTAATGCGGACAAGAAAACCGATAAGAGTATGGCGCAAATATTGAGATAAACATTTGTTTTGTCTTGCAGCAGAATATCAGACTGTCTAAAAATAATTTTGCATTCCGTGCAAGGAAAGACTTTCGGAGAAAAGGAAACTGGACGAAAACAGAATTTGCATGAATATGTATTCCTCAGAGAGGGAAGAGCAGGCGCTTCGCCAGCATTTTTTTTATTTTTTTTTTTTTTTTTTTTTTTAATCACAAAGAGGCAAACTTGTCTTTTGGAAAGTATTTAAGAGAGGCTGTAGACAGGTGAGAAGACCATAAACAAAAGGGAAGCAGTTTGCAGTCGTTACGTGTCGCTATGGTCTCGTCTGTGTGGTTAAGTGATTTGCCAAGCCTCGAAGGTACGTCCGTTAGATTGCTTCAGATTGCGGGGTGGTTTCAGGGGAAAGATAATGCTTGCTTTCGTTTCTTTTAACTCTGTTGCATATTTTGTTTTCGTTATTCCTACCAACCCACCATTCTGCGTCTCACTCACTACTTTGGTGTATACATATTTCTGACTGCCTGCAGACTTCGTCGTGTACAACTTATTACTGCTGATTAATAGTTACAGCCGTTCTTGTTTGCTGGGTAGGTTATTCGAGGTTTTCCAAGACATTAATTCCCTCCTGCAGACGACTAAATCCCTTTCATCAACAGATGGGAAGGGAGTTAGGGGAGACTGGTCCTAATAATTGTCGTGCATCTCACCAGACAGAGAGGCATTGTTTGGAAACTAACTGGCATGACGTGGGTACAAACAAAAGGACGGTTTTTTGTTACCAAAGTGATGTTTGTTCATACAGCAGGCGTAATGATACAGTCTTTGTATGCTGAATAGAAAGCAAATGCTACGGAAAGGCGCGGTAAGTTGGTTGAGACAGCCGTAGGAGGCGGGAACGAGAGGCATTCACGCACTGATGCTTGCTTGCTTGCGCGCGCACACGCGCGCACACACACACACACACACACACAGGCACACACTGGCGCGCGAGCGCAGACACATACGCACGCGCAAAGGGAGATAGAGGAAGGAGCATGATAAAAGGAAGAAGGGAAAGAGGTGGAAGCATGAAAAGATAGTTTTGAGCCATTAGCAAAACTGTGATATAACGGCCTCTCTCTCTCTCTCTCTCTCTCTCTCTCTCTCTCTCTCTGTGTGTGTGTGTGTGTGTGTGTGTGTGTGCCCCATTAATGTCCTTTCTCCTTTCCCACAAGCACTCTCTCTTCCTTGCCTCCGTCCAGATATCCTTTCCATCCTCCCCGCTCCCCCCTCTGTTTTCCGTACCTGCCTCCATCTAAATATTCTCTCCCCCCACTTCTCCTCTGCCTCCATGTGTGTGTGTGTGTGTGTGTGTGTAAATATATATGTATATATCCCTTCCCCACCCTCTCTGCCTCCATCTACATACCCCCTTTCTACCTGTCTCTCCCCTCCGTACCTGCATCTATCTATATA
>NC_134901.1:26623030-26640530 GCF_041734735.1 Babylonia areolata
GGTCTCTATCATAATCACATATCTTGCCCAGGCAGTCGGAACAGCAGTTGTCTCCTCTGTTGTTCTGATGGTCATAGTCTCACACGATTATCATACATGCATTCATTCATACATACATCCAATCAATCAATCAATCAATAAGTATCAGCGGCCTCACCATTATCATTTTCTAGGTTTCCGCTGTCGTAAACAGTGAAACAGGTTGATGAGACATTCTCTCTCTCTCTCTCTCACTCTCTCTCTCTCTCCCTTCTTCCCTATGTGTGTGTGTGTGTGTGTGTGTGTGCTTTTGCACGTGTGTGTGCGTGCGTGTGTGTGTGCGTGTGTGTGTGTGCGCGCGCGTGCTTTTGCACGTGTGGCTTGTGCTTGTGCTTGTGCCTATATGTCAGAGGAGGGATTTTAAGGAAAAACTCGAGTGAGAGCGATAAATTGTATCTTTTTTATTTAAAAAGAAAACAAAACAAAACAACAACAACAAAAAACCACTCCTGAAGTACACTTTCAGCCCTCTTACGAAACCGTTTGATCAGCGAAAATGGTGTCTCTCATGTTCATTAGCAAGCATTTCTACAAGCTTATGACCCAGTTAGAAGGCCTTTAAACTCCGCTTGCAATTTCCTTTTTCATAACTCAGTCGCTTCATTCGCTTTGAGAAATTTTCACGTCCGTGCACTCCTCTCTCCGCTACTACCCCCAACCTCCCGTACGCGCACGTGCGCACTTTAACACGCACGCACGCACGTTGGCTTGCTTGCTCACATCACACACACACACACACACACACAGTCTATTGTTAGCATATCCTCTTTCTCGGTGATCGAAGTGGTCTGCATTATTGGGCTTTTTTGTTTTTGTTTTGTTTTTGTTTTTGATTTTTTAAGAGAAGAAAATGATTGCCATGTGAGTTTTGAGGAGAACGCTTGCCGTTAGATTTTGGCCAAAGGATAAAATGTCAAAGATCGGTGCTTCACGCTTTTGACTCACTAGTTAATTGGTTGACTCGCAAACCTTATACTAGTTATAGTTATGATGCCATTTCCCTCCCTTTCTCTTGTGTTTAATTGAGAACTTGAAAAATGGTTATTGAAATCAAACGAATGAAGCTGTCCAAGAATAAAAGGTGTTTTAGCATGCTTATAAAATTTAACCAGAGAAAATATTTGAAATGGAACCTCAGTACATAAGTCTTGCGATTTTGTTTTGGTTGGTGAGGCATAAGGCACTGCAACACATGCAGTTAACCAGCTTGCAAACAAGTTTGCTTTTCCTTTGTATTCCTGTTTTTCCTTTGTAGTTCATTTGATTTTTGAAATAGATTATCGACATACGATATAGAAACCGAGATTTAAAGCTTGTTTTGTCGAATACCTACCCCGAAAATAGAATAGGACTGCCCAGTTAACTCGCTGATGTGAACGAACGTTGCAGCCCACGAATGCAGGTCAAATAACAATGCACTGCTCACAAAGGAAAAGGAAGAAGTGCACGTGTGATTGCTGTTGACTTTAGCTTAGATGTTAGAAGCAGAGAGAGAGAGAGAGAGAGAGAGAGAGAAATGGGGTTTAAAGGGCCGCAATTTATGTGTGACATTTACATTGCATCATCTGGGCACTTGAGAATCGCTTTGTGACTGGAAGCGATCTTTTGGCTTCCGTTAATGAATTGAAACATGTTTTTTTTTTCTTGCAAGGTTTATGCGTAGATTGCCACCGGTTGACACCACTGCTGAAAGTGTTCAGTGAACGGGCGCAGTTATGTCAGCATGTCTTGTGTTGGTCTGTCTTGACTGTACATCTCTCTCTGCTTACCACCCTTTTCCTCTCTGTCTTCTCTCCGTCTCTCTCTCATCTCTCCTCTCTCTCTTCTCTTTATCTCCCCCTCTTTTCTCTGTCTTTCTTCTCTTTCTCCTCCCCTCTCACCTCTATCTTTTTTTCTCTCTTTCTCTCTTCCTCTTTCTCACTATCTTCTCTATCTCTCTCTTCCTGTGTGTGTGTGTGTGTGTGTGTGTGTGTGTGTGTGTGCGTGTGTGTGTGTGTGTACGCGCGTGCGTGCGTGCGTATGTGTGTTTTTCCCTCCCTACAAGGGTGGCTTGTAATTTATAGATGGTTTAGATTAAGAGAAAAAAAAAGAGTGAGGGAATCGGTGATAGACGCGAAGTGGATGATGTAGAACCAACATAAAATTGAGATAAAACACTTTTAAACAGTGGAATAAAAGAAAATGAAACAAAAGCTTTAGAAAGCGTTGTTTGAGATTTTTTTTTAGGGCCTGTGACTGTTTTGGAAGTTTATTGGCATTGTTTTTTGTTTGTTTGTTTGTTTGTTTTTCTCCTTTTTTCCCCTTTGCGGCTGTTCTGACAGTTGCGGCTCAAACGAAACACTTCCACCAGATTCATGATCTCTTTTCCCTCCCACCGCCTCTCTACTGGGGCGTGGCTCAGGATCATCGTTTGTTTTGGGATGAGGTACTCAGGCGAGATGAAAGGCTCCAAATATAACAAAAGAAAAAGGAAGAAGGGAAGAAATACGCAGGCTTGTATTTTTTCTGCAGCAGTCCTTTTTTTTTTTTTTTTTTTTTTTTTTTTACACCCCCAATGATTCCAGTGTGTTTTGAGAAAGGAGGGAGGAGAGGGGATTGGGGGTGGGGGTTGTCAAACAGAAGGCGGGCGAGGGAGGTGCTGGGTGTGTGTGTGTGTGTGTGGTGGGGGGGAGGGGGGAGGGATTGGGGCGGGGGGGACTGAGCGTGAATGATCTGCAAGGAAAAGACAGTTCGGAATCGATTCTTTGAACAAAAACAAGAAAAGTGTGAGGAGGGCGGGGAGGGTGTTGGAGCAGGCCTGCAGCTGAATCCCCATCTGCAGCTACTGCAGCAGCAACAACAACGACAACAGCAGCAGCAACTGCTGCAGCTGTGGCATGTGGAACAACACAATAGCAGCATCAGAAGAGACTGCAGCAGCAGCAGCAGCCGTAGCGGCGGTTGCATGCAGCAGCAACAGCATTGTCGGGATTAGTCGGCAAGCCTATATTGACCGTTGTCTGACAAGATTGCTGAGAGATGTGAGAGGTGTCACGGACTTTTCGCAGGCATGCACGTTGCCTTTGGATCACGTGAAATCTCCAAGTTCATTGTTCCGTTTTCTTTTCTGTGCTTTTTTTCTTCCTTTTTTTTCTTTCATTTTCGTGTATTTCCATCCTTTCTTCTGTCCCCGTCGTTATCCTGTTTTTATTTCTGTGCAGGTGGCTTAATCTGTTTCGTCCTCCCTTTTATTCTACCCGTTCCTTTTCCTTTTTGCCTTTTTGTTTTCCTTCCTTTCTTTACCTTTTTTTTAAAGCAATAGTTTTATTTCTATTTTTGATATTTTTACATTATTTTCACATTTTGTTTGGGAAAGTATAAAGAGCTAGGAATTGAGTCGTTTGAAATGTAAAACTGGATTGTGTCCAAGATGTGTGTGTGTGTGTGTGTGTGTGTGTGTAAAACAGATGGGCACAGCATGCAGCAAAACGAAATCTATCACACCAGGGTAATTATTTCCTAAACCTGGCAATTTGGCACGGAATTTTGAAATATGTTTGTTTTGGATCAGATCCCCGTAAGATGTGTATTGACTTTAATGATTTTTTTTTCAATGGAAATGGATATGAAATGCATGCAGCCTCGCGTGCTTGTGTTTTATTTTAATGAAATCGGAATGCCGCGGGCATCGCCGGGTACAACAAAAAAACCGCATCGATTCATCCCAACATCCATCATTCTTCCAACTTTGGACAGTTATTCAGGAGAGTGAACTACAGGGAGATTCTGAACGCATTAGAAAAAGTCTGATAATGTTTTTATCGTCTTCTCTTTTGTATGGGCGTCGTCCTGCTTCATCAGTTCCCAGATCTCTGCTCCGTCAGTCTGTCGCTCTGTCCGTCTGTCTCCCCCTTCCCCCTCTGTCTATCTTTGTCTCCTCTGTTATTTTCCCTTCCCTCTCTACTTATCCTTTTCCTCTCCGAACTTTTTTTTCTATCAATGATGGAGGAGGAGGAGGACGATGAAGACGATGCTGCTATGGAGGTCCATTTAGGTTTGGGACTTCATGAAACGGATGTGCTCTACGCTTCCTGTCATAATGATATCCCGGCGTCAACAAGGCCCAAGATAAAGACACTTGCAGTGTTGGTCAGGAAATTTGAGCAGCACACCCGAAGACGCATCCGTGAAGTGGATGACACTCGACTGTGTGGTCCCGGTCTTCCCATTTAAGCCCATAGCACACTCAACTCTGGGTAAGAGCTCCGCTAGGAATCGAACCCGCATCCTCCCAGCCGTAAGTCCGCGACGCACACCATTTGGCCACTGTGTCTGTTGGTAATTTTTGTTGTACCACTTTCTGTGCCTCTGAATGTCATGACTCACAGACCGCTCATACCAACACTCCCATGCACATCCACTCAGTGCCTGACTGAACGGGTTGGGTTATGCTGCTGGTCAGGCATCTGCTTAGCAGATGTGGTTTAGCGTATATGGATTTTTTTGTCCGAACGCAGTGACGCCTCTTTGAGAAACTGAACTTGAAACAGGGAGTTAACCAGTGCCTGGTTGCCACACCACCACGCACCAGAGGAAACAGTGCTTTGCTGCCGAGTCAGTTCATGATCTGTTTAGCTGTGCTTGTTGTGATTATGCACAAGGGGCATTCTACGTACTACGCCCCTCGCTGACGATAGCAATTGGTTTGTCGTGGGACCACAATCAATGAGTGTCTCCGATAGATGCTACGTCTCACAGACGCAACGTCACTACGTCTCACCACCGAAAGTTCCCATAAATTCGCCGACGTCGAAGACCTTGGCAAGATCTTACCGCAGCACTTAGGCGGAAACAGTCATCCTGCATCTGTTACAAGAGCGTGAAGAGCCACAGTATTACCGTTCAAACAACATTTTCAGAGGAATGAGGAGTGTGTGTGTGTGTGTGTGTGTGTGTGTGTGTGTGCGTGTGTGTTTGTGTGCGTGTACACGTGCGTGCGTGTGTGTGTTTGTGCCCTTCCACCCTTCCACATTATCCTCTGCTCCCATTCCCTTTCCCTGCACATCCAGTATTCTCATGTAAGGGAATGATGGTTGTATTGAGAGTTAAGACGACAATGTCTGTAGTCAAGATATGCAAATAATGATGTAATGTTGACCAGGACAATGAAAATATTTTGCAGTTCCTGTTGTAGTAAACATAAGCAGCCAATTGTTAGCATCCGCCATTGTTTCAGGGTGGGGAGATGGGTTTGTAAACCATTGTTTCGCATCCATCATTGTTTTAGGGTGGGGAGATGGGTTTGTAACATAAAGAACTGTAGTTAAGGAATAAAGGCGAAAGGAAAACAGCTCGTAATGAAATGTCCAAGAACATTAATTCGAAGACAAAAGACTTTGGAACTAACACGCGCGCGCTGTGCCGATAATGGGCTTAAGCGAGAGACCCAGAGGGCCACTTGCTCATGCAAATGGTCACACGGTCCTAAAGTTACGGCGTTGGCAGGGGGCTCCACAACGTTGACTATGGGCCGCTTCACACCCCTTCCCCACAGTCTCCTTCACCGCTTCATGCTTTAACCGACGTTGCTGTTTCCCCCTGGGACCTCCCTCATGAATTCCAGCCAACGCCTGAGCCGTTAGTGAGGGTATGGTAACGGAGGTGAACGGGTAGTCAGGATGGCTGGGCATTGATATGCTGATCTCGTCATCCATTTGACTTAGCGTCAGCACAACCTGCCTGGTTTTCAGGCCCGCGCTGGTCAGCTGGGAGCTGTCGAAGACCGTCGTCCACACAACACGAATGTCCATCCATTTTCCTCACCCTGACCCCCGCCTCACCCCGCCCCCTTTTCCCCTTTCCTCTTCTTCGCCCCTCACCTCCCCTTGCTCTCTGCCTTTAATAGAATTCTCACATGCATAGTGGGCAGTATGCACGCTTTTCGGCAGAGTTGTATGCTCCGGTCGCGAACGAAAGCGAAACAACAACAACAACCCCAAAACAGGACGGCCGTGTGTTCACGTTTCTGACAGTTTTAACAACCTCCGATGGAACGAACGCCGATCGAAAATAGAAGTTCAACGACAAAACAAGATGGCGGCGACTGATTAAAAGTAAAGAAGAAAACGCTCTGTATTAAAGCCACTGACACTGAAGAATTGGCTTGGCAGACGCAGATGAGAAAAAAAGATCCAGCACTCATAAATCACGTAATATTCACTAATTGAGCATTTATATTGAAAGGTGTAATCATATTCAGTTTGGCTTTAGCGGTCTCCATTCCTTATGACACGATGTTTACTGACATTCCAAACGAACTGATAACATACGAAAACCGTCCATTTCAATTTGTCTCACATCTCACACGTTTTATGTGATTTCAACATTTTTGTTAAAATAAAAATATTGGTATATTATGAGTACTGGAACGAGCGCTAGCATAAGCATCAGACATGTCCAGGAGGCGATGTCATCTTCTGTTGGTTACCATGGACACCGTCGTACAACAATGATTTACAATGGTTCGCGGCTCAGAAAGATGGCCTCTGTTGTCCCTGTTTAAGTCTGCAGAATATAACAAGGCATTTTCCCCTCTGAAAAAGAAATAGAAAATGTTTCTTTCGGTTCGATTTACAGATTTGAGCCATTAGTGATGTTTGTAACAGCATGTTTGTGGCTGTTGTGATCAGTCATGTACTTGCAGCTCTGTGGAGGAGTGAGGGGCGGACAGGGGGCGGGGGCGGGGTCTGTGTAGTTGTCAGTGTTGTCTTGTCTCCCGTTTGCAGTAATTGAGTTAAAGCGTTAGTAATGGATTACAGAGAAACAGTTATTGACTACAAGATTGATATCCTTTAGTGGACTGCTGACAATGAAAGCGCTACGGAACGTCCGACCCCAGGTGTGGTGCTGAATAGATTATTCAGGATGAGAGGCGTGAGAGTAACAGAAACGACTGGTAATCTGTTATTAAGGTCTGTGGTGTGTGGATACAATTGTCTACGGTATGTGTCATTAGGGTATGTTGAATGTGGATGCAATGAAAATGGTAATTCCTCAAAGACTGGTGATCCAGAGGGCATGAAAGATGGCGAAGGGGACAAACAGTGATGCTTTGCGGATTGGGGCTGGACATGACATCTATTTAGAGGGAAGTAGATTTAGATGGGCGGTTTTGGAGGGGGTCATGAATCATTGTTTCAGAAGGGTGCGTTGATTGGGCCAACATCCTTCACTGGCAGCGATCATTGTTTTGCGTGACACATTTAGCAGCGAAACACAATCTTCGGGAAGATTTATCATGGGCCCCTGGAGAAAAAGTGTGTGTGTGTGTGTGTGTGTGTGTGTGTGTGTGTGTGCGCGCGCGGGTGTGTGAGTGTGTGTGTGTGTGCGTGTGTGTGCGGGCGCGTGCATACATGCATGCATGCGTACATGCCTTTAGAACAAATTTTATTCCTTAAGGCGGCCACCAGCCTGTAGGAAAGGGTCTCTGGCAAAAAGAATGTACATCTTTAGTGTGCGTTTCCTGTCAGTTGAGTAGTAACTTGAATAATTAGACCAAACTATTCTTAAATAAAGTCAAATTACACATCTTCAAACCGTTGTTAATTACACATCTTCAAACCGTTGTCTATGACGAAGAGCATAGAAAAGATACAAACTCAACTTTCTTATTTTTTAAATAGATCCATGTTTCAATATTTCAGTGTAATCTTGGGTAATACCTGGTAAGCACTTGTTTCTGATACTGGTATATGAGGGACACACATAAATAAAGTGGTGTTCGGATTCATCAACTTTACAGACTGTACATAAATAACTGGAATTTAAGTTGAGGGACCTACGCCACCTGGATCCTTTTATTAGTAACACTCCAATTCGTAGTTTCAAAAGACAGTCACGGAAACATATTATATTCATGAATTCAAAGCACTTTTCACATTCAAAATCCTTATTCATTATAGAACTGTTTCAGTCTTGTATAAAACTGTCTGTCAGTCTTTGTTTTAGCAAGGAAATAAAGGCGGCTTCATGTCCAACACCTTGGTTGTACCAAGCATATCCCAAGCCCAACCGAAATAATGTATTTTTTTTAACAAGGTTGCCCAGCATATTTTACCTCTATCATCCAGATTTCTTAACATCAAGTAGGTTTGCCTTGGTAATCTGTTCATGTCCGTTTTCATAATCTTTAACCAGTATGTCATGCATCTCAGATATATAGCGGGTGTCGCCCAAGCTCGCCATAAACAAATTTGTTTGGCACTTTAAAGGGACATTCAGAAAACGTTTACAAGCAAAAGTATGTACCTTTTCAGTGGTATCTATCCTCTTCATACCTTACATTTCGGATGAATACAGGAGCACAGATAAACCGTGAGTGTCAAAGATTTTGAAAAAAGCATGGCTTTGATATATCATTTAGCTTGATGATATTCTTAGTACAGTCAGCACTTCCCCTCTTCCCCTTTATCGCCAAAGCTTCCACACCCTTGCCCAGCTCATCTTAGTCGTGAAAACAAAACCCAGGTACTTATATTCGTTGACTACTTCTAAATCACTTCCATCTAGCGACCACTTCCCCCCCCCCCACCCCCAAACCCACCTTTTCTGAATACCAGAACTGACAATATTTAAATACAAATCCTTACAGCAGGTCAGTTTGGTTTTGGAGACCCGTAGCAGTGTCCGACATAAGAACAATGTAATCTGTGAAGAGGAGGATGAAAAGCTGAACAATACCTGGTAACAACTGAATACCATGTATCCCATTTTCGTCTACATAATCTGCAATTTCGTTGATAAATATTGAAAAAAGTATTGGCGAAAGAATACACCCTTGTCTTACTCCTACAGGGCATTCAAAGAAGTCTGTTAGATGGCTATCGACTCTTATGCATGAAAAAAAGATTGGTACATAACTGAAATGGCATTTATAAAATTTCCACTAACTCCTGTCTTAGGTAGTACATCAATTTGCGGCTCCTGCTGAACGGAATCGAAGGCAGATTTCAGATCAACAAAGCAGGCATAGAGTTTTCCACCTTTCTTAGAAAAGCTTTTTTTCTTCGTGCCTTGAGAGAGAGAGAGAGAGATAGATAGAGAGAGAGAGAGAGAGAGAGAGAGAAGTATGTATGATAGTCAGTGTGTCCGAATATGACCATCAGAACAGCAGAGGAGGCAACTGCTGCCCTGACTTTCTGGGCTAGAATTTGTAGGGAGTGTCTTGCCCAAGTTACATCTCCACTATATCGGCCAAGAGAGTTTTGGACAGTCGGCGTTGGGATCGTTCCCAAAGGCTAACTGGCCCCCAAGGCTGCAACACTTAGAGCCAGTGCAGTCATAGTCCTTCAGAAAAGACTCGGTCGATTGTTTCCATGGTCTTGGTCAGTTCTGTGCATTGAAAGGACGACAAGGGACGTTCACCAATGAAAGAGATTGGTTGCCTGCATTCGACCTGGTCACTGACAGTGCAGACCATCAGAAAGATGAGCGGGAGAGAGAGGTGGGGGCTGCATTAACCTCAGGTTGATTTGTTTATTTGGGATGGACTGGCGGTGCTAATAGGTGGGCGGTATTAGTGTGGGGGCGATGTGCGCGCGCGCGTGCGTGCATGCGTGTGTGTATGTGTGTTGGACAGAGAAGGGGGGGGGGGAGGGGAGGGGAGAGAACAATTATCCCTGGCTTCTGGTGAGAGAAAATGGAGGACAGGATTTCCTCTACTTCCCCTCGGGAGGCTTGGGCTGGAGGGGGGAGGGGGGGGACAGTGTTGGGGAAGATAGGGAATAGTGAGGGGGTAACATCCACTTTAATAGAAAAACAAGTACACTTTAAGACAGACAAAAGAGAGAAAAAAAAAGTGGGGGTGGGTTTCACGACGCGCTCTCTCTGGCGAGAGCAACCAGTTCACTCACAATCTGTTGTGATAATACAGTACAGTGCAGTGCAGTGCAGTGCAGTGGAGAGAAAGTTTGCTGGTGCTCTGTGTCAGAACGATACAGTTAGAATCTTTTTGCAGGAGAGGTTTAGGTTGTCACTTTTTTCTTCTTTTTTTTAAGTTCTCAGTGTTTGAACGCTTGTGTCTGTCTGTGTGAAAGCGTATGTGACGTGAATAGTCTGGACGTGAAGAATGCTCGGATACAATATCCGATGTAGTGAGCCATTAAGTCAGCTCTGTCGACTCTACTTTCAGTGTTAACTCTTCCCACTCTGCGCTCTTTCCACTCTGTGCTCTGTGTTGAGTTAACTCTTTCCACTCTGTGTTCAGTTGTAACTCTTCCCACTCTGTGTTCAGTGTTAACCCTTTCCACTCTGCGTTCAGTATTAACTCTTCCCACTCTGTGTTCAGTGTTAACCCTTTGCACTCTGCGTTCAGTGTTAACTCTTTCCACTCTGTGTTCAGTTTTAACTCTTCCCAGTCTGTGTTCAGCGTTAACTCTTTCCACTCTGTGTTCAGTTGTAACTCTTCCCACTCTGTGTTCAGCGTTAACTCTTTCCGCACTGCGTTCAGCGTTAACTATTTCCTCTCTGCGTTCAGCAGGGTTAGCACTTTCCACTCTGTGTTCAATTTCCACTCTGCGTTCAGCATTAACTCTTTCCACACTGCGTTCAGCGTTAACTCTTTCCACTCTGCGTTCAGTGTAAACTCTTCCAATCATATTTTCACCCGAGCTTCATCTGCCTGCCTTCCCCCGTGGAGATGCCGGGGATCTTTCAGTGTAAATAGCATCCCCATCTCCTGGAAATCCTGTGCTAGAAATTCACTCTTTTCTGTTGCTCTCTTTATTTCTGCCTTTTTCTTCCTTATTTGTTATCTGCCTTTCCTCCTTCCCCTCTTTTCTCCTTTTCGAGCAAGCCTTGACACTTTTGTTTTTTCTCTTTTCCACAGTCTGTGATTTTCTGTCTGTGCTGTTTTGCTTTGGCGATTAGGTTGTGATATTGTAAAAACTAGGATGGTCACTAGTTGTCCATTCTGCAACGTTATTTGCCTGTATGGCCCTTTATACAAGTTGTTTACCTTTGAAGTTTTTGTGTGTGTTTTTTTATGCCCTTTTTTTGTTGTTGTTTATAACAGTTTTTTTTTGTAATCTGGGGATGATACATTAAGTGGAAGGACTGACGTCCTTAGCACGGCCTAGTCTGATTTTGCCCAAAGGAACTAAACATTTTTTAATTGTTAGGATAATGTGTCATGAACTGTGTTTTGTGGTTTCGTTTTGCTGTTGTTTTTGTTTTTTTGTTTTTTTCTCTTTTTTTGTGGTGGGGGGGGGGGGGGGGGGGGCGCGTGTGTGTGTAGATGTGATAGTGTGTTGAGGCGGTCGACCATTTGTATGGTTTGACAGTCCTGACATGGCCGTGTGCGGTCGGCTGGACTATAAGCAACAATAAACATCTGCCTGCCTGGCCGACAGATTCTACTCTTCCACTCTCTCCCCCCTCCCCCACCATCTCTGTGTCGCACACACGCACGCGCGCGCACCTACACACACGCACACTGCCACCCACCATACATACATACACGCGCGCGCACATACGCAAACACACACGCAAACACACACGCAAAGACACACTCACACACACAAGCGCTTGCACACACACACACACACACACACACACACACACACACACACACACACACACAGATATTTCAATCTCCCATTCAATTGATTCTCATTCCCACTTGTTCCTTCCCTTCCTTTCTCTCCCCCCCCCCACTCTCCCTCCCTCCTCCTTTAACCCCCTTCCCCTTCCTTTTCCACACATGCACTACTATCTCATCCTCTCTTAACCTTTCCTCCGCCCCACTCCCTCCCTCCCCAGCACTGGGTTCCAATCCTGCACAGCACACTCTGTCGGTAATTGCCGGAGTGTGGAGGATGAGCAAACTGGTTTCAACCCTTCTTTCATCCGTTGAAGTCTTTAGTCACCCTCCTACCCCCAACCACCACCCTGTTTCACCCTCTCTTGCTGGCGGCATCTCTCAGCTCGTCACGTGGTTGCAAACACTTCACTTCCCCAACACCGTTTTAATTAGGGGGATGGGTGTGTGTGGGGGTGGGGTGGGGGTTCATCTGGTTCCACTGCTCTGAGCCAGCGTGATATTGGAGTCTTCGATGAGGAGAGGCTGGGTTCAGTGCCAGAGGCAGAGAGGGAGTGGGGGGAGGGGGGGGGAGAGAATGAGAAAGCGAGACCTCTGTCTGTCTTTGTCCCTGTCTGTCTGTCTGTCTCTCCCGTCTTCCTCTGTCTCTTTCTCGCTTTTGATCCAAAAGACTCACGCACAGTAATTCAGCGCGATGTATTACTTATCTATTACTAATTGACCAACTGAAACTACTAATTGACCCCCCCCCTCCCCCCCTCCTCCACTGGCGGACCCAGGGCGTACAGTCACTCGAATAAATATCAGGTCTGTACACACCCATTGTACAGAACTCACATCAAGTCTGTCTGTCAGCAGCAGCGATGCACGTGCACATTCTTAACGGAACGATACTTTTTTCGGCAAAGCTGGGGGGAAAAATATGTTTCCTAGTTCAGGAATAACAGGTTATGACAGTTCAGAATTATGATTTTTGGATCTAGTCTGGCCATGTGTCCAGCCACCTGACTGTTTGTTTTGGTTGTTTAGAATTGGCCCCAACCAGTTGTACTCAGTGGCTCCGGGGTTAAATCAAGGATTTGGAGACTCATGATTGGAACCAGAGAGAGAGAAAGAGAGAGAGAGATTGTGTTGGCGCGCGAGTGTGGGTGGAGGAAGGATGGGAGGCCTGCCACGCATGTTCGTGAGCACGTGACCACACGTGCACATGCCTTTTGGAGTCAATTTCCGTGGCTTCCGAGTGCATGGAGGAGGTCAGTGGAACTGCGTAAAGCTGGGAGATGGAAGCGGTGATGGAGGTTGGGACTTTCGGGGAGGCGAGGATGAGAGGTGGGGGGACTCCGTTGGTAGATACAAACGCGTGTGTTAAACTTCGTATTATGCAGAGTTTCTCTGTCCAAGAACATTTCAGTTTTGACGCTGAACGAAATTGTACGTAATGGGTGGCATGGCATACGCGTTTGTTACAACATTTTACGAGTTTTTCTGTCCACGAAGATTTCAGTTTTGACGCTGAACGAAATTGTACGTAAATGGGTGGCATGGTGTTTACAGTGATGATGGATATCGTCGTCTTTGTGTCTCAGACCTGAACAGAACTGTAATCAGTAATGGGTGCCTTCGTTGTCTGCGGCTTTACCTTACCAGGAATCAGTAATGCCCATTCATTCCCACACACAGACACATACACTTATTTCCCTCCCTTCCTCCTTCCTTCCTCTCTCTCTCTCTCTCTTTTTCTCTCTCACTATCTTAGGACATGTCTCTTCTCATCTTCCTTTCTCGACACACACACATGCACGCACGCTAGCACGCGCGCACACATACCATGCTGTACAAAACGACTTAATTACTGCAAACATAGAATCACCAAAATGGCATGTTTATCCCGTTCTTACGCTGCCCACAGGCAACAACCCTGCAATGACTGCTTGTCTGTCTAGTGTTGATTTCTTTGTTTTCTCTGACAGTTTTGGGTGTGTAACCCGACCGCCGAACGGGCTTCTCAAAATAACAGGTTGTCAGGGCAACAGATGCGCACGTGCGGCAGAATGAGTTTATTTCAGCACGCGCACCCCCTCGCCGCGTACGGTCAGAAGTGACAAAAAGTTAGGGGAGAGAAGGAGAGAGTGAGATTCTCTCTCTCATTCTCTCGCTCTTTCTGGCTTCTTCTTCCACCCATACTTATATCCACGTTTTCCCTCTCTTTCTTCATTATTTTCGATATATCTGTTATATCTGTCAGTCTGTATATTTATTCAATTTCCCTTCATGTGTTCCAATTCTCATATGCTTGGTATGCTCACACACACACACACACGCACACGCACACACACACATATATATATATGCGTGTGTGTGTGTGTGTGTGTGTGTGTGTGTGTGTGTGTATTTATGCATACACACACACATATATAGAACAGAATAGATAGATGGATGGATGGATATTGGTGCATGGGTGCCCTACGCTGTCAACCATTAACAGTATCTCCTCTTTAATGAGCATCTCGGTATTTTTCGTTACAAGTAAGAGACCGATTATTTCATATGGGGATCACCTGAATCGCGTCTTTCAGATTAAGTTCTTAAAAAAAAAAAAAAATCTTAACAGGTTATACGCATTGCCGAAAAAAAGAGAGTTCTTTTTAGAACCTGAAAGACATTGTCGCCTTCATTGCCCCCATGTTTCGTCATTAAATTTCACCAGCACCACCGCCATTCCCTTATCATATTTCTTTCCTTGGCGAAGGGTGCGGCGGACTGATAAGTGAGCAGGTCATGTTTTACAAACCTGTCTGTTAAGGGGTTTTGGGAACAGGACGGCTTCTTCCCAGAGTCGAGTGTGCTGGGACCACACAGTCAAGTCTTTACCCAGTTTAGAGGTCCGTCTTTGAGAATGATGTTCATTCAAATTTCCTGACGAACACTGCATGTGTATGTTTTGTCTCTCGACCTGGTTGACGTCAGAGAGTATGAAAAAATTATGTGGAAAACACCGCCCAAACATAGTCTCAAACTTTAATGGATATTCATAGCGTTTTTTTTTTACGACCATCCTCATTCATCGTCATAAACTGTTTCCCCAAGTCTATGGCCTTCATGCCCTTTTTTCATGGCGAACCTCAGCTTTGATTTTCCCAGTCCACTTCCCTCGCTATGATAATAAGGTTGCCTCAGAGTCTGGGGTTTCCACGTGACTGTCGATGAAGGAACGTGGTGGTTGGTGGTGGTCTCCATTCTGGAGGGGACTGCTGCCTCTGCCTGGCTGTCGAACACAGCAGTTCATTGCATTTGGTAGGGGGCTTTGTTGGCTGATGTGCCGTCTCTGCCGGATGAGAACTGACACCACTGAGCACCACCACAGGTCTCGGCAGTAGTGCAGGGTTTCCTCCGCTGGGTGTTCTAGAGACGCCAGCCTAACGCAGAATGATCGATCCAGTATACTGTGGGGTTTCGTATATTCTATACTTGAGAGTGAAGGGCTGAGTGATGAGCGAAGGAAAGAGTGAGGGGTGGGTTAGGGGTGTGTGTGTGTGTGGGGGGGGGGGGGCAGCAAAATAGCCGAAATATAACTGACTTTAGCAGTAACATCAGCAACAGCAGCAGAAGCAACAACAACACACACACTCACACACACGGCGCGCCGCACACACACACACACACACACACACACACACACACACACCTCTGTTGGTGACTCAGTGGCTCCAGCTGTATTTTCTGTCACTGTCATAGCAGACGCGGGAAGAAACGCCCCGGAACAGGGGTCACAGGGCACAGTGATTAGTTTAAAAGCTTCCCGTTTTTTGTGAACGCTACGTGAAACTAACGGCAAAATGCACCAGGGATTAAGGGTGTAGCCAGGAGTAAAGAAAGGTATGAAAAAGGGGAGGGGGAGTTGCCCTGGCTTACCAGCCCGTCTCTCTCTCTTCTCGCATTCTCACCCCCCCCCCCTCTCTCTCTCTCTCTCTCTCATCTCTGCTTTCTCGCCTCTGCATGTCTGCCTCTCTGTCTTTTGTTTCCCTCAGTCTCTATCACTATCTCTCAATCTCTCTCTCAGCTCAGCTCAGCTTTCTTGCCTCTCTTTCTGCCTGTCTCTCTTGCTCTCTCTCTCTCACTCTCTGTCTCTATTTCCCACCCCCACCCCCTCTTCTCCCCTCTCCCCCTTTTGTTTTTCTCTCAATGCCTCGCTTTATCTGTCTCTCTCACGGTCTGCCTGTCTTGTCTCTTCCCTTCTCCCTCTCCCCACCCCTCTCTCTGCCCGTCCCTACCTCCATCACTTTCTCTATTTCTTTCTTTCTTTCTCACGCGCTAGCGAGAAATGAATGCATTTATATCACTGTCTGTAAAAAGCTTCTAGACATTGCGTAGGAACAACACAGGGAACAATCATGTACAAAAGTTGTAAAAGATATACGTGTTGATTTTTTTCCAGGGGATATTTGTTTGTGTGTGTGTGTGTGTGTGTGTGTGTGTGTGTTTCTGCGTGTGTGTGAAAGGAAGGAGGGGGAAGGAAGGGGAGAGTGAGAGAGAGAGAGAGAGAGGGGGGGGGGATTTAAGGATGCATATTTTATGTTCTTATGTATAAAGAAAAAAGCCTGGAAGAAAAAAAAAAAGAATTTGAAAGTCATATGTCGAGGCGGCAGTTGAAGTCTCTCCAGAGAGGAGCGAGCGAGAGATGAGGGAGGAGAAAAAGGGGGTGGGGTACTGTGTGCTGAACAAGTTAGAAAAGTTTGGAACTTTTGATACATTAGCAGCACAATCATAGCGCTGTACTCGAGTGCTTCGGAAGAAGTGGATGTAAATATATCCAGATAATCAGACCTCCTGACATAACGAACATTATGTAACAAGGATTGTTTAAAAACAACAACAACAATAATAAAACAAAGCGGAATGTCAAAGGACACAATCGTGCCTCGCACACGTAAGCGCGCACCCCCTACCCTCACCCCCTCAACGCCACACACATGGTGGCTATCCGTTAAAGGATGCAGTGGTTCCATGTACTGTATTGACTGCCGGGGTGATATTGTGCAGTATTCCATTGAACTATCCTCAAGATATCACCAAGTGAATATTCGCATGAACTAGTTACAGTCATTATTGATGGGACTCGTAGTTTTCGTGTTTATATTGAGAAGAAATATTACACATGTTGAAAGCTCTCTCTTGCTATCATTCAAGTTGAACTTTTATCATTAGGCAGCAGTGGAAAAACGAAAACCGGGAAAATATTAGATTCATTTATATTAACGGTGGCATTCCTTGTTTACAAAATGTCAGTTCGACAAAATGAACCCGAATGGGTGTTTTTTTTTTTTTTTAATGGAGCTAGAATATAGACACAAAATGGAAAAACAAACATAAAACATCTGTCAGAGAAGATGCACACAGAATACAAGGAAAAGCTGTTGGCATACATTCAGATTGTAGGAGACTGACGTTGTAATAAATACGCACTGTATAAATGTGACGTGATTTTCAGTTGTTGAGCAGTTTAGCTTCGTTTATATTTCCATGTAATCGAGCATCTCGTTTGCAAATGCATTTAACAGAAACAAATTCTTAGATATTGTACACATGGTACTTTCAGTTAGAATGGATATCTGTTTTGAATTGCGTGTATGCAAATGTAAAGGAATATATTATATTATTATTATTTTATTTATTTAATTTTTTTAAGGGGGGGAGGACATCCCCTGAACTGAAGATACAAGGAGGTGCCCTCAACTGCCGCACTCCAAAGAAACAGTTGCCAGATGGTATCATGAGTGTTTCCAGACGGGATCCACTGCTGGACTCTCGCGAGCTCGTTTACAGTACAATACGTCTTTATTCATCCAGTTGGAAATTAAACGGATGGGGACGTCAGCTAAAGTACTC
>NC_134901.1:26648030-26705530 GCF_041734735.1 Babylonia areolata
ACACACACAGACACACACACACACACACACACACACACACACACACACACGCACACACACAGACACACATATATACACACACACACAGAGACACACACAGACACATATACATACACACACACACACACACACACACACACACACACACACACACACACACACACACACATATATATATATATATATATATATATATATATATGTATATATATATAATCAGTTTGTTTGAATAGCTTAGTGATTGATTCCCCGTGTGCACTGTTTACAAGGCTTGCACCATGTGGTGTGTGTGTGTGTGTGTGTGTGTTTGTGCCTTGGTGCCAGAAAGAAGCACCGCTTTACTCCGTCTTGGGGGTAGTGAGTTTTAAGCAGTTCAGTCAGTTCCTTGCAGTCTGCACGTGCTTGCCTCCCTCCAGATGAAGCCGCGAGACACGAATGTTCCAGGGCGTTGCACGCGAGCCGAATCGTGTCAGCGTGTTTTGTGCCAGTCGGGCAGAAAGCGGGAGGTAGGGTGGGGTGGTGGGGGGTGGGGGGTATTCTGTAGTTATGGCTTAAAACACGCGTTTATAAACTAAACCGACATTCTTAATGGAAAAAAAAGGAGAAAAGAAAAAAAAAAAGGTATGAAAGTAAGATTAGACGCAGTTGTTATGTTCCAACATCCATGCCCAATATATTTCTCAGGTGTTGACTGTTCCGACAAGTTCTCGACAGAGGTCAATACAAACAACAACGTTTTGTTCCTTTGTCAAATGCACACAACTCTAAAATAATTAATATTGTTCAGTGCATCCCAGTCAACTAGCACACAAATAGATAAAAAGTACTGATAATAACAAACCAAGAAACATTTTTCCCCTCTAAATTTAGTGTACATAAACTTTTTTTAATTTTTTATCTGAGCCCTCTTTATTTGGAACGCGCATGCGCGTGCACTGACGCACACACACACACACACACACACACACACACACACGAAATATCAACCACTAAACAACCTGAGAAGAAAATCGGCTGTGTGATGAAATAACGGAAAGAAATTTGCGGTCGACGGATCGCCCCACTCCCTTTAATAACAACCGGTCAAAAAGACACGTATAACAGAACTAATTTCGTCCTCGAAAATGCTCCGGCTAACCATGCAAGAGACTCTGACACTTCGGCACTTACTTGCTGATCGTTCAGTCGTCCGTTATAGTCGTTTCTAACGCGGTGCCGTCCTGGTTCTGGCCCCTTCCAGCTGAGAGAGACACACAAATAAAAACACGGCGTTGTTCACAGCAGGTACTCACACCCAACTTGGGAGAAGTTATAAATCACAGGATGACAATTGACTGTCGGTGCTTGAGAGTTGCTGTCTGTTAGATAGGTGATCGGGCTTCCTGAGAGAACTCTGTCCTCTGCTATTGTTGCGTGCAGGAACTGACGTTATCTGATCATCCATCGGCTGCTGTTGAGACAGTAGGCAAGATGCAGGCAGGGGAGAGAGGCGGGAGAGAGAGAGCGGAGAGTTAGGGAGAAAGGGTACGGGTGCTTCTTCCAAAAGTTCTAAGCCATGCTGACAGTCTTCTTACACGGCGCATGTTTTTTGTTGTTGTTTTTTTCGGGGCGGGGTGGGTGTGTTTGTGGGGGGGTGGGCGGGAGGGGGGTTGTTTTGTTGTTGTTGTTTTCACACAGACGTGCGCACGCACTACGCACTCTGTGCATGCGTGTGTGCATGTATGCATGTATGCATATGTCTCACTCCAAACCGCACATGTGCTCGCGAGCACACACACACATGCACGCACACGTATACATGCAAGCTTACACATTATGTGCCATCTGGCACACACTGTCACATACGCGCTCACGCATGCACGGACGCGCGCGCACACACAGACACTGATCATGTACTAACACTCACACAGACACACACACACACACACGCGCGCGCTCGCACTCACTCACTCACTCACTCACTCACACAGACACAGACACACAGGCACCCACCCACCCATCCACACACACACACACACACACACACACACACACACACACACTCGATATGAACCAGAGCCATTTCATGACTGAGTGTGGAGTTGGGGTGGGTGGGGTGGGGGAGCGGAGGGGATAGGTGAGAGGAAAGGGGGTGAGTACCGCCGGGATGAAGTTCGAAGAAAAACGTAAGAATGATCTTTCTATTTTCCCCGATTTCTTCTTCTTCTCCCTCTGACTGTGGAATCCTCTTATCTCACTCTCTATAGGCCTACTTTTCTCACGCTTCACCCCCCCCCCCTCTCCACTCCCCCCTCCCATCGCTGCCCAATTCCTCCTGCACCGTCTTCTTCATCCCTGGCAAGAGTGGAGACGGATCGACGCATGGTTTACCTGAGAGCGACGCATCTGTTGCCTTTCTTCCTCTGAAGCCTGTTTTTGTTTTCTCTTCACACGTCAGATCCCCAGAACGAGTTCGTTAGTTTACCCAGCTCTACTCTGGAATGAACACACGGTCTTTTTTTATTTTATTTTATTTTATTTCATTTTATTTTATTTTATTTTTTATGGCTGTCATTCATTAACACTTGTCATCATCATTCATTATCTTTCATCTTATTTTGGTGCGCGATGGTGGTAGTGGTAATGTTCTGTTTCGAATCTCTTTGGTTTTTAAAGATAATGTGACGCACTGGTTAAGTATTTTGCACGCACGCACGTACAGAACACACACAGACACACACACACACACACAGACACACACACACACACACACACACACACACACACACACATACACACACAAAGGCTGTCTGATATACACAAAAACAACGACGCAGACGCGAATAAAGCAGTTTAATTTGCTTGGATACGATGGGAACACCATGGAATCTCCGAACTTAACCATACGCTTGAAACAGGAAAGAAGACTGAGACCTGCATGCGCGCGCACTCACACACATATCTATATGTCTGTGTGTGAGTGGGGGCGTGGAGGGGGGGGGGGAGGTGGCAAGGAATTGAACAGTACGCTACCACGCGTGTTTCCCTCCGAAAACGAAGTACTAAGTACGACTACCTGCATAACATGGCGGGGGTAAAGACGGTCATGCAGGTAAAAACCCACTCGTGTTTTAATGTGAACGTGGAAGTCGCTACCCAAGAACGAAGAAGACCAGACGTCTGGTACAGCAGTCAGATACATTTTGAGTGTGGAGAGTGGAAAGAGGAGACAGATACACTTTGAGTGTGGAGAGTGGAAAGAGGAGACAGATACACTTTGAGTGTGGAGAGTGGAAAGAGGAGACAGATACACTTTGAGTGTGGAAAGTGGAAAGAGGAGACAGATACATTTTGAGTGTGGAAAGTGGAAAGAGGAGACAGATACATTTTGAGTGTGGAAAGAGGAGACAGATACATTTTGAGTGTGGAAAGAGGAGACAGATACATTTTGAGTGTGGAAAGTGGAATGAGGAGACAGATACATTATAGTGTGGAATGTGGAAAGAAGAGACATCATTTTAGTGTGGAAAGTGGAAAGAAGAGACAGATGCATTTTAGTGTGGAAAGTGGAAAGAGGAGACAGATATACTTTGAGTGTGCAAAGTGGAAAGAGGAGACATACATTTTGAGTGTGGAAAGAGGAGACAGATACATTTTGAGTGGAGAGTGGAAAGAGGAGACAGATACAGTTTGAGAGTGGAAAGTGGAAAGAGGAGACAGATACACTTTGAGTGTGGAGAGTGGAAAGAGGAGACAGATACATTTTGAGTGTGGAAAGTGGAAAGAGGAGACAGATACATTTTGAGAGTGGAAAGTGGAAAGAGGAGACAGATATATTTTGAGAGTGGAGAGAGGAGACAGATACAGTTTGAGTGTGCAAAGTGGAAAGAGAAGACATACATTTTGAGTGTGGAAAGAGGAGACCGATACAGTTTGAGAGTGGAAAGAGGAGACAGATACACTTTGAGTGTGCAAAGTGGAAAGAGAAGACATACATTTTGAGTGTGGAAAGAGGAGACCGATACAGTTTGAGAGTGGAAAGAGGAGACAGATACACTTTGAGTGTGCAAAGTGGAAAGAGAAGACATACATTTTGAGTGTGGAAAGAGGAGACAGATGCATTTTGAGTGGAGAGTGGAAATAGGAGACAGATACACTTTGAGTGTGGAAAGTGGAAAGAGAAGACAGATACAGTTTGAGAGTGGAAAGAGGAGACAGATGCATTTTGAGTGGAGAGTGGAAATAGAAGACAGATACACTTTGAGTGTGCAAAGTGGAAAGAGGAGACAGATACACTTTGAGTGTGCAAAGTGGAAAAAGGAGACAGATACACTTTGAGTGTAGAAAGAGGAGACCGATACATTTTGAGTGTGGAAAGAGGAAAGAGGAGACAGATACACTTTGAGTGTGGAGAGTGGAAAGAGGAGACAGATACACTTTGAGTGTGGAGAGTGGAAAGAGGAGACAGATACACTTTGAGTGTGGAGAGTGGAAAGAGGAGACAGATACACTTTGAGTGTGGAGAGTGGAAAGAGGAGACAGATACACTTTGAGTGTGGAGAGTGGAAAGAGGAGACAGATACACTTTGAGTGTACAAAGTGGAAAGAGGAGACAGATACACTTTGAGTGTGCAAAGTGGAAAGAGGAGACATACATTTTGAGTGTGGAAAGAGGAGACAGATACATTTTGAGTGGAGAGTGGAAAGAGGAGACAGATACAGTTTGAGAGTGGAAAGTGGAAAGAGGAGACAGATACACTTTGAGTGTGGAGAGTGGGAAGAGGAGACAGATACACTTTGAGTGTGGAAAGTGGAAATAGGAGACCGATACATTTTGAGTGTGGAAAAAGGAGACAGATACATTTTGAGTGTGCAAAGTGGAAAGAGGAGACATACATTTTGAGTGTGGAAAGAGGAGACAGATACATTTTGAGTGGAGAGTGGAAAGAGGAGACAGATACAGTTTGAGAGTGGAAAGTGGAAAGAGGAGACAGATACACTTTGAGTGTGGAGAGTGGAAAGAGGAGACAGATACATTTTGAGTGGAAAGTGGAAAGAGGAGACAGATACATTTTGAGAGTGGAAAGTGGAAAGAGGAGACAGATATATTTTGAGAGTGGAGAGAGGAGACAGATACAGTTTGAATGTGGAAAGTGGAATGAGGAGACAGATACATTTTGAGTGTGGAAAGAGGAGACAGATACACTTTGAGTGTGGAAAGTGGAAAGAGGAGACAGATACACTTTGAGTGTGCAAAGTGGAAAGAGAAGACATACATTTTGAGTGTGGAAAGAGGAGACCGATACAGTTTGAGAGTGGAAAGAGGAGACAGATACACTTTGAGTGTGCAAAGTGGAAAGAGAAGACATACATTTTGAGTGTGGAAAGAGGAGACAGATGCATTTTGAGTGGAGAGTGGAAATAGGAGACAGATACACTTTGAGTGTGGAAAGTGGAAAGAGAAGACAGATACAGTTTGAGAGTGGAAAGAGGAGACAGATGCATTTTGAGTGGAGAGTGGAAATAGAAGACAGATACACTTTGAGTGTGCAAAGTGGAAAGAGGAGACAGATACACTTTGAGTGTGCAAAGTGGAAAAAGGAGACAGATACACTTTGAGTGTAGAAAGAGGAGACCGATACATTTTGAGTGTGGAAAGAGGAAAGAGGAGACAGATACACTTTGAGTGTGGAGAGTGGAAAGAGGAGACAGATACACTTTGAGTGTGGAGAGTGGAAAGAGGAGACAGATACACTTTGAGTGTGGAGAGTGGAAAGAGGAGACAGATACAGTTTGAGTGTGGAAAGAGGAAAGAGGAGACCGATACACTTTGAGTGTAGAGAGTGGAAAGAGGAGACAGATACATTTTGAGTGTGGAAAGAGGAAAGAGGAGACCGATACACTTTGAGTGTGGAGAGTGGAAAGAGGAGACAGATACACTTTGAGTGTGGAGAGTGGAAAGAGGAGACAGATACACTTTGAGTGTGGAGAGTGGAAAGAGGAGACAGATACACTTTGAGTGTGCAAAGTGGAAAGAGGAGACAGATACACTTTGAGTGTGCAAAGTGGAAAGATGAGACATACATTTTGAGTGTGGAAAGAGGAGACAGATACATTTTGAGTGGAGAGTGGAAAGAGGAGACAGATACAGCTTGAGAGTGGAAAGTGGAAAGAGGAGACAGATACACTTTGAGTGTGGAGAGTGGAAAGAGGAGACAGATACACTTTGAGTGTGGAAAGTGGAAATAGGAGACCGATACATTTTGAGTGTGGAAAGAGGAGACAGATACATTTTGAGTGTGCAAAGTGGAAAGAGGAGACAGATACACTTTGAGTGTGCAAAGTGGAAAGAGGAGACATACATTTTGAGTGTGGAAAGAGGAGACAGATACATTTTGAGTGGAAAGTGGAAAGAGGAGACTGATACATTTTGAGAGTGGAAAGTGGAAAGAGGAGACAGATATATTTTGAGTGTGGAGAGTGGAAAGAGGAGACAGATACATTTTGAGTGGAAAGTGGAAAGAGGAGACTGATACATTTTGAGAGTGGAAAGTGGAAAGAGGAGACAGATATATTTTGAGTGTGGAAAGAGGAGACAGATACAGTTTGAATGTGGAAAGTGGAATGAGGAGACAGATACATTTTGAGTGTGGAAAGAGGAGACAGATACATTTTGAGTGTGGAAAGTGGAATGAGGAGACAGATACATTATAGTGTGGAATGTGGAAAGAAGAGACATCATTTTAGTGTGGAAAGTGGAAAGAAGAGACAGATGCATTTTAGTGTGGAAAGTGGAAAGAGGAGACAGATACATTTTGAGCGTGGAGAGTGGAAAGAGGAGACGATCGGTGGTTGGTCATTAACATTGGGGGATGGATGACTGGGCGGACTAAGCACCAGACAGTCACCTTCCTCCAGACAGCCCCTTCGTCACAGGAGAGCGTTTGCCAGCGCGCGCGCATGTGTGTGTGTGTGTGTGTGTGTGTGTGTGTGTCAGTGTGTGCGTGCACGCGCTCTGGGCGATCTGGCCTCCTAAAGTGTATTTCTCTGAGGATTTGTAGAGATTATACGCAACAAAAGCGAAAAACATCATTTCAAAAGTAGTATTGCGTTGTATCGACTGCGAGTTTTTGTGTGTTGTATGTTTACAATTTTTTTCAGTAGCCATTATTTTCCATGTCTATTTTTGATCAGCTAGGACTGTCCTCAGTCAAGTGTTAAATGGACACACGCACACACACAGACACAGACATACACAGACACACGCACAGACACACACACAGACACACACACACACACACATACACTCTTTCTCTCTCTCTCTCTCTCTCTCTCTCTCCGTGTCTGTCTGTCTGTCTGTCTGTCTGTCTCTCTCTCTCTCTCTCTCTCTCTTTCTCTCTCTCTCTCTCTCAAGCAAAAAAACGTGAACACTTTCATTTTGTCAGCCATGTTTATGACAAACACATGAATGGTTTAAACCAACTGAAAGCATTTGCTGAAGGTGGGAGGTGTATTTATCAAGAAAAAAAAAAAGAAAGAAAAAAGCGGAGCTAAAAATTCATACACTTCAGTTTTACGTCAGTGGAAAAATTTGAGACAATGAACAAGTTAAAGTTTTTTTAAAAAAGGAAAAAAATAGCCGAGATAAGATATGTTTTTTTTGGGTTTTTTTCAAGTGTCAGAACGTTGAACAACTAATAGAAAATAACCACCGATAATATATACACGGCTTGATCGTCTCGCTAGTAATTAAAGCCATCTGGTCTGCACATAGTCGATGTGATTGAAACTGTGATAAATCTTTTATGGCCGATGAAAACTTTCAAGAAGATCGTTTAATTAATTAAGCTTCACGTAAATAGCTTTTTTTTCCCAGTCAGAAATAAAAATGGATCTTATTTGTTTACACTTATTCCACATCAGTTGAATTGGCTGAATTCTTCTCGCAAGTTCGTTATCAGCGGTAAAATACAAAATGTCATGTTTTCACACAAATAGTTAACCATAGCTTTAATGAGACTGAGGGGGAGGAGGACTGAAAGAAGATTGAGTGGAAGAAGTGGTTTGAAAGGACGGGTATGTGAAGGAGGGATGGCTGCAGGCAGATGGGTTAGCAGGAAAACAAGTTATTTTGGTCTCCAACTCTGAAACAGTGACGGACTCAGGACGGGGAGAAAGGTTCCGTTGAATAGGGTGGGTACTAACTTGTGATCAGGAAAAACACAACACTCATCGGCTGTGTCCTGTAAAGTCTTTCGTTCCTTCGCTGTTTCTGTTGATGTCTGTCTGTCGGTCTCTCTGTCTCTCTGTGTGTGTTAAACACACACACACACACACACACACATGCGCACACACGCACATACATACATATATACTAAATAAATAAATAGATAAATAAAGATGTAGGCTTATATAGTGCAGTACCCCCATCTCAGATGGGGTTCACCGAGCTTTACAATGAAATATTCAAATTTAAGGCTAAGTGTCGTAAAATATGTACAAAGTCTACACAGTTTCACATGACAAATGGCTAAAATATACAAATGTAAAACTAAGTGACATAATATATATATATATATATATATATATATATATATATATATATGTGTGTGTGTGTGTGTGTGTGTGTGTGTGTGTGTGTGTGTGTGGGTGTGAACTGACACAGGCGCCATCACAGTCTCAAATCACACAGATGCAAATCTCAGCAAACCAAAGCACGTCACATTCACCATCGTCAAAAATAAACACCAGGGAACCAGGTTTCACGAAAAGCACACCAAAATCATCACAGATGCATACAGACCAACACAAAGAGCACATCCAGCAACAAAAATCTCAGCAAGCATTGGGAGATGGAAAATTTTCCGTAAGAAAAGTACAGTTTGAAAATATATGTTTTGAGTGTTCTCTTGAATGCGGATGTTGGGGTGTAACGGAGATGTGAGGGTAGTGAATTCCATTGTTTAGGTGCAACAAAAGAAAATTAGGAACGTTCACCATAAGTTTTAGTACGAATCTTTGGAATGGAGAGTGTGCACTTGTCATTTGAAGAACGGAGTACATACAAGGTCATGAGATCAGCGCTCTTAGTGTAAAAAAATGGGTATTTGATTTTTGGCAACAATATTGAGAGGAATCCCACTGGCGCCAGATCTGATTTCACGCATCCCGAGGTGCCCCTTGAGAAGTGAGAAAAGGAGGACCAAACTTGGATAGCGTTGACCAAGGAACCGCCTGCACCCTCCGCCCACCTCTTCCCCATACTGTCCCGACTGTGGTGCCTGCCAGCGGCATTACTCTGATATTCTCGAATCCCGGTGTAGCATCCCAGACTGTCCCCCACCCCGGAAACGTCCCTGGGGGACAATTTGACCGCAGGAAATGTCCCCCCCGGGTTCTTTCTCACCGTTCATAATGTCCTATGTGGACATTTTCAGCGGCCAAAATGTCCCCCTTCTTGCGTTTTAACCTCGTTTTCAAATGCCCCCCTTACCTTGAAAATGTTCCCCCCTCTTAACAGAACATTTATTACATCTGCGAGCGCACGGTGTATTCCCGCGCACGTATATGTATGTGTGTGTGTGTGCGTGTGCGTGCGTGCGTGCGTGTGTGTGTGTGTGTGTGTGTGTGTGTGCGTGCGTGCGTGCGTGTGTGTGTGTGTGTGTGTGTGTGTGTGTGTGTGTGCCTCTGCAAAGGGGATGTCACGGGATACATGGAGGACATTTTCAGGCTAAGGGAGACATTTCAGAACGAGGCTAAAACCCAAGAAAGGGGACATTTTGGCCGCTAACAATGTCCGCATGGGACATTATGAACGGTGGAAAAGCCCCCGGGGGACATTTCCAGTGGCCAATTTGTCCCCTGGGGACGTTTCTAGGTGGTGGACAATCTGGGATACTACACCGGGTCACAGCCACGTTAAAGTTTGTTTTCATCATATTCAGGGATATCTTTCTCTGCTTTTATTTTTTCTTCCAACTTTCTGTTCAGTTTAATAGAGTGAGATAATGATTGTCGGGTTCACTTGCGCATGCACACACACACACACACACACACACACACACACACGCACGCGCACACACACAGATAGAGGTACATCATTCGTGCAGGAATGCCCCATCATCTTTCACACCATTCCACAGTGAAAAGCGGTGGACTGTACATGCTATGCTTTTTCCTTGGAAATAGTATCATCAGAGATTTTGGTTTTGCTTGTGGCTGCCGAGAGACACGGCATTGTCAGCCCCTGAAATCCTGATCGATTGATGAATGGACAGGCATGCAATGAAATTGGTAGTTTGACATTCGATCCCCTTGATTTAATAATAAGATATTTTTGCATTTTCATTGTATCATATATTTACTTAGTTGTGTTTGTCACTAATTTGATTACATTTTATAATTTTGACCCGTGTGGAATAAGCCATATAAAAATGATAGTATTTGAATTGGAAAGTTTGTGTCTATTATATTTTATTTGCTTCTATTTATTTATGGCATGGTGAAAGGAGACAGACTGAAACATCAGACATCAACCCAGACTGAAACATTAGACATCAACCCAGACTGAAACATTAGACATCAACCCAGACTGAAACATCAGACCTCAACCCAGACTGAAACATTAGACATCAACACAGATTGAAACATCAGACATCAACCCAGATTGAAACATTAGACATCAACCCAGACTGAAACATCAGACCTCAACCCAGATTGAAACATTAGACATCAACCCAGACTGAAACATCAGACCTCAACCCAGATTGAAACATTAGACATCAACCCAGACTGAAACATCAGACCTCAACCCAGACTGAAACATCAGACCTCAACCCAGATTGAAACATTAGACATCAACCCAGACTGAAACATCAGACCTCAACCCAGATTGAAACATTAGACATCAACCCGGACTGAAACATCAGACCTCAACCCAGACTGAAACATTAGACATCAACACAGATTGAAACATCAGACCTCAACCCAGATTGAAACATTAGACATCAACCCAGACTGAAACATCAGACCTCAACCCAGACTGAAACATTAGACATCAACACAGATTGAAACATCAGACATCAACCCAGATTGAAACATTAGACATCAACCCAGACTGAAACATCAGACCTCAACCCAGATTGAAACATTAGACATCAACCCAGACTGAAACATCAGACCTCAACCCAGATTGAAACATTAGACATCAACCCAGACTGAAACATCAGACCTCAACCCAGATTGAAACATTAGACATCAACCCAGACTGAAACATCAGACCTCAACCCAGATTGAAACATTAGACATCAACCCAGATTGAAACATCGGACATCAACCCAGATAACATCAGACATCAACCCAGATTGAAACATCAGACATCAACCCAGATAACATCAGACATCAACCCAGATTGAAACATCAGACATCAACCCAGATTGAAACATCAGACATCAACCCAGACTGAAACATCAGACCTCCACCCAAAACCCATGTTGTTGTTCAAGGAAGCAAGAACAAAAAGAGGCAGCCAGTGACTTGCATTGCAGGCTGGGGATGGGGAATAATGCTCAGGTCAAAGAAAAAAACACTTAATAAGAATAGAAGAAGTGTGTGTGGGGGCGGAAAATCAGATGGAAGGAGGGAATGTGTTGGTGGGTGTGCATGTGTGTGTGTGTGGAGTGGGGGGGGTCCTTGGCGGTGGGGGGTGCTGGGAGAGAGGTGTTCCCTGAGGAGTGTTGCCAGGAAGCAGTCAATACTGTGTGCTTTGTTACAGGCTTCTGTCTTTTTGTTGTGTAGTCTCTGGGTTTTGTTTTGCTGCTGTTGGCTGTGTGTGCGTGTGTAGGGGAGGTGGTCATATGGACATGTGCATGCATGAACCTCTGTGTGTGTGTGTGTGTGTGTGTGTGTGTGTGTGTGTGTGTGTGTGTGTGTGTGTGAAAGTGAGACCAGGAGAGGTTGGGTGTTTTTTTTTTAATACACATGCACACCTATTAACTTGTGTGTATGTGTGTGTGCTCTTATATTGCTGTCCTGATGCTGAATATTTTTCAGTAAGATATTTGAAATGGTCATCTGTGAGTGTGTGCATGTGTCTATGTCAGTATGTGCACATCATGCAAGTAACTATGTACTATTTGCAGGAAACATTAGAGACTGCATGCATATGTAATTTAACCTGATATCTGTACTGTTGTTCGTATGTGTGCATGGTGGTTCGTGTGTGAGTGCGTGTGCGTGTGTGTTATTATCCATCATATAATACCAGTATATTACTATTAGTAATATAAAATGTACATGTGTTAGCAATATAGCATTATTATCAATATTATTATTATCATTATTTTTTCCCTTATAGTCTATTGATTTTTCAGTTTTCTGTTTCAGTTAATCAGTTTATTTATCTATTCACTTGTCTTATTTCATTTGATTATATTTCCCCTCAAGGGCTGACAAAACGTGTTGGGTCAGGCAGGTCAGGCATCTTACTTTGCAGAGGTGGTGAATCGCATAAGGATTTGTGTGAATGCAATGTGGCCTCCTTGAGCAACTGAATGAACTGAAGTCTGTGTGTGTGTGTGTGTGTGTGTGTGTGTGTGTGTGTGTGTTGCAGTCATCCTTCCTCGCCTGGCAGCCATGGCGTCTGCCAACAACCAGATGAGCAACGAGACCAAGAAGGCCGACATCGCCCGTCAGCTGTTTGATGCCTACAGTGCCATGTCCTGCTGCTGTATCCTGCCTGGCTTTGCCCTTGTTGTTCTTGTTTGTGTGGTGTGTGTGTGTGTGTGTGTGTGTGGTGGTGGTGGTGGTGGTGGTGGTGGTGGTGGTGTGTGTGTGTGTGTGTGTGTGTGTGTGTGTGTGTGTGTGTGGTGGTGGTGGTGGTGTGTGTGTGTGTGTGTGTGTAGTTGTGGTGTGTGTGTGTGTGTGTGCGCGCGTGTGTGTGTGATTCTATCTTGCTCCTTTTTTGCTTCAATTGCCCTTGTGCCTGCACAGACATACACACATCTGTTAAAAAATATGTAATGGTGGTTTAACTTCATATGTGTGTGTGTGTGTGTGTGTGTGTGTGTGTGTGCGTGTGTGTGTGTGTGTGTGTGTGTGTGTGTGTGTGACAGTCACTGAGTAGTCACTGCTGTCACTATTTACCGTACATTATGCCCTCTGGAATGTAGGACAGCAACAGAGGACTGCCACTCTCGTCTGTTCTGGACCATTTCTGAGTCTCTGAATGGTATACCAGGTGTGCTTCAGGGTCTCGAGTCACCTACAACTGTTCTGCGCCAGTCGTTCTTCGGCCTTACTCTCTTGCATCTACCTTCTGGTGTCCAGTGTAGGACTGTCTGGGTGATTGTTACCTCACTCTCAGTGATTGTTGCCATGCTGTCTGCTCTTGATGTGTCCAGTCCATTTCCATCGCCTTCTCTTGATGATGGTTTTGGTGTTCTCTTGATCACACTGGGTGGGTAGTTGTTGACTGGAGAATTGTTGGCCACCTGCCCAAGGAGTCCCTGCAATGGGTGGTATTGGTGCAAAGACTTTGACTTCTGAATTAAACCAAAAGGAAATTACACCACTGTGGGATAATTCTGTAAGAAATCACAAAAAAACATCATTTGGGGTCTTGTGGAAAATGAAAGAAAAATGGATATTTCCCCTCAGGAGATGGAGATGTTCTTGCTTTAGAATTAAGACATGTAATTTTTGAGAAGTTTACTTTTTGACATACTATATTATATGCACCTAGCTCTCAGCCTATTTACACAATTTGATATGTTTGTAGTCAGGTGTGCTTACATGAACAGCTCCCTGTGGGGTGCTGGCAGGAAGCCTTGTGAGAAAACTGGCACAGGCTGCATGGAAGTTGCGTCACTTGGAGGCCGTAAAAACTACAGTCTCTAAAAACAAAAATCAATGCTAAATTGAAAAAAAAGTGAAAAGTGTAGGTTAGTGAGAGCAGGAGGAATAGAGAGGCTGATTTTTTTTTTCTGTACGTGTTTTGGAATGTGTAAACTCTGTTTACTTTCACAGAGAGAGAGAGAGTGTGTGTGTGTGTGTGTGTGTGTTCCTAACATTTTTTTTTTATATTGTGTGATATTAGAAAGAACTCAGTAGTCTAAACATACAGTATTTGCTTCTGTGATAATAAGCGCATGTTGTCTGTGTGAGGATGCAGGTATGCACATGTTTTAGCCATATCTTCATGTAGCTTTGAGTGTGTGTGAATATGTAATGCAGCCTGTGTTAGCTAAAACAGGAATTTACTTGACAGTTTTGTGCACATCCTAGCAGGGAGGAACTTTTTATGTTGAGTCATCACTGATGACTTTCACAGTTGCTGGTTGAGTTTTTTTGGAGTCTCTTCACTACAAACGTTTTTCCTGTGTGTGTGTGTGTGTGTGTGTGTGTGTGCACTTAATTTTGGCATTGGTGTGTATCAGTTTGTGTGTGCTTTGTTTTGGTATCTGTATTTTCCCAGGATTTGAAATGAGAAGTATGAACTTTTGTACAACAATAGAGCAAAAACAACAACAAATCTTCTGTAAGTTGAGGTTAACAATTAGTGGTAATTTTTTTAGAGACAGTCTCACAGAAAATTATATTTATCTGTAGTTTTCCAAAGAAAAAAAAATCCTTTTATTTCTTTATGACAGTAGAACAAAACGCGAAGAGTAGATGGTGATGCTGTTCTGTTGTTCCAGACATAAGTAACAGTCATCAGCATTTACTGTCATGGAGATGAACTGAAAGATTTGTGAATCTGTGTGTGTGTGTGTGTGTGTGTGTGTGTGTGTGTGTGTGTGTGTGTGTGTGTGTGTGTGTGTGTGTGTTAGGAATCATGAATGCCAGAAACAAGTGTTTGACACTTGTGTGCAGGGGAGTGTGAATCAGATATCAACAGTCTGTCTTGGTCACATTATTTGTAAGCAATGTAAATCATATGCTGAGAGGAAGCTATATATAAGTTTTACAGAACTCTCTCTTACATTTAGTAACATCACATCTCAGTGTCTCAGGAAAAAGTCATAACTGCAGTCTGAAAAAAAAAAAAAAAAAAAAAAAAATCCTTAGTTTAGTGTTAACAATTTCTCTGAATTTTCATTTCAATTTCCACAAATTACAATATTTGTAAAACCTGATTTTTAGAACTGTTGTGATGAATTGTACTGTTTGTTAATTAGTTAGTTGTAATGAGTTACATTAGGAGTGGCAGGCTGAGTGAGGTGTGTGGTATGACCTTTAGTTACAGGAGAAACACTAGGCTGAGTGAGGTGTGTGACCTGACCTTTAGTTACAGCAGAAGTAACAGGCTGTGTGGCATGACCTTTAGTGAAAGTAGAAGCGACAGGGTGAGGAAGGTGTATGTCATGACCTTTACTTAGATAGAAATGATAGGCTGAGGGAGGTGTGTGACATGACCTTTAGTTACAGTAGAAGTGAGAGACTGAGGGATGTGTGTGACATGACCTTTAGTTACAGTGACAGGCTGAGGAAGGTGTGTGACATGACCTTTAGTTACAGTAGAAGTGACAGGCTGAGGGAGGTGTGTGACACGACCTTTAGTTACAGTGACAGGCTGAGGAAGGTGTGTGACATGACCTTTAGTTACAGTAGAAGTGACAGGCTGAGGGAGGTGTGTGACACGACCTTTAGTTACAGTGACAGGCTGAGGAAGGTGTGTGACATGACCTTTAGTTACAGTAGAAGTGAGAGACTGAGGGAGGTGTGTGACACGACCTTTAGTTACAGTGACAGGCTGAGGAAGGTGTGTGACATGACCTTTAGTTACAGTAGAAGTGAGAGACTGAGGGAGATGTGTGACATGACCTTTAGTGACAGTGACAGGCTGAGATGGTGTGTGACATGACCTTTAGTTACAGTAGAAGTGAGAGACTGAGGGAGATGTGTGACATGACCTTTAGTGACAGTGACAGGCTGAGGGAGGTGTGACATGACCTTTAGTTTCAGTAGAAGTGAGAGACTGAGGGAGATGTGTGACATGACCTTTAGTTTTAGTAGAAGTGACAGGCTGAGGGAGGTGTGTGACATGACCTTTAGTTACAGTGACAGGCTGAGGAAGGTGTGTGACATGACCTTTAGTTACAGTAGAAGTGAAAGACTGAGGGAGATGTGTGACATGACCTTTAGTGACAGTGACAGGGTGAGGAAGGTGTATGTCATGACCTTTACTTAGATAGAAATGATAGGCTGAGGGAGGTGTGTGACATGACCTTTAGTTACAGTAGAAGTGAGAGACTGAGGGATGTGTGTGACATGACCTTTAGTTACAGTGACAGGCTGAGGAAGGTGTGTGACATGACCTTTAGTTACAGTAGAAGTGACAGGCTGAGGGAGGTGTGTGACACGACCTTTAGTTACAGTGACAGGCTGAGGAAGGTGTGTGACATGACCTTTAGTTACAGTAGAAGTGAGAGACTGAGGGAGATGTGTGACATGACCTTTAGTGACAGTGACAGGCTGAGGAAGGTGTGTGACATGACCTTTAGTTACAGTAGAAGTGAGAGACTGAGGGAGGTGTGACATGACCTTTAGTTTCAGTAGAAGTGAGAGACTGAGGGAGATGTGTGACATGACCTTTAGTTTTAGTAGAAGTGACAGGCTGAGGGAGGTGTGTGACATGACCTTTAGTTAAAGTAGAAGTGACAGGCTGAGGGAGGTGTGTGACATGACCTTTAGTTACAGTAGATATAAGCTGAGGGAGGTGTGTAAAATGACTTTTAGTTAGGTGTTTACAAATTAAAAAAAAAAAAAGACAAACACACACATATAAATATCAAAAAGGAAAAAATTGAACACGAGATACGAAACATTATTAAATTATTCATCCCTCCTGCCCGCCCCTCCCACTCCCTCCACCCCCCTCCCCCCGCCCCCACCCACACCCACACCCAAGCACACACACAATACACACAAACATGCGTGCACACACACACACATCATAGTACACAATCATAAATAGTACACAAAAATACAACACACAAATTCTGAAACTCTCAAACTCCCTCATTCAATGATAGTAATTTAGTTTAGACTGGAAAGGGATAAGCTGTTGTGAATTATTCGGAGTTTGGCTGCCTACATGGTGGGGTAAAAACGGTCATGCATGTAAAGGCCCACTTGTGTACATATGTGTGAATGTGGGAGTTGCAGCCGACGAACGAAGAAGAAGACAATGAAGAAGAAGGTAGGTCTTCAGACTGGATTTGAAAAACTGCAACGAAGATGAGTGACAGAGAGGCTGAGGAAGTTGGATTCCAAAGAATGGGGGCTTGGTATGAAAATCTGTGTTGGCCATACGTTTTGGTTCAAACAGGGGGGATCCTAAGCAGGCGGGTGTCAGCAGTTACAGCAGAAGCGATAGGTTGAGTGAGGTGTGTGACATGACCTTCATTTACAGTAGAAATGACAGGTTTAGGGAGGTGCATGTGTGACGTGACCTTTAGTGACACATGACCTTGACATTGTGCCAGTCCTGAGTGAACAGCTGATCCAGGAGGCCATGTTGCCAGGACTACGCTGTCTGCGTCAGGACCTGGCCATCATCGCTCCGGAACATGAGGAGGTCGTGTCCTCCATGATCCGTGACTATGAGGCCAAGCTGGAGAATGCTCGTCCGGACAGGTGACTGGGATTTGTGTTTGTGTGTGTTGGGGGGCAGGGGTGGGGTGAGGGCTTGGAGGGGAGCGGGAGGGGGGTGGGGGTAGGGGGCAGGAGTGCGTATGGGTGTGTATGTCTATGTATGCATTGTGTGTGTGCATGTGCGTGTGTTTCTGTGTGTGTGTGTTTCAATTTCAGTTTTTCAAGGAGGGCTCACTGCGTTTGAGCAAATTCATGTATGCTACACCACATCCGCTAAGCCTGACCAGCAGCATAATCCAGTGTGCTTAATGAGGCCACAAGTGCATACACATATTTATGTATTATTTAGAGTGGATGTCTTCCACAGAATATTGCCTGAGGACAACACTTTTGTTTCTGTGGGGAGAGGGGTGGGGTTAGAAGAAATGATTAACAAATATGCATGCTGCACACGGGACAAAGGTTTATCTTCTCATCCAAATGACGAGACACTCATTTTGATTTTCCAGTCAAACTTGGGAGAAAGGGCGAGAGCAGGAATTGAAACGAGACCCTCATGGACACAGTATTGGCAGATGAGCTTATTATCCGTTCTGTCACCTTCCTCTTCTTTGTTATGTAAATGTGAAAAGTATGTGTATATTTCATGCCATACGCATGCCGAACTCATTGCGTCATAAAATTGTTTCATGTTCAGCCGCAGCGGGAGTGTGGTCAGCAGTTCAGCGGAGGACATGAAGGCTCGAGTGATGTCTCGGATCAAGGACACCACCTCAAAGGCCAACATCTCCAACATCTTCACCCGCAAAAAGTGACCGCTGCCACCCACGGTGTCCCTTGGTCAGGTCTGCCCTGTCTGTCTGGAACAGACACCAGATAGGCTGTGGATACTTTATGGCATTGTAGCTCCCCTGCACAGGCTCAGTGTATATATAGTGTGTGTGAAATGGGGTGCTTTGGAGAAATACCTTTACCCTTGTATTTTTCATCTTTTTTATATATTTTTTTGTATATCTTTTTAATAGAATTGGTGGCTGAGTCCAGTATAAAAATTGAGAGGTCCTCTGAGCTGTTAATCGTACAATGGTCTTTCTAAAACGTACATATTTACTCCTGTATTTCTCATCTTTTTTGTTTTGTTTTTGATAGAATTGGTGACTGAGTCCAGTATAAAAATTGAGAGGTCCTCTGAGCTGTTAATCGTACAATGGTCTTTCTAAAACGTACATATTTACTCCTGTATTTCTCATCTTTTTTGCTTTGTTTTTGATAGAATTGGTGACTGAGTCCAGTATAAAAATTGAGAGGTCCTCTGAGCTGTAAATAGTACAATGGTCTTTCTAAAACATTCATCTTTACTCCTGTATTTCCCATCTTTCTTCTTTTTTTTTATTGATAGAATTGGTCACTCAGTCCAGTATTGAAAAAAATTGGGGGCGCCCTTTGAGCTTTAAGATGTGTGAGGACCTGCAGGACCTTTGCTGGAAACACTTGCCTTCACTGGTAATGGTGTTGATGCTTGGTCCAAGGATAAGGTGGGGAGAGGATGTTCAGGGTGCAACTTTTTTGTCAAAATTGTCTCTTCACTTTCATTCCCCTTGTTCTTCTTCACTGCAAGTTTGACAAAAGGTTTAAAAGAAACTTCACCCTCACCTTCACAGGCCAACCATTCATCCCAAAGCAAGTGTCTTTGTTAAGGTACATCATTCACCGAGTGAGAATATTGCACCAGAGGTCTTTGTTGTTGGACAGAACTGAACTGCATTTTGTGTCCTGATGTTGTTGTTTTTTTTCCTTTGGAGATAATCACTTTGTAACAGCAGTAGGCTTAAGTTTATTTTGGACATGCTCTTTTCTTTTCTTTTCTGTTTTTACTTGTTTTATGAGGTGTAACAGACATAGAAGTGTTGACATGCACTGACACCGTAAAACTGACACTCATTTGACAGCATGAGGCATACAGCTTACTGTTGTATGACATTTTGTGTGAACTCAAGATGCCAGAGGACCAGTATGTTGTGAAATTCCTTGCATTACACCAGTGCACACTGAACACCATAATTATTATCATCGAAATGCTGATACTTTTGCTCTGTAGTTGTTGACCTATAGATATGTGCAAATAACTCTTCATCACAGATGATTGAAATGCTGGTACTTTCCTCTAACTGTTGGTCAGTAGATATCTGAAAATAACTCTCCATCACGTACGGGATGATTAAAATGCTAGTACTTTCCTCTGTCGCTCTTGATCTGCCACCAGCAAGAGCAAAGGTACACGCAACATTCGTTTCACAATTATAAAATATTTTAAAAGTGTGTAGTTCACCTTTTCAGACTAGAAAATGCTGCCAAGCATGTTGTTCTAAGCCTACACCCAAACCCATATGTTGTAATACTCCAATTTTTTGTCTGTTTTGCTTATGTTAAGGTTTGTACTTAGTTGAATCCCTTGAGTGCCAAGCATGTATCACATATGGCTTAGTGACATCACTGATGACGTCAGTAGAGGAAGGGAAATAACCCTGGAAGGCTGAAAATTCACACAGTTTATCCAGAGTGGTGTATTTCTGGACCATTTTCTGTTTTAGGCTTATTGTTTTGGATATTGTTTTATGACTTGAAACACCACTTTCTACTTTTTTCCCCTGGCTCTAAAGTCAGTGTTGTTGCATTAATTCTATTTACTATCTGCAAGATGATAGCTTGCCTGTACTACATCCCTCATAGCAGATCTGTAATTGCTACCATTTCGAATTATTTTTCAAAATCAGTCTAAATCTCCACACCTTCATCTTTTATTTCTCACTTTCCAAGTGAATTTTTATTTCACAGTACATATGTTATGCAAGATAACTTTCTGTATGTGTATATTTGTGATGATTCTTTTTCTTTGTTGTCAACTCTGTGTGTATATGTGTAAAGATTCTTGCATTTTCTTTTGTCTCTTCATGAAATTAAAATGTCTTTTTGTCTTCTTCATTCCACTGGCGTCTTTGCGTCAGTGTGAACAGCACATATTTGTGTGAATTGATGACGACTTGCGATTGAGTTTATTTTATCTTGTGAAGCATGTACTGCTTTCTGTGACGATTTGAAGTGATTTTGTCAAGGTTAGTGATGGGCTGCAGGGTACCTAACTAATCTGTTCTGTTGAAAGATAGTTCATGGTGAATTTAGTTAATGGTGATTATATTTTCTGATGATTTTCTGAGATTATTAAGTGTGTGATTATCTGATATGATCATTCCTTTATTTACTGATGTTTCATAAATCTGTGTTTATTTGTATTAAACATTGCATTTGTTTTGCTTTTTACTTTCGTCTTGATTATCGTGTATATATTACAATTATATAACCTTTTGCTGGATTTGGAAACAGAGCTTTAGAATAAAGAAATCTAGTTGGACAGTATAAAAACTTTGATCTCTGAATTTCAAATGGGCATTTAAAAAGAAAAATTAATGATTGAACTCTAAGAAAGGTCACTTTAGGCATTGTGTGCCACATTTTGCATAATATTATTTAAAAAATGGATTTTCTCAAAATTACTGTTCCTTCTGCTATTCCTTCTTTTTTTCCTTTTCTCTGCTTTTTACTTAACCTCAAAATTCAGTGTGACACCTCATTACCTTTACAGAGCTATGGTTTTCTTTTTGCTGTGTGTGATTGTTTTGCTGTTGGATCAAGTATTCCCTGTGTGTGTTTGTTATTGTGCTTTTGTGGGAAGAACAATCCAGTGCTGTGTAAAAAATAGAGTGGGTAGCTCAAGCAAAACAAGTGACTGAACCTTAAGATTTTATATATGAACTTCGCACTCCTTGCATTGACATTTGAGGTTTAAATGTACATAAATGTCATTCAGCTATTATTAGTTGAAATGATAGTTTTCCTCTTTTTTTTTCTTAAATATGTAAAAATCATTTTTAATCATCTAAAGTAAAAGTAAGAGTTGTATTCTAGCCTTTGTCACTTCATATATTTTGTAACATCCTTGATTTAAAAAAAAGAAGAAAAAAAGGGTCAGGCTTGATCCATCTCAGTGTGTGATTTATAGGACATCATAGATAATAGTTGTGTGATTAGCCTGTCAATGTAAGCAGCTAAGCATCCTGGGTGAAAATAATGTAGCCAGGACTATCCTTATAAATATTCATGTACCATTCTGGATAAAAATGGTGCAGCATGATTCATGATTGTTCATATTCCTATAGAATCCAAGGCAATTATTGTGCTGTTTCACTTGTTGTTCATATTCCTCTTGCATCTAAGGTAATTTTTGTGAAGTTTCACCAATCTCTGCAGATACATAGTTCAGTAGCTATAATGGGTTTTCCACACAAGTACCTTCTAGTCCTCAAATAACTTTCAGTGCAGTGACAGCTTAAAAATGCATACACAGCTCTTCCAGTACAAACATGTAATTGCTGGTGATAAACTAAAAAGTTTGATGAATTCAGTGTAGATTCCAGCATAACCGGACAGGTGGAGATATAAAAGATACCAGTGTGGAGGAGGTATTTGTAACAATGATTTTCATCTCATTCAGGAATACATTATGTAATTCAAAGGTGTTTATTGGAATATCTCTAGTGAGTAGCTATTCTCTATTTTGGGTTGTGGTTAATTTTATACCTTTAGCGTGTTGCTATTATTTGGTTTGAGTCCTGATTTAACCATTTACTTCAGTCAGGATTGCACCCTGATTTTGATTTTTTTTTTTCATGGCAAGCATAACTGCCTGTTCTCAAGAGCCTTTACTGTTATTATTTTGAACTTTTTCTATTCTTAAAAATGTTCCAGTCGTTATGAAAGGGTTTCAGAATCTACTTTGGCACTTACAGCTGCAGGCTAAGCATTATATAAATGCATATGATTATTATTAGTACGTTTGAACAAATTTTTTGAGTAACTTCATAATGGATATTAGTATTTTATCTCAAAATGGAACAAGGTGTGTAAGTTCTTCAGAGAATATGACATGATTAGGATGGAAAATAAAAGATCACCAAGGCAGCATGATGATCAATCCACCATCCCTTAAAGGATATTTCATAAATGTATACAAATGTCAGATTTGATTGGTTCATTTTGGTCTCTGCTGTGGTTCATGTGTGGTTATCACATGGACAAATGACATGTTGATGTGTTGATGTGTATTTGGACATGTTAGGAAAATTGACCATGAAAATGCATGTAGCTGTATAGTTGAAACTGACTATGAAAGCACTTTTTCATTCACATACAGTACAAGTAAGGAAAATTGACTGTGAAAGCACTTTTTTTTCATGCATGTTTATTACAAGGTAGGAAAATTGACTATGAACAGGGTTTTTTTTCATAAACTTATTGTAAAAGACAGGAAAATTGATATGAAAGCACTTTTTTTTCATAAACGTATTGTGCCAGATGGGAAAATTGACTACAAAAGCACCTTTTCATTCACATATATTACAAGGTAGTTGGAACATAATTGACAATGGAACGCTTTGTTTTCATAGACATATTGTACGAGATAGGAAAATTTACTGTGAAAGTACTTTTTCACTCATATACAGTATAGCAAAGTGAGAGCTGTGTGATCAATGGTTTCTCCATTGCAGTGAGAATTTGTTTACAGCTTAGTCTTTTGTGAAGGATGATGCCTGTCAAACTTGGAGGCAAAGTTTGCACTGGCTCTTCATGCTGCAGCCTTGGGGGTTAGTTGGCCTTTGGGAACCACCCCTAATGCGGACTGTCCTAAAACCCTCTTGGCCGAGAGAGTGGGGATGTAACTTGGGCAAGACACTCTCCACCATAATCAAATTCTAGCCCAGATAGTTTGGACAGCAGTTGCCTCCTCTGCTGTTCTGATGGTCATAGTTGGACACAACTGACTATCATACATATGTAGTACAAGGTGTTTGGAACATTGACAGTGAAAGCACTTTATTATTATTATTATTATTGTTCACCACATTTGGTACATGTTTCACAATTATATATTGACATGGAAAAAAAACCCATGGTAAACTGGTCAGTCTGTGAGGTCCTAGGGCACGGCACAGTGCAGCCACTCCAAACATGGCCATTTAGTGTTGTATACTGTCTGTTTTTTTTGTTTTGTTGTGTGTGTGTGTGTGTTTAATGGTACTTGAATATTCAGCATTTTCACTCACCATTGCATGGTGAATTTTAAGGATGTCAGTTTTGTTGTTGGTGTTTTCCTTAAAACTTGTGCCTTTTCCTAGAATTAATATTTGGCTGTGATTTGTACTCCTCCATACTGTATATAATGCAGTAGCTTTGGTAATGTTGAAGATATAAATAACATTCAGTTACAAGCTTTAGTAATGTAGTTTCAAATCGCAATAATATTACAGACCTTTGTCTTTGGAAATACTCAGCTTTTGAGTTCAATTTCGTTGGAATATAATTACTGAGTAATGTTGAGAATATGAACCATTGGTGCATTTTAGTTTGAGTACTTGGGAATTTGTGAAATAATCATAAGAACGCTTGTACGCAGTGGGGAAAGGATAAAGAAAGGATTGACTGGTGAATCTGAGGACGATAGGGCTAATTACTTATCTAGTTCTGAATTTCTTGAATTGCATTTTAATTTTTTTAAAGATATGTATGTAACAGCTCTTGACTATAACCTAGTCATCAGCAGGGCAAAACAACTGGTGGATTCGATTGTTTACAAAATGCAGTGGTAGATTAAGTGTTATAAGATATATGTATATCTGAATACTGCATATAAAATGTGTCAAACCAGGGAACAGGTAGTTTGTTTTTAGTGATTGTGGTTAACAGTTGTTCTGAATGTCTAATCTGACAGTACAAGTTTTTAGCAGATTGTGGTAAACTGTTGTTGTGAATGTCTAGTCTGACACTACTTGTGCCTAAAAATTTTGGTTTTCATTCTTTGTGACTTTTGTGTATGATTTCATTCCTTCATCTCTTCTCTGTTTTGGGGATTGTAATTATATCCACTATAAGGCTTTAATATTTTGTGTATCCTATTTGTGTATTTGTATGACTCATGATTGTATAATGTTACTTGTCTGGCTCATGAATGTATAATGTTATTTTCCTGAGTGTTTATCTTGGTCACAATTAAGGCATTTTTATTAGAACTCAAGGATTTCTCTTGAGTAAACTGTAGCTTGGGTGTAACCATGCTGTGTACATAACGTTGCTTAATGACAAAGTGCTGTTTGAAAAGTGTATGTTGACTGTGTAGTCAAGATGTATGTGTGACCTTCCATCACATGTCACCTTTTTGTCATTTTTTATCATTCTTCATATTTTCTTAGAATAATCACTTTTATGCTCAAGCAGTAAAAACCACTTTCAAATATAGGGCCAAAACTAGTTTCCTACTTAAATATTTCTGTTCAAGGCCTTATTAAAGGAACATCCTTTCTTTTTGCCCCCTAACTGTATAAAAGAGACTTGTAATTCATGGTAGAAGTTGTAACATTTATGTTTTAAATTGGAATTAAAACCTCTTCTGGAAGCCTACAGTTTCAGGTCAATTTTGTTTCAGAATCAATGGAGAGGAAATATTCTTCCCATTTTATTTATCTCCCCAATAATCAGCAGCCTGTGCTGGGGTGTTTTTAAATTTGAAATTCAAACCCAAGTACTAAACCATAGGTATACATATACTTAAAGTGTATCAATCGCTTTTTATAATTGAATTTCAAAACCCAGTACATGTACTAACCTGTTACATATTCAGTTCTTAACCAGAAGCAATTGTACTGAATCTCAGAACTGTAAAAGTATTTCTCATGTACCTCTAAATCACAGTATCAGAATGCACTGGTTGTTTTAAACACCAAATTTGTGGTAATGTCTTTTTTTTTTTTTTTTTAATGTATATTTTGATTCAATCAAGCAGTTAGCAAAAGGCAAGATATCTAGACTGGCCTATCACATTGTTTTTTTTTTGTGTGTGCTTTTTTTGTTTTTCACTTTTCATATGGCGTTTTACATTGTTGTTGGGATTTTTTTCAGCTTTCCATATGGTAGTGTAATAATATAATTGTAACACTACAACAAAAATATTATTCATCTATGTAATGTTGACAGTGTAAAATAGCAAAATTCAGAATGAAAAATATTAAAATGCAGTTTGAGGTTAGTGCACTCTTCCTGTCATTTCAGTTAGATAATCAGGAGCTCTGTTTTGACTGTTCATCATTTCACATAGCTTCCTTTCACTTCTTGGTTTGAAGTGGCTGACTTTACTCCCAGATGGTGTTGGCAGTCGGTGAGAATTGCTGGAAAACACTCCATGACCAGGTTGTATGAGCCACCTTAGCAGCATTGAGTTCATGCAGTGTTGGGAATTTTCCCATGCGCACGGAAAATACTCAGTGCTAGGTAACCTTTGTGCTGCTTACAGAACCATGCCATGCAGATTAGAGGCATGCATGCTTTTTCCCTCTGTTTTTTTAAATTTTATTTTATATAAATTAAAAAAAAAAAAAAAAATTTTTTATTAAAGTGTTGCTTATGATGAATTTTCCATGATTACATTCATTCATGGTTGGTTACATTTTTTTTCAAAGTTGTGAAGCAGAGAATGCATTTAACGTTTGATATGTTCATCATGCTGTGTAGTGATTATATTCATTTGATGTTGTGAAGTGGGAAGTAACTACCATAAGTTATGTAAATACTAGAATATATTGTTTGAAATATCTTCACCGTCCAATATTCCAGTACATGCCTTGTCATTCATTTCTTCGGTGTTGTTAGATGTCTGTCAGTGAGGAATATTGAATAGAAAGAGTGGGGTGGGCTTTTTTTCTGGCTGTAGGTTGTTAGCATGCTTAACAGGCAAGTGTGTAAGAATTTAAATAAAATTCACTTTTTCAGTGGAGCATTTTATACCCGAAAAGGAAGTAGTGGTATGTTATCACGAAATTACAGTCCTATTATCTGTATAACTGGTAATGGCAGAGGTGGTGTGTGATCACCATGACTAAATTACAGTGATATTATCTGCTTGAACTGTTTTGAGGATGGGTCAGATGAGTTTTAACTGGGAATGACAAAAGAGAGAAGTGTGTGTTTCTGATTCTTCATGAGAGAGTGACAGGCTTAGTATCCTAATTTAGTTCATGGTGTCAGGTCCTTTGTATGGATCTGTGTTCAACAGTTTATGAATACTAACAAAAGATGGCTGCTTGTTTCTGTGCTATTTTGAGAGCAGTTTAATAATAATAATAATGTACATTTATATGATGCCCTTTCTTTCTTAGAGCTCAGGGCGCTTTACACGAAAGAAACAGTTACCTAGGCTGTAATTTTTGGTTAGGGGTGTTAAAAATGCAGTTCTTGTGTCCATAGTAAATAAACGTAAAAGAGGACATGCCCAGAGTCCTTATTGAGGTACATGTTTTGCATGTGTGGTTTTGGCATGTCTTTGCAGTGTTCCCCATTTAGGTGACTCTTCAAGTTAAGTTAAGCAGGTTCCCAGGACTTTTCTTGTGTTCTTTCTGGACACATAACTTGGCACTTTCTAAACTTACTTTTTATTTATTAATTATTTTTCAACTAGAGCTTAGGATGTCTGAATTGCTCATTTACTGTTTGGTTGTCATGCTGGTGTGTATTATGTAATATCTTAAATTTTGTTATGTTGCAGTATGAAATTTTTGTATTTGGCTTTATTTCCTGCATTATGTTGTTTTTTGTATTCAGGTTCTTATTTGTGTTAATCTGTTTTTTTGTTGTTGTTTTTTTGTTTTATTTTTTTAAAATTCCTGACAGTTCCATGGAATGGTTTTATTTTCACATTCCATGGGATCAGTAATGATGGTCATTTCAGCCTTGACACGACACTGTGCAAACAATTAACACTCATAATCCAAAACAACTCCTCTCTCACAGCATACTTTTTTTTTTTTTTTTTTTTGGTACTTGGGGAACACTGCAAAAACAACAACAGTTAGGGAGCATGAGGTACAGTACCACCCAGCCAGCGTAGTCAGTGTCACTGGGTTCTGAGAGGGGGAGAACCTAATTCTGTTACCATTTGAAAACAAGGAATAGGTGTTCAATCTTTCCTGGAATGGGGTTTGTGAAAAGATTCTGATCAGTGACGGATGTTTTCATGGTGATAGTTTTAAATATTAATTGAATATATTTGTTGTTGTTGTTTTCTTCCTGATACAGTGACTTTTGACCACACCATTGCTTCCTGTTCTTTCCCCCCAGGTGTTAATTTCCAGTCTTGACCATACACATCAGTCCTGGCTTGACTTCCAAAGTGGATATTTTTTGACAGTGTTAACTGTTTTGCATGTGACTTAATATATGGCCCCAGCATGTGGCATGTTTAGAACTGGGACATGTCTAAAGATTCCAAACATGTTGCACATGTGTTATCCATGTGCTAATGCATGTAAAATGGTGTCGTCTTTGTTTTGATGTCCAAATTGGAAGTAACACCAGGACCAAAACAGTTTTCATATGTCAGCATCCTTTTCCTGTTTTAAGAGCAGTGCAGAAGTTTTGCAGTGAAATTGTTCTTGCAGTGTAACATTTCCCAGTTATCTCAGTGAAGAGGTCACTGTAACCCTTTCACAGACCCTGTATCATTAACACAAGACAATGGAAACAAATGATCTGCACTCAGCCATTTGCGATCCACCCAAAGCTTGAGAACTGACTATTACAGAAAAGGCTATTCCACAATTACTACTTTTATGGCCAACTAATTACTTGAATAGCACCCATACCAAATGCATGACAATTTAATGATAGTCCGGCAAGCTTTGTTTTATTGTATTGATTTTAAAATGTGTAGCAGTGAATAGAAGGAAGGAATTAGTGGATTCAATTTATTGTCATGTTCATGTATTTGGGGAAAGTGCAAACAAAACAAAACAAAAATTGTGGAGGTGGAATGGCATATCTTCAACTGAATATGTTCTTTCCACCCCACGCCCCCCAACAACCCTCCCCTCCAAAAAACAACAAAAACCCCACCCTAAATAGAGAAATGATATAAAATTAGCTGAGCATGCAAGCATCTGAAAAATTGGAATAACCTTGTTTCCAAAGACGGCTTTGATCCCATTCTCTGAATGAAAATGAACTGCATATAAAAAATGTAATCAAGATTTTTTCCCCCAAAGCAGAACACTGCAGATCAGTTAAGCATTCATTCAAGTGAAAAAAAATTCCCAAGTCTGAAACATTTGTTCAAACCCCACAAGTGAAAAAAAAAAAAAAATCTTCTGCACCTCACTGCAAAGCAGGACCTCTGGGGTGGGGGTGGGTTGCATGAGCAATCTTTGCAGCAATAAGTTTGCATAACATTCCCATCTCCACACTCAGTAAATGCTCTCACGATTGTGCATTTAAGTCGGCACAGTGCTTTTGCCAAAAACTGACAATGACCATTCTAGTGAGATGGCCAGAAAAAAAGATTATGGGATGTTCTGAACAACTTGACAGAAATGGTCTGGAAACTAGTAAGAAAACTCAGAAAAACTGGGAGATGTAATGTCACCATCAGCAGCTGTATGGCTGCTACCACAAAAGCTAGGAGGTTAAAGGAACATATCAATTTGTACAGCAGATGGTAAAATGCTACTCACTGTGATTGCAATCTTATCTTCTGATGTGGTTTGTTGGTATCTTGTAGTCTTAATTTCTGTATTTGAAGAAAATATAAAGTGTACCTTTCAGTACAAAAATGAAGTTTCTGTATTTTTCTTGCCCCTTTTTTCATTTTATGTGTGTGTGTGTGTGTGGACAAGGTAAAGGCTGACCAGAGTATTTGACATTGTTGCATACAATCCAGGTGACCACACAGGGGTTTAACAGGACTGCCTGACTGAATAGAAAATATTGAACTAGATCGAACAAAAACTGTCATGACTGGAGGGAACCTGCAAAACAACAAAGTCTAGGACATATCTTAACCTGTAGACAAATAAGATGAGGCTGTGTAGAGGACACTAGTCCTCCTGCTGAATTTATCATCCACAGATTAAAGAAAAATGTAAAAAAGGTGGAAGAAAATACATCAAAACCACACACAATAAAGGCTATATAGGTAAATAACACTGCAGAATGGACAGCTAGTGCCCATTCCAGTGTGTACAATATCAAGTACTACCTTTTCACCAGAGGAAAACATTTACAGTTTATCACAGGACGCAGAGGAGAAAAAAGTGTGAGGACCTGCTGTAAGAAAACCGAAAGGGGAGTGGACTGGGAAGGCAGAAAAAAGCACACTATGGCGAAAGGAGAAAAAAAAAAAGAGAAAAAAGGCAGAAACAAAAAGAACAATAGAAAAGAGGAAACTTCAAGCACAGAAGGCAGATGCCTTATACTGACAGTCCTCCTATGTGCCATGAGTTAACCTGGGCATTACTCCCCACGAAAGAAGGCATGCAGCTGAAATATTGGGAAATAAAAAATACATGCCAAGATCTACCAGTCTCCACATTTGTTATTTATCATGTTAGGTCCACTCCTATCTGGGTGACTTTCCTGATTAATATGATTATTAATAAAATATTTAAAAAATCTGGATACATTCAGATATTTTAGAATGTGACAAAATCAACAATTACATGTGCCAAAATACATCACTCAGTCATAATGATTTGCATGTCACAATGGTACTCAGTGTATGAAAATAAAGTACCTGCATTAAACATACTTGAATTAATGCTTACTTAAAGATAAATAAATATGTGTGGATTTGCCAACCTTTATATCCACACACAACTGATTAACAAGCAACCATGGGATCACTGGTCCTGATACACGTCTGTCAATGAAAGGAAGTCAGGTTGGACCAGATGAAAAATCTTGGTTGTAGATTAGACAAACTATGCCTATCCACAAAAGAAACACTTTATTTTCTGACATGCTCGTAATAACAATAAGATTTAATAATAGCCAGAAACGTAAACCTAGCATTCCATCAAGACAATGAGACCCGTCTTTCCCTGCCAGCGGATCCATCATTACCAGACATCACAGGGTGGCCAGACTGCAGTCTGCAACAGACCACTAGCAGTGGACTCACCAGCAGTGGAGAAACACTCTATTTACAGATGAAAGTCGCTTTTGTATTGACAATCCTGACGGGCGAATTCGGTTTTATCAGAAAGTGGGTGAATGGCATGCTGAAGACTGTGCTTGAGAGAAACGCTTGGGGTGGTCCAAGTGTGATGCTGTGGGGTGGCATTGGTCTTGATAAATATCTGGGACCAGTGTTTTTCCAGTGTTGGCCCTGGAAGAGGACATGGTGTGAAGCTGAGGGGTTTGCTGAACAGGTGTTTCGTCCTCATGTTTTGCCAAACTTCCAGCAGGACCAAGATCAGATTCTCCAGCAAGACAGCGCCCAGGCACACACTGCGAGGCACACAAATCATTCCTGCAACTGCTTGGAATCAACACAATGGTCACAATGGTCTGGCCAGCTCTCAGCCCTGATTTAAACCCAACCGAACATTTCTGGGATCTTCTTCAACAACAGGTCAGTCAACCAGATCTGCCCAAGGCCAGCAACAGTGGCCCAGCTGCAGTACAGTCTTCAAATGGTTTGGAACAACATCCCAAGAGCAGCAGTTAATGGTTTGGTGCGCTCGATGCCTCACAGAGTTCAGGCCATTACTGATGCCAGTGGCGGACACACTCGTTACTGATCTGCTCTGTTGCCAGCTGCCAAGAAACTTTTGTTGGCGACTGTCCCTTCTGAAAGTCTACCTGTGTGCCACTATGTGGTAGTGAATCTGAATGTCATTGTGATTTAATGACCAAAAATGGAATGTTTAAACCAATCAAATCAAATGAAAATGAAAATTTGCATTTCTTTTGTGGATGAGAAAAAAAAGGCCATTCTTCTAAAAAAATAAAACTGTCAATAACAAAACTGTTCATTTCTACCCATCACCCTTTGTTTCTATAAAACACCACAGCTTCTTTCTTGCAATCTTGTCATGTCTCTTACATGGTTACAAAAAGTTAGTTGTCAATTTGAAATTCTAGTAATCACCCCAACCCCATCAACTTCATCTTGGTTTTTTTAAATATTTTTTTAATTTATTTTTTTGTTGTTGACAGGTCAAACCAAGGAAAAGCTAGTGGAAGTGCATGTATTTTAAGGTCTGGTCAGAAGAAGAAAACATACATCGACATGTACCTCTTCAAACAATTCCTATACTTAAGTCTGAATGAAACTTTTGAAAAACTTATGGATACTTTTACTAAATCTGCCAAGGCCATGAAATAGCAGTATCATGAATTTGTGAAGAATTAAACAAACAGAAAAGACCAGAAAAAGGAGATATATATATATATATATATATATATATATAATGACAAATTTTAACAGATTCACTTTCCTATTATAATGATAAAATTCAAACTGATCTATCTTGGAGTTAGTATATAAGCTTTCTTCCCTGTCCACTACTTGGTTTGTGCTGAGTGAAAAGACAGGTGTCAAACAACAGTAAAGTGTGGTAACTCTCTCCATTTACAATGGAACACAACTTCAAGTCAATGCGTCAGGTGGTAAAGTCAATATAATTAATACTCTGATTAATTCTGAAAGGAAATAACAAAAATACATCAAGTTAAGCAGAAATTTTCTCAAAGCATCCCCACAAACTCCCCTCTTCAGATGGAAAGATTGTTGTACAACATGACAAGGAAGATAAACCCAGTAACAGCTTCTTTAGAGTGACAGCTGTAGTACCATGACAGGTAGACACCATTAAGATCTACATTTACCATGCCATCAGAAACAAACAGGACTAACCATTTCATCGTGTGGCTGAAAGTCTTATTAAAGGCTGTGGACTTGTCTCGGGTGAAATGAAAAATGACCAAAAAAAATGTGAACACTTAGTTGCCAGCAATCTTCAGTGGACCATGTTTTAGGCCTCACTGGACTTTTCAGTACTTTTATGTGGAAAAATGTTGCTTCGTGGAATCTGAATCTGTCAAGAATATGCGATGAAAAGAAGGCAGTCCCTATCTTGTGAAATACAAAGTCACAACAACAGGCAGCATGTTGAAAGTACTGATTGTTTCTGCATGATGTTGACAACAGCAGCTGTGTGTAAAAGTATATGTGGAACGAGCCCAGCTTGCAGTGTGCAAACTTTCAATGAAAATAAGACTGATGGTTTAAGAGTGGTTTGGACAAATATCTGCAGACAGACTTGAACTGACCTGCAAATAATGCTTCTAAATGCATTATGTTTTCACCCAACACTCCAGAAAAAGGCGAGAGTTTACATACGTTAAAGGAATCTATTAAAAAATAAATATATAAAACAAAAATACTACAGTATTAGTAAAGCTAGCCGTAAGGACATCAAAGCATCACAGAGACCTTTTCCTCTGTCTCTCCAACAAAGCCACAGACATTCAGAGAATCAACTGCAGCTCATACCTGTCACCACACATCAGTTTTCTCAATCTTAACACACACTCATCATGATTAAAAAAGAAAAATAAATTACCAAAGATGTTCTTACATATATCAGGCAGATAAAATCTTGTATCCAGGTCAAACATTTTCTGTCTCCTTTATCAGCCCACTCATAAGATGGCATTAAGGAATGGTGTACCTTTCAAACAGTGATTCCCACTAAACAAATCTTTCACTCTTTATGTGGGGGTAACAAAATCTGGCATACATATTGCATCACTCTGTTTCACAATGTCAAATATCACAAATCTCAACAAACTTAAACATGCAATACAATATCTCTTCTGCAAAATTATATATTACTCAACAGGTATCTTTTTTGCAAAACCATACATGACTGGACAATCTGAATTTATACTAAAATACTGAGCAGTTTTGCCCGTATGTTCGAAAAACACCATTGAAATGGATTATGTGTTAACATAACCACAAAATCTGAAATGGCCAAGAGCAACACTATTATATTCTGAACAGATAAATATCCTCCTTAATCAGTGAGCTCTTTCTTTGATCCAACAAACATACGACGATACAATTGACAGGAAAACAAGTTTCAAGCTGTCCAAAACAAAGCCTTTGGTGTAGACCAGAAGTCAGTCCTCTTTGTCTGCCCTTACCAGGGACTCGCTGACTGAAGGATGGGATTCATCCATTTGGAATGGAGAGCAGCATGCTCTGCTTTCAACAGACAGTTTGAACTGGACACTTGCAGCCATTCCAAATAAACTTAGTTACCATGACACAAGACCCTGTGACATCCGGTCAAAGCCACAAAGGGTCCATATGGTTAAACAGCTATAAGTCACTGCTTCCTAATTCAGTAAATCATCATTTGAAATGATAACTCCATTATACTAGAGATAATTCAAAGATTATCTCTTCAAATAAGCTTTTTCGCTTTGCATTGTAACATTTTCTGTTGCAAATAAATTAAGTGGTTGATGAATTGCCTTCTAAATATATACATATATATTTGTCCATACATGTGTGCATACTTTATCTTAAAAAGCTGGCAATGAGCCATCTTCTCATTCCTACTGGATTTATCAATTCTTCATCTGAATACTTTTATTTAATTCAGTGCTGTAAATACAAAACAATTTTGTCGAAGGAGACACTCCATCTGTAGTTTGCTCATGCTAACATAAAAAGAAATATCAATAAAATACTACTTGGAATTACACTTGCATTAACACTATAAGAACACCTGCAAGTACAGGTGCCAATAAGGTTTTTATTTTACTTTCAAATTTTGTCATCTAACAAGTGCATTTACTTTTTTTTTTTTAAATATGATTATCTCGTATCTCATAAAATTTTCTGTTTCTAAACTGAAGTGTTTATTTTATCAATACTTCAGCAATATTAATATCAAATATTCATTTCCAATTCATTATCACGTTTTCCGTAACAACACAGGCTCATCACCGAGGCACAACAAAAGCGTGCTGTGCGCAAGGCCTGAGCCTTGTGTCCTGTGTGTGTGCAAACCTTCAGGGCCCGGATTGGCCTCATCAGTCACCTCTGGACCCACAGCCATCAATCTTCCATCTGACTTTTGAAGCCATGGTCATCTTCGAATCCGAAGGACGAACATCACATCACATAAAATTGCACAAGTAGTATTTAACATGTAAAAAGCTTTCCTGAATACAGTAATTCCACACAACAAAAAAGATTAGGAACAACTAATAATATAAAACAAGTGAATGATCAAATGAACGGAAGCAAATGTTCATCAGCATTAATTTTCTTATGCAGCCTCATGTGACTGGAAACGAGACTAAGAGCGGAACAAATTTTATTTGTGAAAACTATTTATAAAAATGCACCATCTATCTGTCTCTCTGTGTAAGTGTCTCTCTGTCCACACACACACACATATATATATCCATATATCATACTGATGAAGAAATATATAAATATATTCAACATTTTCAGTTTTCCCATTCCTCTGCTCACAGAAAATCATATCATTCATACTGGCATCATATGTGAAAGCACAGCTGTAGCATTAACACCTGAAGCCATTCCATTATGGAGTGACGGCCTAGAGGTAATGCGTCTGCATAGGAAGCCAGAGAATCTGAGCGCACTGGTTCGAATAACGGTACAGTCACCAATATTTTCTCTCCCTCCACTAGACCTTGAGTGGTGGTCTGGACGCTAGTCATTTGGATGATATGATAAACTGACGTCCTGTGTGCAGCATGCACTTAACGCACGTAAAAGAACCCATGGCAACAAAAGGGCTGTCCCTGGCAAAATTCTGTAGAAAAATCCACTTCATTAGGAAAAACAAATAAAACTGCATGCAGGAAAAAATACAAAAAAATGGGTGGCATTCTCAGTGTAGCGATGCGCTCTCCCTGGGGAAAGCAGACGAAAAAGAGAAATACAATTATACTATTTAAAAAAAAAAAAAAAAAAAAAAAAAAAATCAATATGTTCACATTCCCAAACACTACTCATACTTGAAATTGTTACAATTTTGCTTTACAAATGGTTCAATTGTCACAGATACTTGAAATCATTATAATGCTGTTTCAGAGACTTTGTTTTACAGACTGAACTGCAACACGTTTGATAAAAATTATTATAATACTGATTTCTGGGAACAGATTTGTCATTACACAGGGTTGAAATGGGTTACACATCTATAAATCATTCTGTTAAATGCTGATTAAGAGGAATAGCATCTGCTTCACGGAAGAGTTCAAATGTGCCACATAAACTTGAAATAATTATGCTGTTTAAAAGAATAAATTTTACAGAATAGAAGGTGCAACTTGTTTACAAACACTTCAAACTTTTATACTGTTGAGCTCCTTCAGTGTCACGCATTATTCTGGCTTTTGCTGCCTATTTGCCAAGCAATTTTGGGGTAGCGGTGGGTAATAATCAAAATAATTACAGCACATAATTACTGCAAGAAAGTATGCCTGCAAAAACCACTCTCATATGAACTCTTGTGCGTGTACATGTACACACACATACACACGCAAAACATATTCTCACCATTGCCTTACTTGTCATCATATGAACCATCTGATATAGTCTGCAGTAAACTTATACCACTGTAAAGCTTTTGTCACATCTTGGGTGTCAAAATCTCAAAGAAACAAGCAGGCATTTCATGCCGTTTTGACTAGACGGTGATGGTTGTCTCTCATTTTGATAGCGTCGTCTGAATTTCAGTTACTACAAATAACATCATGGAATGACCATACAAAGTGTGATTAGGTTTTGCTCCTCATGAATAATTAAAGACAAAAGTGTGAACTGAATGGTTTTTTTTCTAAAAAGAGGAAAGAAAATCCCTTTTTGACAAGCATAGATATAATACTGGTCGTGGGGAACTTTCTTACATTTCAGAACTTCATGGAAATTTCTGTCAAAGGGCACTGTAGAAGTTAAATTACAGAATCAGAGGATTAAAGCAACATCAATACATAAAACACACACAGCTTCAAGAATATGCATAATAGGAAGATGTCTCAATGAATAAATATCATAGCAACAGAGCAAATACTGAGGCATCCTCATGATTTATACATTCTGTTTTCAAATACTTGCTGACAGACGAGGGTAAATAAAATTTGGAACAAATACATTTCTGATTAACAAAAGTAAATAATAGGCTTCATCCTAGGGATAAAAATAAGGCTTTGATTATTTGTTAAGGAGATTTATTTTGTTAGTTTTGTGTTATTGTGCTTTCTTATATATATATATATATATATATATTGTTTTTGGTGGGTTTTTTTTTCTTTTTAAAAAAATTTTTGTCCCCCCCACTCCCCCTTCTCCCAGCAAGATTTCCTGTACATGAAACACTGTACCTTCCATTCATTCCTGACCACAGCAGTCCCCACAAAACAATTACAGGGAGGGAACTCTCCCAGAGCCCATAAAACTGCATGGTCATATGATTATCTCCCATACCATTCAACTGTTTCATGCATCATGCGTCAATTTGCATGGCCTGAAATTTGTTTCCCGGCCAATCAAAACATTTTCCTTCTAGCTCAGATGACCAAAAGGGTACATCTGGGCGTTTGTAAGAGGTTTCAAATGTGGTTATTGGCCAAAAGAGATGTAAGCAAGAAAGTACAAAATAAAAATTTCATTCATCATGATAACACTTAAACTGGAAAACACAACCACATCCTCCTCTTCTGCTTTCTGAATGAGCAAGTGCTCTGAGAATGTCCCAAAAATTTTGTGCAAAAGCAAAATAGGACTAGACACAAACTGTGGTTTTGAACCATGTGGTTTTTAGACTCACTTGTGTAAACAAAGTGAGTCTATGTTTTAACCTGGTGTTCGGTTGTCTGTGTGTGTGTGTGTGTGTGTGTGTCCATGGTAAACTTTAACAATGTCATTTTCTCTGCAAATACTTTGTCAGTTGACACCAAATTTGGCATAAAAATAGGAAAAATTCAGTTCTTTCCAGTCATCTTGTTTAAAACAATATTGCACCTCTGGGATGGGCACAAAAAAAAAGAAGAAGCCAAATTATATGCAATCTGAAATTACTGTTATATATATATATTTTTTTTATTCTCTAAACTTGGCACTTTGATCTGATATTCTGACACAACAAGAGCAGTCATTTTTATCATTTTTTGTTCAAACTAGAATGAACATAAAAGAGAAATTGAATCAACCGTGTCAACCGGGTGTAACTAAACTTGTACATCTATCTGGATCCAGAGAAAATGGCTAAATGTTGCAGTGTGACTGCGGCGATAGCCACGTCTCCTTTACCTTGGACTTAAAAAGAATTTTTAATTGCCCTTAAAGATTTTTTGAATGCCCAAGATACACCAGAATAATATGATTTATATAGCGTTCTCACTGCGAATACCACTATCGATTTGTCGCCCTTTAAAAAAGCATGTTTAAATGTTATATTTTTGAACGTCAGTTGAGGAGCTACGATAGTGTAATGGGTAAGACAGTTTCTTCTCACCCGAACACACGGGGTTCGAATCTGCCGTTAGGACTTTTTTTTTTCTTCTATTAACCCGAAGCTTTAAAAAATAAAAATTTCATTCATCATGATAACAGTTAAACTGGACAACAAAACCACATCCTCCTCCTCTGCTTTCTGAATGAGCAAGTGCTCTGAAGTGCACAAAAACAAAACAAAAAAATACAGAACACATTTTAACGATTAAATTTTTTTTTTTTTTTTTTTAAAGTATATCACAAGTGGGTCTTGAAGGCCTTGCCTCTCTTGTTTTTTAATCTTTTAAAAAATGTTTTAAATGGTGTCACCTGATAGTAGCAGTCTAACTGGTGTTACCAGATACATATACATATAATGCCTGAATATCAAGGCGTATCTTCTTTTTTTCTTTTTTTTTTTAATACAAAAACTGATGCAACCATGCATAAATGTTTTTCACTGACATTATTATTTCTGCACCTTACAGTCTGAACAACGTGATCTCAAACAAAAAAGCAATCACTGTGATCTCAACCAGACAGCCGTAATTTAACCAACACTGGATGCAGTAAGGACAGCACAAAACTTTAAATGCAATTCTCCACTACAACCTAATTCAGTCATTTCTCGTTTTCTGTACTTCTGAAGCTTTGACACACATATCTCTGACTACCAACTACACCTTCCACAGACTGTTGCAAGTCAAAAAATACTGTATTTTGTTTTGTTTTGGTGATGAAATTGATTGTGTTCTTAAGACAGATTTACACACGTCTTCAGAATATGTTAAACTTCTATAGTGATACTGTTAGAAAAACAATACTTCAATCAGGCAACCTACCAAAACCACAAACTGGAAAATCCAGCGCTTATAGCTTTTAGAGGCGTTTGACTGGCTGAGAGTGGACCGGGGCAAGACGGCTCGTCTTTTCACTGTTAGCCGCGCAAAATTTGGCCAAGCAGAGCAAACCGATAGGCCTAGTTTGCATCAGTTTGACATGGTACAGTATATGACACCAAATGGAAAATTAGTCTATTTCTTTCTCAATCTAATAACAGGTCACAGATTTATAAGGGATTTCCATTCCAAAAAGATCAAGGTTCAAACACCCAGCAACAGCTGATGAGGACAAGTTTCCCAAATAAATCAAACAAAGCAGATTCATCTGATTAATCATCCCGTATCTGTTCTTAGAATCAAGTTGTTTCTTAGTTTTTAAAATTCTAGAAACATGAAATTACCCAAATCACGGTAGTTGTTGTTTTTGTGGTTTGTTTTATTTAAAGAACAACACTACCTAAACAGTAAACAGCATGAAAAAAATATATTCATGCACCCTTAAAATTGTGTGTACATGTATATAAATTGCAGTCTTCCAATGCATACACAAAAACAAAACAAAAAAACTGGGCGGGTTAGTTCTTCAGCTTAACCCTTTCGATGGTTCAGGCACCGATCGGCGACTTCCGAGTTGAACGCTTCAGGCACCAATCAGCGACCAGTGCGCTCAACACTTCAGGCGCCGATCGGCCACTTGTACACTAGAGTTACCAACCTCGCTCGTTCTTCTTTTCGTGAAACCACACAAGTTCACCACATGTTTCCGGAATGTCTATTATATGTTTGAGTTGAAAGTTGACACACATTGTCGAATATTTCTGAATTCATTTAGCAGATTTCTCCAGTCGAAGCATGGCCAGCACTTCAGGAAACAAATGAAAGAATGTTTACAACACCATGGAGTCATTGCAAATGAATTTAGACAATAATTTGCCAGCTGGAGTGCCGATTGCTGACAGTGACAGTGGAGAAGAATTCACCAGACCGGTCAAGAATGAGTGTGAGGTGGTGGTGTTTTCCCTAATGGAATTACTGGTGTGTGTGTGTGTGTGTGTGTGTGTGTGTGTGTGTGTTCTTTTCATCTCTGCGCACAGGTGAGTGCACATTTTATTACATTGTGTTATGTCTATGTTTCCAGTTGTATTTCCCAGTCTGTTTGTTCATTTTTCACTTGAAATGGTGTATGTTTTGAAACAACCAAGAATATGTGAAAACTACTCAAAAGTACATACTTTTTCGTTTTCATCAACTGATTTCAAAATTCAATCAATGTGTTAATACAAATAAACATGCTCATCATAATCTACATCCATTGCCCTTTACAATGAGCTATGAATGAAGAAGATTGAATGAGTAGAAGCGAAGCTATGACAGGTTAAAGTGGGTTGGTGGTGACACAGTTTTCCCTCTCCTGCACAGCTGGTTTAGACAGAAGTGTACTGCTGCTCAGCTGTTTTGTACAGTGAGCTAGCTCTGCACCTCTGGCGATGAAAGGGTTAATGTTTCTCAGAATAAATACACTTTGAAAGCTCTGGTAATGTAAAAAACAGAAAAAAACATCCTTCACTTTCATCCGACCTGTTAAGAAAAACCAAGGATGCAGTTAACATCATTCCTGTTTGCTTGTGGTGGATGTGGTTGGCACGGCAGCAGTCTGTCTGTCCTGATGGTGACGTCTGAGATGAACTCGGAGTGTGCTGTTCTGTGCTGTGGCGTAATTGCAGAACTGGCACTGGAATGGCTTTTCACCTGCAACCCCAAATAAAACCCATCAACATTCACCCAGTCAGAGAGTAGTCCTTGCTCCTTGCAATTGTAATAAGAGTTAGCAAGTAGACTTTGCAATCATTATCAAAAAGCTCAAGGTACAATACAAAACATAATAATAATAATAATGGATACTTATATAGCACACTATCCAGAAATCTGCTCTAGGTGCTTTACAAAAACGCTTTCGTTAACATAAAACATTATATATATGTTACATACACACACACACACACACACACACACTGCATACATACATTTTAACATACATGTGTATCTAACAGCTACCCTAACACATACACACACATAGGCAGGCACAAACTTACATAAACACACGCACACACAATACACATTCATATACGTGCATGTACTTATGTACACATACATATGTATACACACATAGTCAAGCACAGCTAACGAAAAGGAAGTGGACCTGCCACAATTGAACTTATTGCTGAGGGAAAAGGTGAGTTTTGAGACGAGATTTAAAAGATGCGAGGGAATCAGAATGACGGAGGTTATCAGGGAGCTTGTTCCACGTCTTTGGCGATTGAAAAGAAAACGATCTGTTTAAAAAGTATTAAACGATATGAAAAAGTAAAAGATATACACAAACAAGAATAGAAAAATCTGACTGCCTCCATTTTCTAAATGTAATCAATGCTTATCACAAACTGTCTGGTACACTTGTCAAACTTTTTTCCTGCTAACTGAAAAGTGTTTCCATGAAATTATATGAGTGTGTTGAATGTTGTGCCAAAGCAAAATTTGGAGTATTTTCCACATGGTATAAAAGGCTGTAATATGTAGTTACGGATTTCAATATTTTCGTATAAATAATCCAGCAGGTTAACAATCAGTCGTGAAAATTTCATTTTCTGATTTTGTATTCAAAACATTATAAATGGACTGTCTTGGGGGAAATGAAAGGCAGAAATCTCACCACCCAGAGTGAGCTAATAAGCAAAATGTTCACCCCAAGTAACACATCATACCTGTATGGATGCGGTTATGAGCTTTCAGGTGACTGCGTTCCACAGTTGAATATTCACAGTTTTCACATTTGAATGGTTTCACACCTACAAAACAGAAAACATTTTCAGAATATAATAATAATAATAATAATAATAATAATAATGGATACTTATATAGCACACTATCCAGAAATCTGCTCTAGGTGCTTTACAAAAAACGCTTTTGTTAGCATAATACATCATATCTATGTTACATACACACACCAAAATGTGACTACACACACACACACGCACGCACGCACGCACCCACCCACCCACACACACACACACACGCTGCATACATACATTTCAACATACATGTGTATCTAACAGCTACCCTAACACATACGCACACATAGGCAGGCACAAACTTACATAAACACATGCACACGCACACACAATATACATCATATCAATATTCTCACTCTTACACTTTCTTAAAATTTTAAAATAAAACATGACCATTCCTGACAAAGGCTGTGTGTATCTTAATGTTCTCACTCACATGCACAATGTGACAAAGACAAAAGAAACTACATGTGTTGTATGAGTGTGTGCTAATATGCATGAAAAAAAACAACAAACTTTTCTCTCTCTCTTAAGTGCTCTTTTCAAAAGTCATTTTATTTCAAAAGCTAATGAATACATTTATGGAAATTCAATGTACCAAATTTTGAAAGTTTATTTTTCTTTTTTCAAGACTCCATTTTCTCTATAATAAAATAAAATATATCTCATTAAGAAGATGTGCACATGACAGCACATAATCATTACACCTATGCACATGACAACACAGGTTACAGTTACACATGTGCACATGACAACACAGACTGCACAACAGCAGCCATGCAATATTTGGAAGAGACTGATCTGAAGGGCATAACACTTGCAGGCCTGTTAAGGCAAGAATTCAATACAAACTGGATACATGTTTAAAATGTTTTTATTCTATCTTATTATTTTTACTTTGTACGGCGTAACTGAGCACATTTTACATGGAAAAGTGCTTTATAAATCAATTACAACTACTACTTATTATCATTATCATTACTGTTGTTACTATTACTGGTTTTAGTATTATTTGTATTGTATTAGTATTGTTCTCATCATTAATGTTATAAATATTAATGTTCATCATAGTAAGGTTGAAAGTCTTTAATCTACAAATGACACTGATTTTTCTCTTAGTCATCTGTCGGTGGCTACTGAGGGTTAAACTTCAAGATAAAGGACCATAAGAGAACGTGTTTTATGGCATGTAACAGAGTCTATGGGCAGTACTATCTATTGTATAAGATGGGAAATCAGATTCTGAGCCCTGATGTCAAATTGCATAAACTAATGTCAAACACTGAAAAAGAGAAGCCAAGATGTCACAATCCAAATCATGGCTACTACTTACTATGATTCACAATATACTATACTAATCCAGGTACTGAACTGCAACTCCACCCCTAAAAAAACATGTTGTTGTTTAACAATCTACAGATCATAAAGTAATATTATAGCTTTTAGCACCCATCAAATTATAAGATAAAAGTTGTTTTTAATTCATAACAATTTAAGAGGAAACTGGGGGCGTGGGGTGGGGTGTGTAGATGACAGGAGAGTGCAGTATGCCACAAGCTGAATTTATAACACAAAATGAAGTGTTCCTTACCAGTGTGCTTGCTCATGTGCTTCTTCAGATGGATGGGCTGGTTAAAAGCTTGGTCACACTGTGTACACTTGTAAGGGCGAGACGTTGGGTAGCGACGTTTCTTGGCAGCTGCCATCTTCCTCCCTTCAATGTCCTGAACGCCATCCTCACCCATGCCAAGGCTACCGATGGTGCTGCCCACAGGGATTTGAACCTCAGGCACAGAGAGAACTGTAGTGTGCTGACTGATGTGCTGCTCCAGGGCAGGGAACGGCTGAATGGACGCTGTCAGTGAGTCCAGGTCTGGCGCCTGCTGCATGTCCAGAGGCTGACCAGCACCTCCTTGAGGCTGTGCTGCTGAGGCCGTCAGGTTCACAGGGATCTCAAAGGACGCACTGTTTGCAAACATCGGGCACATGGAACGGGAGAAGGTGGCAGCGTCTGTTGAGGAAATGCCCCCGTCCATGGACAGGAAGTCTGTCACAGCGCGATCAGACAGGGGGCTCTGCAAGCCTGGAGTCATGGGGATGGGACAGTCTGCTACAGTGGTTTGCTGGTTCTGAAGTGGAATCATCGACTGCTCCAGGGGAAGTGACCTGTGGTGGTACATCAGCTCTGCCAAAATCTGCGCCGATTCACGGCTGGCGTCTTCAGTGGGAAGGGTCTGACTGCAAGAATTATCAGGAGCAGCTTGAGAAGCAGGGATGGCTGGATCATCTTGGGATTTCTTGGCTGTTGTGGATTGTACTGTCACCTTCATGCCAGAGTTTATAATGACAGTTTGTCTACCTGTGACACTGTCCTTTTCCACACTGTAGATTTCTACCTTGCTTTTATGTTTGTCTTTTTTGCAGCTGGTGTCATGGCTGTGACATTCTCTGCCACTGTGCTCCTCCTCTTCTTCACAAACATCACCCCTCTCCTTTTCCTCTGCTTCTGCTTCACTGTCCTTGGAAGCCTTTGGAACACACACAACTTCTTTTTCGCATCTCATGAAGCACTCAGACTTTCTGCTATGAGAAGACTTGGATTTTCTTGCCTTTTTATGACCTGGTCGGCTTTTTTGGCTCATCAGTAATCGACCACGTAAACCTGCCAGTGTTTCCAGCGCACACTGTTCCATATCCTCTGAATCATGTTCCTGCATATGGCGGTTCCTTTTCTTTGGAACCACAGAACTGCAGCACTTCTTGGTGGGTGGACTCTGACGTGGGGGGTTAATGGTCACGTGACACTCTTTCCCACTGCAGCACACCGTTGTGCCCTCTGTGGACGCTACCTTGGCACAGGTCATGGGCATTGATGATGCCTTTTCTGAAGATGAGACAACAATGCCGTCTGGTATCTGTGACAGACTGGTGGAGGGAGTGTCAGAGATGGTCGTGACAGTGGCAGCACTGGGTGCCTGTCTGTTGTCTGTTGCTGCACATGGATTAAGAGGACCAGCAGGAGTGGAGCTGAGCTGACTGAGGCCTACCACTGAGTGCTGCAGGGGAACCAGAGGCTTCTGGTGAACAATCACCATGTTGTGACTGCTCTGGATGTGGCGCAGCATCCCACGGGCGGTGTGGAAGTCTTGCTGACAGAGAGAACAGGACAGCCCAGGCTGGTAGGCCACTGTTGTCAGAAAACATGCAGACATATAGAGACAGTACTTAACTGTTATAACAGCATGAAGATTAGCCCCATAGTCTGAAAACATGCAGACATATATACTATAGACAATACTATACAGCATGAAGATTAGCCCTGCAGTCAGAAAACATGCAGACATATACTATAGACAATACTATACAGCATGAAGATTAGCCCTGCAGTCAGAAAACATGCAGACATATACTATGGACAATAATATACTTATACAGCATGACGATTAGCCCCTGTAGTCAGAAAACATGCAGATATACTATGGACAATAATATACTTATACAGCATGAAGATTAGCCCTGCAGTCAGAAAACATGCAGACATATACTATGGACAATAATATACTTATACAGCATGAAGATTAGCCCTGCAGTCAGAAAACATGCAGACATATACTATGGACAATACTAAACATAAAGATCAACCAGCTGCCGTGGCAAAGTGGTTAGTGTCGCGGACTGACGGCTGGGAGGACGCGGGTTCGAATCCCAGCAGAGGTGGGTTTTTCGGCCCGTGGCCAGCTCCTACCCAGAGTTGAGTGTGCTGTGGGCTTAAATGGGGAGACTGGGACCACACAGTCGAGTGTCATCCACTTCAAGGATGCGTCTTTGGGTGTGTTGCTCCAATTACCTGACCAACACTGCAAGTGTCTGTATCTCTCGGGCCTGGTTAACACCGGGATATCATTATGACAGGAAGCGTAGAGTACAGCCTTGTCACGCAGTCCCAAACCAAAATGGACCTCCACAGCAACATCGTCATTATCATCGTCATCCTCCTTCTCCTTCATTGTCATCAATATAAACAAAATAGTCTCAAAGTCTGTGACCTTTCATGCCCTGCTCTCATGGTGACCTCAGTTTTGATGCCCCTCCACTTCCGTGCTTGGGGTGAGTCCTGTCAATGTTGTCAGTGTCGGCAGATTCATGGGGGGGCTGTTGTTTGAGGGACGTGGTGGCGGTCTCCACTCTGGGAGAGACGCTCACTCAGTCTGGCTCCGCGACTAAGCCATTATTGTCGTTAGTAGGGGGCTTAGTAGGTGGTGTCCTAAGTACGTTAAAACAGAACAGGCACCACTGAACACCACCGAAGTGACTCAGCAGCAGTGCAGGGTCTCCTCTGGTGTGTGGCCTCCAGGCGACCTAACATCGATGGTTCCCTGTGGACTGCCGATGCTGGAACTGCGACGGACGAACCCGGGTGTGGCCGTGTATGGGGGAATCTAAATTAGCGGCGTGGGAGTAATGCCACTGAAACAGCGCAGATGATGGGGCAGCAAAAATACAAAAAACCAAAAAAAACCCATAAAGATCAAACCAAGTGGATATGAACACGAACGAGGGGAAACGGAAAAAGAGACAGTGAGACAGAGCCTTTATGTGGGCAGATCTGTGTTTGCTTATAAATTATGAGAGTAGGACATGAGAGGGAAAATGAAAAGAGAGGAGAAAGGGGTATACCACAGACAGTCAGACAGGAGTGATTTTTGTTGTTGTTGTTGCTTTTTTGTTTGTTTATTGGGGTTTTTTTGGGTTTTTTTTTCTTCTCAATTTATGCAAATATTAATGAACTTAACAACTCCAGATCTACTTTGGTTTCAGACTCAATAACATAAACAGATTGAAAACGTGAATATTCTGATTCACTATACAAGAGACTGACCAACAGAGCTGGCAGGAGTAGAAAAGAAAAGAAGAGACAGAGAGAAAGAGAGAGAAGAGATCCCTTGCTGTCAATCAAACGGAACGAGTCAACTATTTTTGCACTGCAATGAGCTTGCTGTGATGTCTGACACATCATAAGTTAATGGGAAACAACCCAAGGTGGAGCACCATTCTAATGTGGATGGATTGCTTCCCTTCACTGTGTATGGCAGGGAAAATTCCAGGAATTTGTTTTCCTATATGAAATGCCCCCTTCAACCTGGACTGAATTATTCTTCAGTGAAGCATTACGTCAAGCTTGGATACTGGAACTGGACTGGTTCATTTTTGATAAATCATTCGAGTTGTAAGTTATTTGTTGGTTGTTTACACTATCAATTTTCTTGTTTGTCACTTTGTGTACTATTTTTCCACATAATTATGGCAAAGAAATTAACTGATATTTTCTGCTTTCAAATGTTAACATGTATCAACTACCACAATATTGGTCTACTTCACAGAGTGCTAATTATTTTCTAATGCACAAGAAGAAATGGTCACTTAGGCAAAATCCAAGAATTAAATGAATAATTAAAGAAGAAAAAAAAAGATGGGCGAGCAGTGAATAACATCATAAATAATTAGTGATCCCAACAGTTTACTGTTTACTCAATCACAATGCTCCTCTGATTACAAGGCGAATCAGTGACCGTCCCTCTGTGCCCTGGCTGAACGAGGTGCAAGCTGCCAGGCACAGGCGGAGGAAAGCCGAGAGCTGCTGGAGGGCCTTCCAGCTCATTGTGCACTGGTAGTGCTGCTGCCAGTTCCACTGTCAGTGCCGCTACAATGGCTTACTTTGAAGACAAACTCTCTGCTTGTGCTTCTAGCAGGCAGCCCTTTGCTGCCTCAAATAAACTCCCAAGCAAAGATATGGCCACTCCCCTCACCACCAACATCCCCAAATCTGATCTGCCTGATTGTTTCTGACTTTTTCTCGGACAAAGTCGAGTAGATCTGCAATGATCTGGATTTGTGTGCGTGTGTTCTGTCCCCTCCTTCTCTTGCTGTGATGGCCCTAAACTGTTCCAGTTTCAGCCTGTGACTGAGGAAGAACTCCATAAACTCATTATGGAATCACCTTCCGAGTCTTGTTGTTTTGACCCCATTGATGATCCCAACATCCCTTCCTAACCAGTGTCTAGATGGTCTTATGCCTCCAATCACAAAAATTATCAACCACTCTCTTTCCTCATCCCTTCAAGGAGGCCATCGTCACACCACTCCTTAAAACTGACCCTGACCCCAACGAGTTAAACAATTTCCACCCAGTTTTGAACCTTCCTTTCATACCTAAAATTATTGAAAACATTGTTCTGACTGGTGCAAAACCATCTCTCTCATAATAACCTTCTGAAAACATTTCAGTCTGCCAACAGAAAATTCCACAGTACAGAGACTGTTGTCCTCGGTCTTCCAATGCCACAGCTGATGAGAGACTTGTTTCAGTAATTGCTCTGCTTGACCTGAGTGTGGCTTTTGATACTCTGGGTCATGCCATCTTGTTGTGAAGACTTTGAGTGTCCTCTGGAGTTGATGATACTGCCCTTGACTGGGTCAGATTAGCCATGGACAGACTGTCATTGGAAAACTACTTCCTGGGAAAATGTGATGTATTGTCAAATTGTAGAGATCAACTGTTTTTAGTAGCCTCACCTTTGCAGATGAGCAAAGCAAGCAAAATGTGGCATGTTTAGGGTTTAATAATAATAATAATAAAAAAAAAAAAACCCAAAAAAAAAAAACCAACCAAGATATACTGATATACTGATCAGCTGATCAGATTATAGAACACTGGATGTTTGGTAAGAAACTGATGGAAGACATCTCCAAACTCTGCCAAACGAATAAAAAATAAATAAATAATGGAAAAAAAAAAATCATCACACACAGCCTGTCATTAATTTCACCAGCTGTCATCCCAAAGTCTCTTTAGCCAGCTCAGACTTTTTTATTCTGAGCTGAAATGGAGCCGACAGCTGTGACAAATAAGCAGAAAACTATGAAGGATATCAGTTTTCTTTTCCATTAATTCTCGAGTTCACACACGTGTACACACACACACAAAAGGGGTATTATTTAGGCCTTGCAAACGGTAGTCCTGTTCAAATATTCAAATGTCTGCTGCAGGCTTTTGATCTGATCAAGAAAAGGTCAAATATTCTACCCAGTATGGGCCAGCCAATACCTGTGTTCATTTGTTGTTTTTGTTTTGATTTTTTTAATTTTTTTTAATAGGTGGGGTTTGTTTTTTTAACATAAAGAACATATCTGACACTGCCTGACAAATCTAAACTTTGCTTTTAAAGCTAATTCAGTCATTTATGCTTTCTCTCAGTTATTTCAGTTTGTAAATGTAGAAGAGAAACAGTTCACAGAGAAATGGATTCACAACCTATGTAAATGTCTCACCGAAACTTATGGTTTAATGTCAACTGGTATCCTTTCTTGCAACAAGACCCAAAACATCTGTTCTACTTGTGTAAACTTAGTGGCACTAGCGTCATTGCTTTAAAAATTAAAAAAAAAAGAGAGAGAGACAGGTAGATGTGCATGCTCTCTCTCTCTTTTTCACACACACACACACACACACACTGACACACAGTCCTGGATGATCACCTCCATCGTGGTCCCCCCCAGACAAACTGTATCCTCCAGATGCCTGCAGACAGGAGGTTTTGTGCTGGATGAAGTCAATGATCTTGAACAGGGGGAACTCCTCCGCACACAGGCCACACGTCAGGAAATCTGGATACATCCCTGCAAACAGAAGCCCACTTTCTTAATTCCTCACTCTGCAATTGAGTTTGTGTTTGGTTCATCATCATACAGGCATTAACAGCTTAGTCTTTTGTGAAGTGCTATGACTCTCAAACTAGGAGGCAAGATGAAGATTGCACTGGCTCTTAGTGCTGCAGCCCTGGGGGCTAGTTGGCCTTTGGGAACCATCCCAATGCTGACTGTGGTCAAGAAAGTGGGGATGTAACCTGTGCAAGACATTCACCACTATAAATTATAATCAAATTCTAGCCCTGATAGTTGGGACAGCAGTTGCCTCCTTTACTGTTCTGATGGTCATAGTCATACCCAACTATCATAGACTAGAGTATACAGTATGGTATGTACACATACAGGCCATTTGTTAAACTCTGGCTAAATCCAGCTGCAGAATCTTAATATATATATATATTTTTTTTTTGTTTGTTTTTTGTTGCATTTATTTATGAGGTCTACTTGCATGAAGTTGTAACTCATCAACACATATGCCTCAAGTAAAACAAAATTCAGGGTGCATGCACACAATCAGACCACACACACACACACACACACACATTACAAACTTGTCTATCCTTACACAAAAATGCACAAATTTATATATCCTACTGGTGGATAGGCTTTTTGTTCATTCTGGTATAACACTACTGTGCAGGGATACCAAGACTGAAAAAGAAACAAAAACCAAAAATACTACAGTATACATGAATACCTCCACCAAACAAAGACAGTTCCTTTTAACAAGTTTCAGACACTGGCATGAATATGTTTTCGGTGCAAGCATCTTACACTGAAGTGAACACCAGCAACACCAGTGTATGCCATGTTAGAGATCTGACCTGCACAGCACTTGATCCAGTGCAGACTGTGTTACCTTAGACAGCCCCAGCCTTACTCCTTTCATGAAACCATCAGCCTGTTCAGTTACTGGTGGCTAGTGGAATGGGTTGGATGACTGGACCCAACAAACATGCACCTGATTAACTTACACAAGAAATATATGTATTATATATTTTACTGCTGTAATAGTTTACTATAGTATAAATCAATGGTCATTTCAGTATGTATTCACATTCTTTTATTAATGCCACGATTATTGTTTTTATTTGTTTATTCATTATCTATTTGTTTTTGCAAATTATTCATTAAACACTTTGTTTTGTTCTCTCCCCCCCCCATCCCCCCATCCCCAACTGCTGAGGTGTTGGTTTCACACACACACACACACCCTCCCCAACTGCTCAGGTGTTGGTTTCACACACATGCATATATAATATAAAAGCAATATTCACTGGTGTACTAGCACCAGCTGATCATTAACACTCACCTGTGAAAGCACAAATCAATGAAAAAGTTACAACTAACAGGCAATAAAGATATCACTGACAGACTAATGCAAAGAAAACATTGTCTGACCAACTTTGAAACAATATGTTACCCCCTAAAATGGAGTAAGGCTGCCTACATGGTGGGGTAAAAATGGTCATGCACGTAAAAGCCCACTTGTGTACATACAACTATTACAAGCGAACATGGGAGTTGCAGCCCACGAATGAAGAAGAAGAAGAAAAGCAACAATGTGTTAAGATTGTGATTATTGCTGCGATAAGAAACACAAAACTACATGTACTGACTGAAAAACTAAGTTGTGTTTGACAACTTGAAAATTAACAGGAAGAGTATAATATCACAACCAAAACTACCGAGCAGAGTTAGTCAAAAGACTTAATCTCTACGTTAAAACTAATAAAAGCTTTTTGAAGTTCTTTCCTTGTCCAGTCATGACCAAACATTCTATTCTCACACAAAAACGTCTCATCAACTGTCAAAAAGTATTTACATAAATTTCAAAAGAGAAAAACTACAAGTGGTGTGTGTGTGTGTGTGTGTGTGTGTGTGTGTGTGTGTGTGTGTGTGTGTGTGTGTTTAAGAGAGAGAAAGATCAGTTTCAGTTTCAGTAGCTCAAGGAGGCGTCACTGCGTTCGGACAAAACCATATACGCTACACCACATCTGCCAAGCAGATGCCTGACCAGCAGCGTAACCCAACGCGCTTAGTCAGGCCTTGAGTGAGAGAGAAAGAGAGAGAGAGAGTGAGGGGGGGAGGAGGAGGGTCCGGGGAGGGGGGGTTCACTGCATGTGTGTGGTGTGTGTGTGTGTGTGTGTGTGTGTGTGTGTGTGTGTGTGTGTGAATCTAAATATTTTATCTGTCCTCAAAACCCATCATGCAGTTTATAACTATATCTATCTAAACTTGTCACAAGGAGAATATTCAATATCTCTTCTTAAAAAAAAAAGAAAAGAAAAAAAAAGTGTGTGAATGTAGAAAATGCTAATGAAGTCCAAATGGACTTCCAAGTTTCAGGTACATTCTGAAGCCTGTGATGATATAGTAACAACATTTGTGTGTGCAGATACCAATCTGATAAATTCTTTCCTCTCATTTCCATATTATTTACACAGGTCAATAAAATCAATTTCTTCTTCCAATATATCACAAAAGCCTTGCAGGTACTTTTTTTTTTCTATAGGCATGTTGCTGGTGTTCCCCTTTCCTTCTATACATGTATAAATCATGAGCAGTGATTCAGAGTTTACTCACTTCTGTATTTAAATTGCTTTTGCATTCTAGAGCTGGTGTGTGTGGTGTGTGTGTGTCTGGGGGGGGGGGGGGGGGGGGGGGGGGGTGGAAGGGGGGGGGGGGCACTAAAACAATATAATCTTATACCAGTTAACTATTATCACTATTCTAATAATTTCTAATGATGTCGCCAATACAGAAACTGAGCCCTAAATTTAAAAAATAACAAAATACTAGAAATTTTCATTTGGAAAGGAGTAACAGACTGGTGAACATGTAAACCCTCTTAATTCTATTCATAAACTTGATTAAGAACTATATTACTGTATACAAAAAGATGTTTCAAAGTCTGTATTGCACCACATGATGTACACTGACAGCAAATACTTGAATCTATAACATATTAACAGACATATTTATGGCAAAGATAACTGATCATTATATCTAGACAGCTGTAAGACTTCAAAGACACTCTAATTACAGATAGTGAGATACTGATAGTGAGTAATTAAAATCTACAGGACTGATATTTCATGGCAAAGATATATACAGCTGCAATACTTTTTTCATTAAACAAATTGCAATATAGCATGTTACTGTATGCTTATAAATATATACAACTGCATCATAATGACAGTGAGTTATTGACAAATGTTCAGGTAAAATTAGTAAAAGAATCAGTCTCACAAGGTGCACAAACTCACAGGTATAGTATATATATATATATATATATATATATATGTTTCTCTCTCTCTGTTTATGTTATATATATATATATATATATATATATATATATATATATATATATGTGTGTGTGTGTGTGTGTGTGTGTGTGAAGGAAAGAGACGGGATGAGGAAGGGAGGGTGGAGAGGAGTCTGTCCTCTTCGCGTGTTTGTGCGTACAATTCCAAATAATAAATGTATCAAAAATGATTGACTGGTAATACTTCCTACTGGACTTTAAGTGGCCATTCATTCTAGCAGGAAACAGGGGAGTCCTACGACATGTTAAAAGTCATCTACTTCGTCATTCGGGCATTGTAATGTGTTGGTATTGTGAAACAAATGGCGAAACACTCTTTCCCACCTGCGACTTCAACTCCGTCATGTGAATAAAACGTGGGGGTATATTAGTTCAGTTGAACGCAGAAAACTTTGTTCTCTAATTCAGAAAAAAGATCTTGGGACTGAATAGAATTTTCACAGCCCGGGAAAGAAAAATCAGTCCAATGTTGCAGACGACCACTCGCGACGATGGCAGATCTAAACCACACGGCACTGATGCGAGACTGACACGAGAACTTGAGGGTTGTGTGCAAAATGATCCTTCACGCCCGGTGGTCACGTTGAAAGCTTGTTCACGCATAAAGACCTCCACAATGCCACACACGATATATAAACACTGATTTCTCTGTATCTATTTCTGCAAATTCAACACAACCCCTTCCTTCGCGTGTTGACCCACTTTGAGAACAACCTGCTTCACGTAGGCCTAGGCCATGCATTCACGTTTCACCGGATGTTTAGCACGTTGTTGGGTCTGTGTTCTCACAGTTCATTGAGCATGCGCAAACAGGAATTACCAAGGGAGACGAATATTTCGACAAATCAATTACCGTAGTTAGTTCCCTTAGACCGCTTCGCTGAAAAACACGGACTCCACCCTCTTGCTGTCATGTTTGATGAAATCGACACAAGTATCCAACCTTTCTCCTCAGTGGGATGCATCAAAACAGAAAAAAACAACAACAAAACAAAACAAAAAAACCCAAACAAACAAACCAAAAAAATCCCAAACAAACAACAACAAAAAAACCGATGATCGATGATTCTTAATAATATGTGTGTGTGTGTGTGCGTGCGTGCGAGTGTGTGCGAGCGTGCATGAAATGTGTGTTGTATTGGATGTTTTTCATTTTAATTTATTGTTTGATGGTTTGTGCGTGTTTTTTTTTTTTTTTTTTTTTTTTTTTTTTTAAATTCGTTCTGTGAACGCATTGGATTGAGCTTTTGTAATGCCTGTGTGCTATGTAGTTAATTTTTACATTTTGGGAAGGGAGCCTATGCTCATTCACTAGTTTTGCAAAATATGACCATGGTATTTTTGCCAAGCATCCCCCCCCCCCCCCCCCCAATTCCCCTTTATTTAAAATTATTTTTTGGGAGATTCCGTTTTTCTTTAATGATTTATAATTTTTTCCTTGTGATGTTGAGTGTTGGTTGCTAGCACAGACTTGTAACTGTAAGTGGAATAAAAGTTAAGTGTGGGCCGACAGACGTCTTAGTCTTTGACCATAGTTCAGAAAAAAGCTAACTGATTTTAGATACTTGCAGGTATGTGGTTGTCCCCTCAAATTTCTTTCACTGCATTCTCCCATAATGTACGGCAAAGCAATGTCAGTGTTTATATATTTATTTTGTGCTTTTAGTTGGCATATTTTGGAAGATTGGTGACTTGTAGCCGTATACTTTTTACCTTTCGGATGATTGCGAGCTTTGTCATCAGAATGCTTGTGGTAAACTAGGTTTTTTTCGGGGGGGGGGGGGGGGGGGTGGGTTAAAATTTTATTTGCAAGGTATGTGTGGTGGTGGTGTTTGTTTTTTGGTATAGTTAAACGTCGGAACGCCGTTTCAAACATGGGGGAATATATGTGAGAGAGCTAGAAGCTTTCAGATATAAATGCGCATGCGCGAGAATCTGAGAGAGAACGAGACTGTGCGAGAGGCGGCAGTCGAGCCACAAACACAGGATGAGAACGCAACAAACAGCGAAAGTAACTTTAACTTCTTGTGTGCATGTTTATTGTGAGAGCGACGACATGGAGAAACTCCATTCGGCCACGTTAGCACCACATGCCAACATTATATTTATATGTAGCTCGATCATGTAAGGCACTTTGAGCATCATTAGTACTGCATATCGCGCCACAGAAAAGTTATCATAGTGAATTATTATTATTATTACTACTACTACTACTTCTGCAACCATACTTTTTCGACCTTTCTCTAGTGCTGACATACTCTGTCTGACAACAGACTAAACTGATTCCATGTTTTGCTTATGATAATAATAAAAATTTGTAGTTTAAGTGAAAAAAAAAGATACATTTGATCCGTGAAAATTAACTGAGGCAGTTAAATACTGGAGTTGTTCATATACGGGTGTGTCAGTTTCAAGCACCATGCTGTGGATCAATAGGCCTATGTCTTATGCGGGTGTTACATTAACATGAGTAAAATGAACACAAAAAAGATCTGGCGTACAGGACAATCACAGAAATAATGACCATCATGATCAGTGTCCAAAGGTATCTTTTTAGGTGAATCATTCCAAAGTTTCAATTGTCCTATATTCTTAGATGATATATTTATTGGTGTTGCTGTGCTGTAACGTATATTGCATGACGATTTTGCGTGAGCAAACACTGCATACAGAAGGTGTAAAGGAAAACAAAGAAAGATTTTACATAAAAATAATATAAAAAAACAAACAAACAATAAGAAATTTAGAGTAACACAAATCAGTGGATTATAATAATGCAACAAATCATTTCAATTAATCATCAAAGAAAAGAGAAACATGTTCCAACCCAAAGAGTATCAAAACAAATTTGCACCATTATAACGGGGAAAAAATCAAGGAGTCTGAAGACCTGATTGACTTCACTATAGTAATCAGAGTAGCGTTTATTACATTAACTCACTCAGTACGGCCAGTCCTCTCTTCTCCTCTACACAGACCCCTCGGATGTCCAGTGGGTGTCTGAATGACCCAACCTTTAGCTTCCGTCGTCAGAATTGTGGTATTCTTTGTCAACATTCACGTCTTCAGTATAAGAGCCTTCCGCTTGCAATATTTTGATGATGGTAATTGGGGTGAAACGCTGTTAACGTCGTCTCTTTCGCCGTTCGTACGGACAGAGTTAAAAGCCTTGCTGATATGACGTTTATTTCCAGTTAAAGGTAAATATGGTAACCATTCTATCTTGAAGTTGTGTCCCATGCTATCATCAGTTGCGTTATATTCTTAAATTTTGCGCCTTGAGACAAGATCATTTCAAAATGAGGAGAGAGAGAGAGAGAGAGAGAGAGAAAGGGTGGAGGCAGAGGTGTGAAAAGATTCCGTCACAGAATTTGATTTTGTTACGAAATATCAAACAAAGAAACAAACAAATAAATAGATATCAAATAAATAAACTGGTATATAAACACATAAATGAATGAAACGACCATAAATAAAAAAACCCAAAACGATCATATTTTCACTACTTCGATCTCTAAGCAGAGAATAAGGCTCGTTTTGGTTTTCATAATATTTTTAAAATTTTTCTTCGAACTGAGAACACTATCACATCCAATAGCACATTTAATTCTGTGATTACGAAATGCGAAATGTTAACACTGACTGCAATAATTAGAAACAGAATGGAAGTCTGTTTTCACATGCAAAGCAGAATTTTTTTTTCAGCGAGTGTTTGTAATCAGTCGGAACCAGAATGGGGAGGTAAGAGAGAGGGGAGTGTTTGATAGGCTCATTCGACTTTCGTACCATATATATATGTTAAGGAACTTATTTTTTGATAGTGGAAGAAAATAAACAATCGGAATTCTTTCAGCTCTGGGCGAAACCTGGCGGTGGGCGATTTTGCATCGAGACATGTACGTCATGGCGTGATTGCGTCATATTATGATAGCTGCATAAGAGTGACCCTGGTAATAATAATTATGTAAACAACTTAGCCCTTGAGGAAGGAACGAGATCGTTCCGAAAATTTGGAATATGTGACAGACTGATGTGTTTTTTCTTCTTCTTCTCTCTCTCTCTCTCTTGATGAGTTTGTTTTTCTTTTCTTTTCTCTCTCTCTCTCTCTTATATATATATATATATAGTCGTGTGTAATGAAAGACCGGCAGGCGGTATGGGCGGTTTCTGCCATAATCAAACATGTTTATTACTGGCCAACCTTGCCACTGCCGTGCCACATCTTTCGCAATTAGCTGGAGAACTAGATACACCCCTGCCTCCTCCACTCTCCCTGCCCCACTGGCAGCCCTTCTGCTTCGTGTTCTTTCAGTCAAAAGATAAATGAATAAATACACAAGAATAAAGCTCTGTGAATGTCCGTTCACTGAACTGGTCAGGAAGTCAATCGGCCCATTTCCAATAATGAAAATATGTGGCCACTGCTGGACCTAGTCAAACAAAGTAAAAAAAAAAAAAAAAAAAAGAAAAAAAGAAAAAAAAAGTAAGTGGTATACGATCATAGGTATACCTAACCTTAAGATGAGGAGAGAACGTTTCGAGTCGTTGACTTGTTTTCAGATGATACTTTACAGAAAGACAGCCTAAAAAATGGACAGAGAAATTTTACATGCACTTTGTTGATAAGCGCAATAGCATGCATAATGGAGGGGGGGGGGGGGGGATGGGTAATCCTTGCTGTAAAAAGTTCTTGTATTGGACAAGTACTTATTCTTGATTCCACACCCAGACAGTATGAAAGAAATAGGATTACAGACTATGATGACCTTGGTTTTTTC
>NC_134901.1:26708030-26743030 GCF_041734735.1 Babylonia areolata
GGATGGTTCCCAAAGGCCAACTAGCCCACAAGGCTGCAGCACTAAGAGCCAGTGCAATTTCGCCTCCTAGTTTGAGAGTCATAATCCTTCACAAAAGACTAAGCTGTACATGATTTCCCATTGACTGGAGAAACCATTGATAATACAGCTCTCACTTTGCTGTTGGCCCAAATGTAAACTTATGTCAATCTGTGATATAAGCCGAGTGTTGGGCCTATATATATATATATATACAGAGAGAGAGAGAGAGAGAGAGAGAGAGAGAGAGAGAGAGATGAGGGGTAATGTTGGACCCTAGATAAATAAGAAAGTAAACAACAGAAAACCTCATAAATAACTCCAAAAATCTTTGCGCCTTATGCTGAGGGATCCAAAAGGATGCCAGGGGGTGGGGTTAACAACTGCGTGAGCAGCATCAAATGATCAGCTCAACTGTCAAATACCCAATGGCTCCAAGGCAATTGAGCACCGACACAGTGCATGCAGCTAGCTGCCTTTATGTGGACCTCAGGAGAGATGCTATCAACCACTTGTTAGAATTTACACAAAGCTGTTGAAAGCAGAGGAAAACAAAAATGCAGAGAAATCAACTGAACAAGTCTTCAGTCATACACGAAACCGTTCCACGTTCTGCACAAAAATTGACGACATATTCTTGCAGAGATTTTTTACCGCAAGCACGGGCTCACACATACCATCACCACCACCGCGACCCACCGCCATCATCAAACAGCCCCACAAAAATCCAGTTGGATTGATTTGTTTAAAGTGAAGTTTAACAAAAGCTGTCAACAGAAAAGCCTCATGTGTGAATAGCGGGTGTTTTTGATTTCATTTGCGATGGAAAAAAAAAAGTGAAACGTTAAGGGCAGAACATAACAAAGCGCCTAATGCACCCTTCTTCGGAGCCATACAGTGATTATGTGTACGTCAAAAGTTAATGCATTCTGCAATTGGGGACCAGTGGTGTGGAGAAAACAGAATTATCACTGATTGTAGAATTACGAAATGGAAGTTTTATAAAACAGGAAAATCCATTTCTCTGAACTCAGTCTTTACGTTTGTAGTTGGGTGAGAACCCTTGGGGAATAAACCTGTGTGTGTGTGTGTGTGTGTGTGTGTGTGTGTGTGTGTGTGTGTGTTAGCGCGCAGACGCGCGTGGGAGGGGTGGGGGGGGACATGAGCGCGCGCGTGTGTTTATCTTTCTCAATCAATTGATTTTATTCATGCATGAATACAATTTTCAAGATGACAAGCCATACAAACTCTTCCTTCTCTCTGTCTCTGTCTGTCTGTCTGTCTGTCCGTCACACACACACACACACACACACACACACACACACACACATAAACTCGCCTTCTCTTTCTCCCTCTCTCTCTCTCTCTCCCCACCATCTCTCTTTCTCTCTCTCTCACACACGCATACACACACACACACACACACCACGCGCTTAACGGTCGGACCTACCTTTATGCACAAGACAATCACTATGTTCAATGCACTGGCGTTTCCTAAACGTACAGACTCAACAACAAGTCGCAGACTTAAGCCATCCAATTTCTTTTTGTTTTTGACACTCGATGCCACTTTGGGAACAGGTTTGTGCGAACATGGACAAGATTTCAGAGTCAGGATGAATCTTTCTTTATGTTTGTACCGCAGTCCACCACGAAGATCATTCTTGGGAGGACTGTGAAGACATAAATTGCAGTGAAGAAACTGATAAGGTCCCAGTGCATCATACTGTATTGTATTTACAGTGCGGCAGTATTGCGGCATTAGATTAGACTGGTTTGGTTCGTCTTGTACTGTATGTTTACTCGTTTTATTGTCGTGCACTGCATTGTAAACATTTCCCTGTTACGACAGTGTGTGTGTGTGTGTGTGTGTGTGTGTGTGTGTGTGTGCGCGCGCGCGCGCGTGTGTGTATGTGTGCGTGCGTGTGCGCGCGTGTGTGTGCGTGCGTGCGTATGTGAAAAGGAAGTACAAGCTCGGACTTGCGACACTAACACAGGACGTGAATATTTTGGGCAGACATATAACTCGGGTCTTATTTTCCTCGGTCTGGGATGGATGCATTCAATATTAACCACTATACCCAATCATTCGACCTCGGTGTGTCTGAGCCGAGGATGGAGGGAGAGCGCTGCAATGACTGGTGTATCAGCGCTGAACAGACACTTCAGGACAATGCTGGGGGCATAAATCATGGATTTTGCCTCTTGTGCACGTGCAGCAACAACCGCCCGCGTACTTGCCGTGGCCCTTGCCTTCAGTGGTATGTCTGTACCGTGTCGGTGACAGCACCACCAGAAATGTGAAGAGGACTGGAGGAAGGAGGAGGACAGTGGTGGTTGGATAGGCATGCAAGGGAGGGTCGTTGGTGTTGTGGGTGATGACGATGATGGTATGGATTCCTATACAGCGCCTATCCTCGGCCGGAGCCCAAGCTCTGAGCGCTTCAGAAACACGGGGTCGTTTGCGCAACAGGCTGCCTGCCTGTGCAGAGCCGACTGACAGCTGCCATTGGGCGCTCATCATTCGTTTCCTGTGTCATTCAATCAGGTTTCAGTCACGCATACATGAACACTCATACACACATGTAACATTTTACGTGCATGACCTTTCTGTTTTTTTTTTTTTTACCCCGCCATGTAGGCAGCCATACTCCATTTTCGGGGGTGGGTGGGGGCGCATACTGGGTATGTTCATGTTTCTATAACCCACCGAACGTTGACACGCGTTTCAGGATCTTTAACATGCATATTTGGTGTTCTGCGTGCGAATACAAACGAAGGGGATTAGGCATCAGCAGGACTACACATATGTTGACCTGGGAGCTCGGAAAAATCATCACCCTTTACCCACCACGCGCTGTTACCGAGATTCAAACCCAGGACCTTCAGGTTGAAAGTCCAACGCTTTAACTAATCGGCTGTTACACACGTCAGTTGTTCCAAATATATCACTTTTGACACTAATGTCCTCACTGAAATACTCACAGACACACACATAGACACACACACATAGACACACACACACACACACACACACACACACACATACACACACAGAGTTCCTCCTGAACCATTCCCCCACATGAAAAAAAGAAAAAAAAGACACAAACAAAAATCATAATAAAACCGAGAGAGATAAAAAAAAAACAACAACAAAAAACCCACACACGCACACAGAAAAACCAACCAACCAGGAACAAGCAGACATCAGATGAAATAGATGGGCATCAAAACAAAACACTCATCCCCTTTTCCATCTCGTGAATTATTGTGTTTTCTCGCCGGGCGAGCAAATCGCGCGCGAATACTATTTTCCATCATATATTTTCCGCTCGGCTGCTCCGTTTCTATCGCTTTCGCCCCTTGTTATTTTAAGCCTGTTTGCCCAGTATTGTTATCTATTGAGCCCCCCCCCCTAGCACTCTCCCGATGCCGTGGCTAAAGCGCTCCCTTTGCATCCCAGTTGACTTTTGTCCCGAAGACTGCTGCGAATAATTACAGAGGCAAGATTTGCGATATGTTCGATTATGCAATGCGCGAGGCTTTCATGCCTGCGCGTGCACGGGGGAATTGTCACGTGACGTTCAGGGGTGAAAACGTTTACAAATGGATTCCTCGCTTTGAATGGAGGGCCACGTTTTTAGGTTTTAATGCAAAGTGTATTTAAATACAAGAAAGAAAGAAAGGAAAAGAAAGAAAAAAAAAAAGAGTTGCGGATGCATATTGCAATTTTCTCCTGGACGTGTTTGAGGTGCACGAGTGAGCGATGTGGACAGAGGGTTTGGAATGGGGGACAATGGAAAATGGGCGTGAAGAGAGAGGATGAAAGATGGAAAGGAAGGGGGTGGTGGGGGGTGGGGTGGGGGGGGTCGGAGGGGGGATATGGTGGTGCTGAATCAACGGTTTAGAAGAGAGAGGGAAAAAAAAGGAAATAAAACACACATTTTCAAAGGATAAACAGTTTGTTAAAGCTATGTTCACAGTTTGATTCTGCAAAAATCACACACACACATACTCTCTATCTCTCCCTCTCTCTCACCGCCTTTCCTTCATCTTGTGGTCTTGTTTCTATTTTTGTCGCATCGCTTCCTGTTTAAGATTATCCTATTTTCAATCTAACGTGGGAAAAAAAAAGCATGTCTGTTAGTTATCAAGATTTACATACGTCACTGGACTCAGTTTATTCTTTCTTTCTGTCGATGCCGTGTTGGATTTTCTCCCTCCGTTTTATCAGTTTTCGCTCCTTTTTCGTTTTCCTTTCGTTCTCAAACATCATCGTCCTGAACTTATGCCTTGTTCGTTATGGTCATTTGTGCGACAACACATCTTGTGTCCCCCTGAACGCTCATTGTATTATTCCCACCTGATGCACGACTTCCGATTTCCTCAGCTTACTGGAATATACCCCGGTGAAGACAAAGACAAACAGCACTGTCCTGCTGTTCTTGGTGTGTATCAAGACCGAAAAGCAGTCCTACCGATGAAGAGTCTTCAAGATTCACAGGGGAGGTGGGGGTGGGAGAAGAGCAAAGTGAAGTCTTTAATGGCATTATTATCCTTTTTATCAGTAGATTAGTGATATCGTATCTATCCTCCGTGGTGGTAAGATTAACCCGGAAACAGTTCTGTATGAACGGAGCGCATTTACTCCACAGCTTCTGTACGGAAAATCCCAAAGCAATTTGACGCTCATGCGGCACTCATTTTACCTTCTACCAGAGACGGTCAAAGTAAGCTCCCTCTTTTCTAAACCATGTCCAAAAGTTTATCTACTGGTATGACAAGAGATCACCAGTCTATAAGTCAAAAGACATTCGGAGAATAGTTCTGCTCCAGTCTTCAATGAGAAATCGTCAGAAATGCAAAGGCTTCCCCTCCCTCTCTCTCTCTGTCTCTGTGTGTGTGTGTGTGTGGCGCGCGCGCGGCAGGTGTGGTGAGCGAAGGAGAGAATTATGGAGAGAGAGAGAGAGAGAGAGAGGGGGGGGGGGGGCGGGAGGTAGGGGGCGAGGGGGCATAAATACTTGTGCGCATGTTTGTCAGTGTGTGCAAACGAAACGCACCGACTAGTTCGTGTACAATCGTTACCAGATAACCATCATGTTTTCCGAACCAATTTATCCACGCATCTACAAAATTTGGGCACGTCGACTCATTACTTTTTTCTTTTTTTTTTCTTCTAAATTCATCTTATTTTATTTTTGTATTTTATTTCTACTCCGAATTCGTCTGTACTGGAAATCATTGCGACCGGGAACTACGTCACGCACACATTCGTATGTTTATATGTCTATTTACAGTGATTTCTAGCAAACTGCTTGACCATTTTCAACATAACTTAAACCAACAGAAAGTCCTTTTTTCTCGGCTGGATATAAAAGGCCGCTTAATTATCATAAGTCAATTTTGCTGCAAGCGGGTTTGTTGTGAGCGAGGTCGATTGTTGACGTTTTTCCTCTCGCAAAATTAAAAGATTCTTTTTCTTTTGATTTTTTTTCTTCTAAAACTCAGTCAGCTTCATACTGAGTCAAATTTGAAGCTCAAAAGAACGTAAAAAAAAAAAAAAAAAAAAAAAAAAGCACTGAAATAATCAATACTGCCATGGCCTTGGTTCAAGGTCACAACGTCAAAGAACTCATGGTTTAAACAGGTGGTGTTTTTTTCCATATGTATCACAATACATATACATCAACATCCCTCTCTGTTCAAGTTGAATTTGTTAATGTCGTCAATCATATCAATGACGTACATAATTTTTCGGTGTTCTTATATAATGCGTTCAAATTAAGAGAAATTGCTACTTCGTAAAACGGTTATAATGTACTATTTCTTGTCTGTATATTCATGCGGATATAATGTAGTTTTTTGTTGTTTATATTCATGCTGATTTGTTTATGATAACGGTTATAATGTACTTTTTGTTGCCTATAATTATATTTATGCGGATATAATGTAGTTTTTTGTTGTTTATATTTATGCTGATTTGTTTATGTATTTTCATTGAGTTGTATTACGTTTCCGTATTCCCCCCCCCCCTCCCCCCCCCCTTCACTCGGGGCTTTGGCATGATGGTGAATAAACTATTCCAATTCCAATACGTATACATGAACTGACAGGACAACAAGAAAATCTTACATCAAGTTCTGTCAAAAGTCAGGACACCAATCGCCTTGACCTTCCGTTTTCCCAACCTGGGTTGTTGACTCTGAAGAGGCCAGCAGACACGCAGGGCGAAAAACAGCTCCATTTTGTGGGTACCAAGCAATGACTCAACAAGAGATCAAGGTCGTTCAGAGGTGATTTTTCATCGTGCGTGCTCATTTTCTGGAGAACAAGTGATGATTCCTGTTGACGCTTGAAGCAGCCATGGACATAGGATATATATCGTCATTCCGTATGTCAACTTTCACCGTGAGCGAGTACGAAGGTCAAGGTCATTAAAGTCGTAACGCATTCGCATTCCTTTTTAAAATCACTGTGGATTACCTTTCCTTTCTAAAAGCAAGGAGGAAGGCTAAGACGGACCTCGATTTCCAGTTTTGTTTTTGCTATACTACTATTTATCATGATTTTTATTACTACAAGAGCTCGGCCTTGATATATACGCTCAATATCATGCCCCTCTTATCGATGACAAAAACATATATTAGATTCCGTAGAAAAGCTATAAAAGCAGAATGTTAATCTACTGGAGGCGGGCAATAATATCCGAGACTTTAGGGACGTTTTTGTGTTTCCATTCTTACGGTTTCCCTGACAAGCCTGTCAGGCCTGTCTAGAAGAGTGGTGACAGCATCGGCGAAAGAGCTTTTAATTCATCGCTTTATTGCGCGAGAGAGAGAGTGAGAGAGAGGGAGTAAGGAGGATGCACAGGGTGAGACAGATTCAGGGAGAGAGAGAGAGAGAGAGAGAGCGGCTGACAGAAAAGGAGAGGCAGATGTAGACAGAAAAGGGGTAGAGTAACGTGGTGTGGAGGTGAGAAACAGACAGAAAGAGAAAGAGACAGGGAGTGAGAGAAAGAGAAAGACAGAGACAGAGACAGACGGACAAGACACGCTCTCGCTATTCATCTCCCTGCCCCTTCCCTCTTCTGTCTCTCCGTGAGAGAGAGAGAGAGAGAGAGAGAGACTGATCGAGAGACAGAGGTATGAAAATGAGAGCGGATTTATTAAGCTAAAAATGTTCCAGTGCTAAAGGGTGAAAGAGAGAGAGAGAGAGAGATGAGTGGACGGTAGAGTGGGAAGGGTGCCTGGAAAGAAGCGAAGCGAGTGAAAGGCATTAATTTGGATCCGATGCACGTGGGGACTAAATTCCAATATGTGATTGGAACGAGCGAGTTTGTTTGCTAATATGGGATGAGGTCCCAGAGGGACCGACGCTATTAGCGCGGATTTGGCCCCGCTTTTATGGAAAATGAGCGATTGTGAAAGATATTGATGAGACACAATAGCGCAAAAAAGGGGAAAAGCACCAACTATAATTTGCAAAGATTTATCAGTTTGCGCCGGCAGGATTGCAACTTCAAACAACAGGAGGGTGAAAGGGGCTTTCAGACGTTCCCGCTGGATTCTTTGTGGGAAGTATTTTCCTGTTTCGCACGTTTGATTGTTTCTTTAATATGATGTTTATTGAATAAATATTGGTGTAATCTGCGACAGCTGAACACACAAAAAAAGGTGAGGTGAAAGCAGAAGAAGGGTAAAGAGAAAGGACAGAGCTGGCTGCCAGAGACAGAAAGGAATAAGAGAGGCAGAGGAAGGGAGACAATACAGCAAAGAAGAATGAGAAGAAAATCAAAGGTGGACGAAAGATCAAATAAAAGTGGATCAAAAATTGACAAAGCCTTTAAGTGAAAAGCGTTTTTTTTTTTTTTTTTTCTTTATTTTCTTTTAGCATTAAATGATTAAATACAAGGAAACGAACGAACAAACTACAGAGCGAGTGAACACACACACACACACACACACACACACACACACACACACACACACACCAAACTAACATAAAAAATCAAGAAACAAACAAACAAACGACAACAACAAAAACTGGTTGAAACTTTATACTGATTTCACCATATTCTTTCTCACAGGATTTATTTATTTATTTATTCATTTTATTTTTCGGTTTGCTTGCTTGTTTGTTTACTTTTCGTTTCCATTCGCACATTATGCTTAATCCGACAAACGCTTAGAGTTTTTGCGCATGCAATCTAACTTTCAGAAATGCAAATCACGTACGAATAAGAAGTCAAACACATATTCAGAGCTGATAGCGGCCGTTAAAATGAATCAATCAGGGAGGGAGTGTTCTGCTCATTGCCGACATCCACCTAATGGAACAGGTCAACAACTAACAATAATTAACCGAAAAAATTGCGTGATAAATCTCTGAGTGCAAAGCTCTCTCTCTCTCTCTCTCTCTCTCTCTCTCTCTCACTGTGTGTGTGTGTGTGTGTGTGTGTGTGTGTGTGTGTGTGTGTGTGTGTGTGTGTTTGTCCCACCCATTCTTTCTCACGCACACAGACACACACACACACACACACAATTTATAATACACACACATATATATATATATATATATATACATATTTAATATGCATGCACGCACACACGGATACTCGCACACACACACACACGACCCTGCCGCCACGTACATGCAGACACACACATTCTCTCTCTCTCTCTCTCTCTCTCTCTCTCTCTCTCTCAAACGTGGGAGTCCGCGCGACCGAACGACATGTCATGACTAAATTATATATACAAAAAAAAAAAAATAAAAAAGGTTTAAAGAATGAAACAAAGAAATACACAAAAGAGGAGAAATGGACGAAGAAAGCACTGCAAACACCACAAAACAATCACGGTGAAGCCATCATAACAGTCTCCTCTTCCGGAACACCAGGTACTTTTTTTCCCCCCGTCGCTATGCTGTACTGGAAATTAAAGCGCTGTCTAATGAAACAAAACAACAGTTTCTAGCAACTTCTGTGCATTACGGTGGTCACACTTTAGCGTCCTTTGAAGCCATGCTTGACTGGGCATGTTAGAATTGCAAGTTCTTTTTTGTTTTATTTTGTCCTGGGTGCTTTATCTTTATGGAGGCACGAGTGTACTTTCATACTGTGTGTGTGTGTGTGTGTGTGTGTGTGTGTGTTTGTGTGACGATGTGTGTGTGCGTGAGCGTGTGCGTGTGTGTGTGTGCGTGCGTGCGTGCGTGCGTGCTTGTGTGTGTGTGTGTGTGTGTGTGTGTGTGTGAGAAAGATAGCATTACGATGGACCTTGCGGCCTGAGTTTCACACAGGGAAATAGCACACTTGCCAATGGAATCCAATCTAGACCAGTCAAATACAATACGATGCGAAACGACACCGCACAATACAATGCACACGGCAAAAATCCTTCACACAATGCAAAGCATTACCAAACACATGACATACACCAGTTCCTCCTCTATCAACGCCATTTCCAACTCGATCACAGTGAAAATTATATCACTCTACAAGGAGCAAACACGAGAGAAACGGAAAGAGAGAGAGGAGAAAGGGGATCAGACAAACCAAAGAGACAGACAGAAAGAGACAGACAGAGATGGAGAGAAAGAAAGAGGGAAAGAGAAACTGAGATACAAAGACAAAGAGACAAACAGAAAGTTAGCGAGCAAGAGAGATAATGCACAAAAACGCAAAACTAAAAAAAAAAAAAAAAAAAAAAAAAAAAAAATCCGAAAACAAAAACCATAAACATAAACAAAACAAAACTAAAAAAAAAAAAAAAAAAAAAAAAAAAAAAGATCAAAGGCCGCATTTCCGCATATCTCCGCTCCCTATTTTTACTCCCCTGCGCGACTTCCGGTTCCAAAGCCTCCTGGCCGTTGCCCGCAAGCGATGGATTTTGACAATTATGGGCTATCATAATCGCTGTCGTGTCACCAACATCGAGCGTGGACCAGACAAAAAAAAAAAAAAAAAAACGGGGACAGTGTTTGTGATCGAATATTACAATTTCACGCTTGGCCTGCCCATTGAACTTGGTCATCATGGCCTCTGGGTTCGGTTTCGGCGTTCTGATTGTGTGTGATCATGTTGCTGTTGTGGGTGTTTGTTTCTGTCTGTTTCACCGTCGCTCTCTCCCTGTCTCTGTCTCTCTTCTTCTTCTTCTTCACTTCGCTTCCACCTTTGCGGAAGAGTGGGCAACCCCCCCCCCCCCGTCCCCCAACACACACACATCACACATGAACACACACACAAAGACCCCCCCCCCCCCATATATATATATATATATATATATATATATACACACACGCACGCACACACACACATGCACAGAGAGAGAAAAGAGGAGAATAAAAAGGTATTAGAAATGAAAACAGGTATTTGGCGAATTGAATCAGAAAGGAATCTATAGCTGTAAGAGAAGGGAAGAGAGAGAGAGAGAGAGAGAGAGAGAGAGAGAGAGAGAGAGAGAGAGAGAGAGAGAGACAGACAGGCAGACAGACAGAGATTGGTGGAGGGGGAAAGGGGGGCGGGGGCGGGGGGGGGGGCTGATGGAACCTGAAACGGGACAAGGATATAACCCAGGTTCACCCTTGGGGGGGTATTTTTTCAGAAAAAAAAAAAATTCCACCCGAAGTTTTGGGATGGCTTTCGGTTCCAGAAAGGCTGTGTAGAAAGAGAGAGAGTGCTAACTCTAACACACCACAACCGCATCAAAGCTGCACATCAACTCTGTATAAAACAAAGACCATTTCTGACAAACGCCAGCTCAAACACTAACTCACACCCCCCCCCTCCCCCGTCCTTCCCCCTACCTACCACACGCACACGCGCGTGCGCCCGCACAGCATCGCACATGCCTCTGACAGGGCCCACCAGCACCCAACGATTAACAAAACACAGATGCAACATCATGCTGGAAGGAGAGAAAAGAGAAATCATATGGTAACGCCATGCAGCTTTTTAAGTAAATAGCAAATCCGATTGGATTGAAAAGATATGTTTTCTGTAAATCTATAGTTCTCACATCACGCGTGTGCAAGCATTCTCTCTCTCTCTCTCACACACACACACACACACCAACACACACACGCATACATATATACGCACGCATACACACATATAGAGGGAAAATATATTAATTCATTCTCCTTCACCGATCAATTTTTTAATATATATATATATATATATATATATATATGTATATATATATATATATATATATATATATATATATATATATATATATATATATATATATCAAACCCTGGGTGGCATTAAAATGGGTAACTAGAAGGGATGAGGCACTTTTCTAATAAATTTCAGCACAAACTGACAGAACTGCTTCCACAATATTCGAATGCATTTATCATTGCTTAGCAGACGTGGTGTAGCGCATATGGATTTGTCAGAACGCAGTGACGCCTCCTTGAGTAACTGAACTGAACTCTCTCTCTCTCTCTCTCTCTCTCTCTCTCACACACACACACACGTACACACAGACACAGACACACACAGACACACACACACACACCTTTGCCACTAACCACGTTTCGATCTCAACCTTCCCTCCACTATTTCCACCATATAACCAAAAGGTGAAGGAGAAGGAGGAGTGAAAAAAAAAAGCATGAAAGAAGAAAAGAAAAGAAAAAACAACAACAAAAAACAAAAAACGAAAACCAACCTCTGCATCGCAGCTCGGCGCAGAGATTTACACAAGAGATAAACAGGGATCAGAAACAAATGGCAAAATTGCGGCCCACCAGACAACGATGATTAATGAAGTTTGAAATGGGCCTTCACAAGTCCGGAAATTCGCAGTTCTGTCTTCTAAAAGGGTCGGGGATCACGGGGAGGGGAAGGAGGAGGTGAAGAGTTGGAGGGAAGGGGAGGGGGGGGGGGGGGGGGGAGAGGAAAAAAAGGAGGGAAGGTGGAGGAGAGGCAGGATGGCTGTTTTTTTTTTTTTTTTCTTTTTTTTTTTTCTTTTTTTTTTTAATGTGTGTGTGTGTGATGAAGAACGTTACGTCAAGCGGCAGCTAAGCGTTTTGCCGCACGATCTGACGGACATGGTGGCAGCTGGGTCATGAGGTTTGACACAAGTCATTTGACTCTTTCTCCTTTTTTTTTGTTTCGTTCTATTTCGGTTTTTTTTTTTTTTTGCTGTTTTGTTTTTAGTTTTTAGGTCTCGCCCTTCCCACAAGCCGCTCTCTTCCATCTCCCTTCCCTCTTTTTGACCGTTAGCACCCTCCTGCTCTTTCTTTTTTAGGGAGATGGGTGGGGGGGCAGGGGGGGGGGGGAAGTGAGGGTCGGGGAATGAGAGGGATGGGGTGTGTGTGTGTGTGTGTGTGTGGGGGGGGGGGGGGGGGTATTTGGGTTTTGCTTGTTTTAAGTGTGAACGTTAACAGTTACTTCATTCATTCGTTCACTCCTCGCGAAAGATAAGAATAGACTGATATGATGAGATAGAAAGCATTGGTATAAGTGTGAACGTTAACTGTTACTTCACTCATTCGTTCACTCCTCGAGAAAGTTTCAGTTTCAGTTTCAGTAGCTCAAGCAGGCGTCACTGCGCGCGGACAAATCCATATACGCTACACCACATCTGCCAAGCAGATGCCTGACCAGCAGCGTAACCCAACGCGCTTAGTCAGGCCTTGAGGAAAAAAAAAAGGTGAATAAATAATAGATAAGCTTACACAAATAAAAAAAAAAATAAAAAAAAATTATAATGAAAAAAAAGGTAGTAGTAATAATAATAAAATAATAATAACAATAATAAATAAATAAATAAATAAATAAATAAATAAGATAACAATGATGATAAATAAGCAAATAGATGTAAAACATGAAGACATACATTCACATATACACCCACACATGTATAACAGATATGCACCAAACATGCAGTTTCACAGATATGAAAGCACAGTTAAATACATATAAACATACATGAGCTCCAACACACACACACACACACACCACACACATTACCCTGCACCTCCTCTACCCCCCCTCCTCCACACACTCATTTCTAGTCTACGTATCGCAGCTTCCTCGCGAAAGATAAGAATAGACTGATATGATGAGATAGAAAGCATTGGTATGCGTGTTTATGTGCTCTCTTCACCCCCCCCCCCCCCCCCCCCCCCCCCCCCCCCCCCCACCCCGCACCCCCCCCCCCGCCCTCCCCCTCTCTTTCTCTGTGTGTGTCTCTTTCCCCCTCTGTATGGATGAGTGTACATATATAAGTTCGATGCTCACGATTCATTTAACGGAGAAAGACAGAATGACACAGAAAGACAAAAAAAAAGTGAGAGGCGAAGAGAAAGGGACAAAGGCAGAAAGACCTCACACACACACACACACACACACACACACACACACACACACACACAGAGGCACGCACGCTTAATACCGTCACTTAATCTGTCTTTAGGCTGTCAGAACAGCCGCAGTCACTCGACAGGTGACAACTGGCTCATAATGTGGGGCACATTATTTTTATGTAACAAAATCATGTTACGCTTCATGGTGTATTAAGAAAACCTTAGCATGGTTGTGCCAGAAATATTGCAACGACTGTACACCTGACTGTGCCCGCTCAGAACATAACCAGCCCCTCCCTTTTGAAGAATCGAGAATGGGAGCAAATGTCGGAAGTCTGACCGCATTTCCAAAGAACCATTCGTGGTTGGTGTTAAAACAAACATGAAGACCCGACAAGTAAAACTAATTTCAAACAATTGTTGTCTATCAAAATGAGGTTGTGTATTTTCTACTTAAAAAAAAAGCGAAAAAAAACCCTCAGTAAAACAATAAATTCATTCTCTCTTTATACGTGAGCTCACAATACATATCTACCACAAGAGACGTGCAGATCAAAAGCGAAAATCAGGTTTTGGTACTGAACCAAAACATTCGACTGTGTCCATTCGCACGAAATCCACGCGACACAATAAGCCATCTGAATGCACTCAGTGATTTGCATCTTGCACAAACAGGACAAGAACCCGCTGCTGTCGGAGGCCCGATGTGGTTGAACACTTTTTTGTGAACCTCACAGGTAGCAGCCGCAACCATACTTGTGGCTTATAGTTTTTTGTACGTTTCAAAGAACCATAAAAGAAATCTTAACATCTCCATTACATGCTGGTACTCATACAAGGAAGAAACACACACACACACACACACACACACACACACACACACACACGGCCCTCCTGCCCCTTGTCCCCCCCCTATCCCCCCCCCCCACACACACACACTAGCTTCACACCTACACACAAACGGACATTCAGGTGATACTATGTGCCAAACCTAACCAACACCTTTCCAGGAGTCTTCAAGTGGAATCAGAGGACCTGTCCCCGGCTTCCTGTGGTCCTTCTACGGTTCATGACAGCCCTTCACAAAGGGCTGCTCCTTTAGTAAATGAAACATCCGTAAGATATGTGTGTCCAGGTGCTGTAGACTTCGACAATGACGAGCATAATCCTTTACAGAACACGTGCTCCCAGGTACTGCTGTCCTCCGCTACGAAGGGCAGGAAGTGAAGCTGCCATGGTGAACCCAGGTCTTCAACTTCCGGAACTTTCTTCAGAACACATCGTGGCCTTCAGCAGAGCTGAATTTAACGACCAAGCAGCTTTCGCTCTTAAGGTCAAGCCTTTGCCCTGCTGTGGTTCACGGATGTGGTCCGTCTCTCATGTGAACGTGTAAAACCAGGACCTCACTCTGCCGACTGCACTGGACAAGAGTTCGAATTCCTCTCACCGCCACCAATCGTCTACATGAGAGAGAAAGAAGAAAGAAAGGGTCTGAAGGGAGAAGATATGCAAACCTGACATGAGGGGGCGGGGAGGGAGGCACTATCTCTCGTCCTCAGTACATTTACCCCTCCCCTCCTGTGTGCATGTGTGCGTGCCTGAAATCAGATTGAATGACACAGGAAACGAATGATGAGCACCCAGTGGCAGCCGTCAGTTGGCTCTAACCGGGTTGGCAGCCTGTTGTGCAAATGACTCCGAGTTTGTAAAGCGCTTAGAGCTTGGTCTCTGACCGAGAATATATAAGTATCCATATCATTCATTCATTCATTCATCCCCCTACCATTTCCTTACACTGCACTCAGCACTGCCTTACCTGTTGTACCCACGTGGTACGAGATACCCTTTGCCCCAACAATTCTGAGGACCTGGCCGACTGTGGTTGTCCCACTGTCGTCGAGATAATGTTTGGTTCACTCGTGTCACACCCGATGGAGCTCTGTCAACGGTCACCTGAAAACAGACAAGTGTGGCAGCTGGGTAATTCTACGTCGATGTGGAGGTCTTCGGCACGGTAATATACGAAACGGAGAATGCTTCTACTTGGATTGCATTCAAATCCCCTTTAATCTAGTTCTTCGTCTATTACCTTTCATTTATGTAATTATTCATTTACTTGTTTATCTATTTATACTTACGAATAAATTACGAGGGTCATTCAATAAATAAGGTGAATTTTTCGGTATAAGGACTTCTAATACAGATAGAAGCTTACTTTTTTTTTTTTTCAACGTAGTCTCCCAGCACTGTCACACACTTTTCCCATCTGTGCACAAGCTTCCGTATTCCCTCAGCGTAAAAATCTTTGGACTGATGTCTCAGCCAGTCGCTCACAACACTTTTTACTTCATCGTCACTTTCAAACACTGCTCCGTCCTTCTTTAAACAATTTAGCCCACTTGTAGACATTTTTTCGGCTGAAACATGTGGCACCATACACAGTTGACATTCTCCTATGAATTTCAACTGGTTTGCACCCTTCAGCAACCAAAAACGTGATAAATGACCGCTGTTCAATCCTGGAGCATGCTTCTTGGTCGGCCATCTTTGTTAATCGCCAAAACTCTCAAAGTTTTTTTTTAATCTGCAAAACAAATTAAATCCATGTGAAAAAGAAGTAAAACAAAAATGTTTTTTTTAAGTAAGTTTCTATCTGTATTAGAAGTCCTTATACCGAAAAATTCAACTTATTTATTGAATGACCCTCGTATAATAACCTTTCGTTTATCTGATTACTCATTTACTTGTTTATCAACTTATACTTACGAACAAAAATAATCTATAAACAGAGCAGGGGGGGGGGAGGGGGGGGGGAGAGAAAGACAAAAGAAAGACAGACAGAAACAAAGAAAAGAACGAAAACAATATCCAGCTGCTTGATCACAGGAAGCCTAAACTTTCCCTTTTTACATGCCCTGTAAAAAAAAAAAAGCGAGAATTTTCTATTCTCAGGTACCGACCCCACGACAATACAGAAGTCATACACGATGCCGACAGGGGTGATGCGATCTTTCACACAGAGTTTCTAAGAACAAGTTAATTTCCAACAGCACCCGACATTTCTCGTCCATTCACAGGTGACTACAACGGTCGGCTGGATCGTGCCTGCAGGTAGCGGGTGTCATTATTTCACAGGTGACTTCTAAGAACTTCATTTCCTACCGCGCGGCTTTTCAAGATTCGAAACATCGCTGTATGCTGTTACAAGAGTCAGAATTTGTGCAAGGAAGGAAGGAAGGAAGGAGGGAGGGAAGGGTGGAAGGGAGTGATTCGGGTCGATATTAGATGTTTGAGATTTGTGATCCCCATCCGAAACCTTCCGGCCTCTCTTCATCTGCCGCCCCCCCCACCCCCCCCCCTTCCCCCACCCGCCCCTTCCTCTCTTTGTATCTGCCACTGTCTGCCACTGTGTGTGTGTGTGTGTGTGTGTGTGTGTGTGTGTGTGTGAGAGAGAGAGAGAGAGAGAGAGAGAGAGAGAGAGTTTGCGCGCGCGCACATACGCGTTTGCAGAGAAAGAGAGGGTGAGCGCGCGCGAGAGAGAGTGTATGTATGTGTGCAGAGGGGTGTGGGCGACGTGCATACATGCGTGCGTAGTTTTGTGTGTGTATGTGTGTGTGTGTGTGTGTGTGTGTGTGTGTGTGTGCGCGCGCGCGCGCGTGTATGTATATGAGTGTGTGCGTGCGTGCGTGTGTACGTATATGAGTAAGGTGTACGCAAGAGTTGTTTTACTTACTATTGTTATTCAACTCTATCTGTCTATCATTCATTATCTAGCACAACATCTAACACAACACGTTTACGTAAAGCAAAGCGTATTGTGCGCATATTTGCGTAGCGGTGATTTCTACGAACCAGATATCCCTTAAATAGACCAGAAGCCATCCACCGGGATCCCGTGCACAAATCAGAGGTCGGAAAACTAAATATCTCATTGATAATATCAACAAAACAACAATCAGACAACGCGCAATGGATCGGGGAAAGGGTTGATGTCTCTCTCACACACACACACATACCGGGCTGTGTGAACAAATGTTCCCCCCTAATGAAAATACCCCCATGGAGAAAAATCAAAGCTGGGAACACCAACGTATACGGGTTGCACGTGCGCATGCATACCGCACACACACGCACGCACATTCGCGCGCACACACACACTTGAGCTTATTTCCAGAACACATACCATCTGGAGAAGCTTCTTACATTCAATAAAATAATTTATTTCATTAATTTTCTCAGTCTTCCATGCCTTGTTGGTGGTTTGCTACATACGAAGAATCAATCATGTAAGAAACTTACGGACAGCCTCGCAAATGACACTTGTGTGTTCTTTTCTCACATCAGAATGGATAATAATTGCACAGACACTGTGTATTATTCTTTACTTTCGCACTTCGTAAGCAAACATTTTCAGCTATGTGTAGGAGGCACGTGACATCCGGTAATGAAATGTGTCTTGTTTTTCTTTCGGAAGAAAGGTTCAATGATAAGTTAGGTTCAGCTCGTACGTCTTTTGAAGAATATATTCAGCTCTCTCCTTTGTCACTTTAGACCAAGTCATTTTCCCTAATCAAAATGTCTTCTCAAGGCTTCAAAACGGTGCTTTGCTTTCAACTCCACACAGAACCCCCAACAAATAGGGTGGAGGGGATAGGACGGAGTGGGTTGGGGTCTGGTTGTGTAATGATCAGTTTTGCCCGACGAGCGCAATAGCCGAGTGGTTAAAGCGTTCGACTTTCAATCTCAGGGTCCCGGGTTCGAATCTCGGTGACGGCGCCTGGTGGGTGAAGGGTGGAGATTTTTCCGATCTCCCAGGTCAACATTATTATGTGCAGACTTGCTAGTGCCTGAACCCCCTTCGTGTGTATACACACGCAGAAGATCAAGTACACACGTTAAATATCCTGTAATTCATGTCAGCGTTCGGTGGGTTAGGAAACAAGAATATACCCAGCATGCACACCCCCGAAAGCGGAGTATGGCTGCCTTCATGGCGGGGTAAAAATGGTCATACATGTAAAAGCCCACTCGTGTACGTGGGAGTTGCAGCCCACGAACGAAGAAGAAGAAGGAGAAGAAGAAGAAGAAGAAGAAGAAGAAGTTTTGCCCTTTTGAAAAAAAAATATTGGCAGCATTTCTGCCCTGGTATTTTTGCTTGTTGTTAACTAAAATATAAACTCTACCTGGATCTTTATACGAATGTCTGGCATTATCGATTCAATTGGAAAAGAAGCTCAGCGTGTGCTTGAGTTATTAAAACTGTATGTTCAACATGTGCGAACGCGCGCGCACGCTGGTGTGTGTGTGTGTGTGTGTGTGTGGAGGCACTGAGGTGAGGAAAAACTTGTTCAGTTTGCTGGTCACGTGACGCGAAAGCCCGAGGTGAAAGTCACCCACCAGTCCTTTACACAGAGACGAATTCTCGTGGTAAAAAAAAAAGAACAAAGAGCGTGGACTGGCGATTTCGAGAAAAAAAAATAACCCCGGGGGTATTTTTTTCTCCGGGGGTGGGGTGGGGCGTCTGTCCCTCCGAGCCATCCCGAACATCAGACAGGATATCGGAAAGTAATTTTGCAGCGAACATGTCAGCATGGAAACTAACTGTAGAGCCTGTGTGAAAATAATTTTTGCCTCCCGGCTCAATTCGAACGAGCTGTATCGAGATCTTTTTTTTTTTTTTTTTTGCAGAGGTTCAAAGACAAACACTTTTCACTCTCTGCTGCACGATTTATATCGATGGGGAGACACAGGATGCTGGAGGCGGGGAGGGGGTGGGGGTGAAAGTGAGGAGGGGCAGGGGTGGGGGGAGAGTGGGGGAGAGAGAGAAAGGAAAGGATGGAGTGAAAAGGGTGAGGGGTAGGGGTGGGGGGAGGGAGCTGATGGGTTGAATGAGTGTGTGAGTGTGTGTGTGTTGGGAAAGGAAAGAGAGAATGAGAGCGAGAGTGAGTGAGAAAGATGGGGATGAGGAAGAGGGGGAAATGGAGGGAGACAGAGACAGAGGGGAGATAGACAGAGACAGAGAGAGAGACAGAGAGAGAGAGAGACATAGAGAGACAGAGACAGTGAGAGAGACATAAAGAGAGACAGCGAGAGAGAGACAGACAGAGAGAGAGACACACAGAGACACAGAGAGAGAGACAGAGATAGAGGCAGAGAGACAGATACAGAGAGGGGAGAACTGAGATTTTCTTTCGAGCGAGAGACAGAGACAGAGAGAGAGACAGACAGACAGACAGAGACAGAGAGAGCGAGGGGGTGAGGGAGCGGGGGAAAGGGGGGCGCGGGGGGGTTCAGGGGGAAAGGGGATTGCGGGAGGGGGGGGGGGGCGAAGGGCTGAGATTCTCTTTCTCATTCACGGGCTGCAACTCTCACGTGTTCCTAATGGGCTTTTCACGTATATGACTGTTTTAACAATCCATTCAGATAGCCATATCCTGTTTCTGGGGGCAATACACACCGCTAATTTTCCATTTTCATAACTCCACTGATGCCGCTGTGGATATTGAACGCGTTGTGTTTGATTAACATTTTTCAGTTTATACTTCTGCTTCTTTGTTATCATGATTCTTATTGCATTCTGCAGTGTATTTGTCTTCTTTTTCTTTTACGTCTTCAGCTCGGCTTCGATGATAATATCGTCACGCCACATATCCCTGAACACACCTACTATACACACTCTATCCGCTGTCTCAGTATCGGCAGTACACTCACAGCCATCAATGTTGGCCCGCTGTAAGGCCACACAGAACAGGAGACGCCGCACTGACCAATCACATCCATGGCGTTTCTCTAATGTCTGCTCCGATTCGGCAGAGGCAGGAGATGAGATCTCTTGCTGAGTCCTATGCAATGACGACGTTAGTCCCATGCTGTGACGACATTAACTGCTAAACCGCAGACCCTGGCTTGAACTTCGGTCACTTCGAACTAGAGTGCAGACAGACAGACACGTCCGTCCCATGAATGTAGCTGTTACAGGACTCGGCCAAACCACTATTGTGGTAATGTGACAGAAACCAGAATTCTAAGTCACCGTGTTTGTATCTTTTTCACATACGATCGCAGCAGCGCTTAGTTAACTAGTTTATCGTTAAGAATTTTCTCTCAAGTCCGCGAAATTAGCGCACACCCAGGATATTTCTTGACGCACAGCGAACTCAGAGACGCCAAGATCGCTTCAGAGCATGCTTGGTGACCAGTGAGGATGTCGACAACAGCCTTAAAGGTGACGATGATGACTATCATGACGCTATTAGTGCGTGATTTCAGTTTAAGACTGCGTGACATGCTTGTGACGTGTGCTTCCTTTCATGGACACACATTTGTGTGTGTGTGTGTGTGTGTGTGTTTTTCTTCTTGTTATTATTTTTGTTATTGTTTGTTTTACTCAGAAAAGCACTTTGCGGAGTGAGCACCCTCTGTCTGTATGGAAAAGATTGCTGCTAGGGACACAGCACACACCAAGACAAGTGCTACAATGATGACGTACGAGCAACAGCGCAACTTGAAGCGACGACAAAGTTGAATTAATACGTCACCGCGACGATGACGTAAATGACAAGCGCACCTGCGACATGAGTGACGAACGAGGCGACGTCACGGCGGATAACGCGACACGACACTCCCGCCCAGGTCCAATAAGAGGGCAACATGAAGCCCTGTGTGTGTGGCAGACATTTTCCATTCCTCAAATACCACCGAACTATGTTTGGCTAAAGTCAGCCATTACTCAAAAGGAAGAGGGAGGATTTGGACGATGCTTATTATCATCATCGGCTGGTTGTAGTCTACGTGTGTATGTGTGTTTGGATGGAGTGGGGAGGGAGGAAGATTGGTGGAACGGCGGTGGGCGGTCGGTTGACACACACACACACACACACCACACACACACACACACACACCACACAGAGAAAGAGCTAGAGGTAGGATAAATGTTTTTTGTTGTCGTTTTTTTATCGGCACTCTGTTTCCACTATTGACTTTGTCTTCATCTTCGTCGTCATCGTTGCTGCTGCTACCGAAGCCGTCGAAGTGGACGCTGGAGTCATCAATGTCATCCCCAATATTACATCACCTGACTTCTGAATCCCCAGGCAATAATTTACTTGGTTTCAACCCGACGTTACTTTGTGTGCATTTTTCTAATGATGCCCCCCACCCTCACCCCCTTTCGAACCCCCCCCCCCCCCCCTCCCAACTCCCCCCCCCCCCCCCCCACTTTCCAGCCTCGCTGCACGTCACCGGACATAGCTTCATAATTTCTGCACGGCACCTATAGAGTAGGAACGGCAGATCGACAAGGTGGGATTAGTCTTCGAAAAGTCCTTAAAAAAAACCCCAAAAAAACTCCAATAGGCCATGGTTTTTGTTCTGTGTGGAGGTTATCTCGTAAACTATCTTCTTCCAAACGCCATGGTGGGATTAACTCACATACCTCTATTCACCTGCTACTGGTCTTGATTTATTTGTTTTATCGATGGGAAGAGGTGAGAAGGTTGGGGCAGTGGAAGTGGAGGGGGTGCGGGTGGTGGGGTGGTGGTGGTGGTGGTTGTAGTATGGATGGAGGACAATGAACTAGTGGATCGAGAGAAAGATGAAGATGGTCGAAGTGGTAAACTGTCTCGTAACTAATGTCATCCCCTCCCCTTTTTCAAACCCCCACCCCCACCCCTCCCCCCATTCCCTATTTAATTAAAAAAAATTTTTTTTTTTTTTTTTTTTTTACATTCTCTTGATTTAGAATCATCTCATTTCAAAGATTTCCACCTTTCCTTCTTTCGTCTCCTGTTTACCCAATCCCCCCCGCCACCCCCCCCCCCCCCCGCGCACGCACACACACACACACACACACCGGGGAAAAAGAAGGGGGTGGAGGCGGACAGAACAAGTTGGGATGAGACGTCACGAGACGAAAGGAAACGCGCAATTTTCGTGTGTTTTATTTATTTATTTATTTATTTTATTTTTTTATTGTTTTGTTGGGAAATATAAGATAGGAAAATGAAAGACTTTTTGGGGGAGGAGGAGGAGGCTTTTCTTTAATGTCCCGTCGATTGTATACATTTTTGTTAAAGTGTTGATCTTCACATTTCAATGTAATCGTCTGAAAGGTAGGCGAGGAATGAGGAGTTGAGTGGTGAGTTGGGGGGGGGGGGGGGGGGGACAGGTTAAATAGAAATCAAAGAGACTTTTTAATCGTTTCCCAAAAAATACAGTGGTAAAAATATTCTCATGCATTCAAGACAGAGGAATCGATCTTGAATTTCCCAGTTTAAATGGCCCGTTAACATACGTAAATGTTAAACACGTGCAACCCATCAAATTTTTTTTTTTTTTTAATGGAATGAGGACATTATTTCCTCCTATTTTGTTTTGTTTTTGTTATTGCTGGTTATAGCGTCCAAGGTGCCTTGTTAGAAATATAGTGGTTTTGTTTAGTTAATGTACGTGATGTTTACATTTGATTAAAGTCTACTTGTATGGCTCTGTTTTCAACAGAAACAACCTGAAGCAGATATTTTTTCTTTCCGAAATCAATTTAACACAGTAACCACTAACCCCTTGTCTGCCATACCTGTAGAATCAACGGTCATAATTACGTCACTGATGACATCATCAAAAGAAGGGAAATAACTCTAGTCAAGGCTGAAAATTCACACATTTGATCAAAAGTGATATATCTCGAGATCATTTTTGGCTAATTGTTCTGGAGATTGATTCATGCCTTGAAACACCATTCTCTATTCTTTTCCGGCAGTCAAGGGGTTAAAAAGAGATTAGACTCATAAAAATGAAGGTAGAAAGGAGGAGGGAGGAGGCAGGCGGAAGAAAGAGGGGGAAAGGAATACAGAGAGAGAGGGGCTGGAGGGCGACAAAATCTTTAAAAACGAGATAACAGATAGTACAACCTTTTTTTTTCTTTTTTCTTTGAATTTTTGCATCGAAAGAGAGAGAGACAGAGACAGAGAGAAACAGTCTCAGGTACTTCCAGACTGTTTCTCTGACATTTGACCGATTTGAGAAAAAAAAAAAAGTCTCTCCCTATCCTTGGAAAGGATTAAAAAGTTTGGTAATTGACGTTGAAGCGAATGCTTGGCAGCGTGTGCATGTACATTCGGCTTCACAGAGTTTTCAGTGACAAGTCAATGCGATGTCTGAGGAAGAAGAAAATGAAGAAGGCAGCCATGATGGAAATAATGACCGTGACGTCCCGTGCCCTGTGAAGAACAAGTAGTGAATAAAAAAGTAAGCTCAATTGATAAAGCCGATGCCTGTATTAAAGTAGATGCTTGTAAACATAGTAAAAAAAAGAAAAAAAATGTTTGCTTTGAATTCTAAGAGCTGCTTTGAGCGTTTGCGAAAATTCTTGCATTCCTAACAATTGGTCATCAGACTGAAACATATATCAGATAACGGGCTTTTGAATAATTTTTTTTAAAAAGAAGTAAAAATCGATATCTTCCAACACTCCCCCCCCCCTCTCCCTCTATCATCACCACATGGATGGAAATCCACCGACTGACTCCACTACCATCCATCAATCGTTCTCGCTACACTCTTGCCTACCATCCTTGCCTCCCCCCCCCCTACCCCACCCCCACCACCATGACCATAGTCATTCACAAATCACCCCTGTCTAAAGGTCACAGCGAAACTGCCGAGTGTCTTTGTCTCCAGCGTGCCAGGCAGCTTATCCAGCCCGGCATAAATTGTCCTTTCTGCCATTCCGCAATACAGACACACCAGCCTTCGGCCAAGCCTCGCAATCTCCCGCCCTCTTGCCTTTCAGAAAGCCCCAAACACGAGGTTTTCCATCCCCACAAACACTCCTCCCTTTTTCAATTACCTGACACAGATCCGGACGCCATACCTGGGGACCACCGTGGAGGAACAGGTGTTGAACAGCGCCATGAACAGGTTCTGTTCTTCTTCGTCGCGCTCTTTCAAACACTTCTAGTCTGAGACCAGCAAACTGCTTGAACAGAATAGCGCGACGATAGAGATCACCAAGAGTGTCAGAGGGCTGGTGTGAAGAGGAGTGTCATGGAGAATATGTCATAACTGCACAGAGCCTGGTAAAGTGGTGGGGATAACCAGCGAAGAATTCGACCGAATGTCAAGCGATGAATCCCCCTCATTGTTCAAGCTGGTGCGAGTGGTTCCGAGTTCATGTTGACTGCAGGTAACAGGATAGTGAAACGCCTTTCTCTTCTTTCAGCTACCCCGGCACGGGTTATCTCTTAAAGTCATTCATAACTTTGAGAAGGGGGATTCTTGGTAGTTTGGTTTTTGGCGTCCTCCGCCCTTTGCCTAGTAGGGTGAAGTGGCACATCGTGACGTGCAAGTGAAGACATGTTAATGTTATATACGTCACCGGGTGTTAGTACGTTATTACAGCATAAAATACTGAACATACAAATGCCTATCGCCCCCCCCCCCCGCCCCCCAAACCATCCTCCCTCCACCTCCCAGCCTTCATAGGAACCCTTCCCTTCTGCAGTCAGCAAAAGCTGCAGAACGAAAATAATACATTCAACGGTACTGTCGAAACGAAACAGATCACACAAGGAAACAAAACAGACATGATACGACTAAGATAACGTTCAACGGAACTAAAAGTGAGGGATTTGAGGACTGCTATAGTTATGCATAATCCTCGGCAATAATTTATGTCTTCGCTATGACGTATTTTCTTACTACCACCGAATTTTGTACTGAATACATAATTCTAAACTGATTTTTCGACATCGCAAAACAAAACCCGAAATTATGATAAAACTTTGCCGATGGGCAGTTGAATAGATAACTGACAAAATGCACAATAAAGATTGGACGACCATGCTAATAACAATCTATGGACACCAGGCTAAAATAACAACATAAACAACAACATAATAATAATGAACTGACTTAAACAAATTAACATCTTTCCACGAGTGATATCAGATAAAAAGAACGAAATAATCTGTGATTATTGTTATAACAAAATAACGTTCAACTGAACGTAAAACAGGAAATGCGAGGACTGCAATTATGCGCAATGTCGGTAATGTCAATAACAACATTCTTTAAATATAAGACAGTTTCCAAAAAAGATTAAAAGTCAGTGACATTGGGTAATGAAAGAACAAGTGACGGTTGGACATATCGTCTGAACACATGCAAAGAATCTGTGTGGAAAATAATAGCCCAAATCCGTCAGCTCAGGAAATATGTTCATTGGTTAGCAAAGTCTGTTTATCATGAGCTCGTGTCAATAAATTGATTTTCTGTGTGACACGTAGAGTGAATGATTCATACAATTCTCGGATAATTTCGTGGAAGACAAAGTACACGAATACAACACACACACACACACACACACACACACACACACACACACACACACATATATATATATATATATATATATATATACATACGCAAGAACGAAAACTCTTATCTCATTGATCGATTCCAGTCTGTCATTGTCTATAATTCTCAGTCTGAACCTGTTAAAATCAAACACGTAGTCCCGCAGCCCTATCTGTTTTAGGCCGAGTTCTCTTCACACTGTACACTGCTCCTCTCGCTGAAATTATCAACCACCACAATGTTAGTCATCATTCCTATGCTGATGATACTCAACTTCAGAAGAGTGATACCCCTGAGAAATTGTCCTCGCTCTTGCAAGAAACATCTGAATGCTTCTTGGACATTCAAAACTGGATGACTAAATAACTTACAATTGAACGCAGACAAAACTGAAGCAACGATCATAGGAACTAAACAAAAACTCTTTTCCATCACAGCTGACAAACTCAAACTTGGCAATACATCCATCCCTCTTTCCATCTCAGTCAGGAACCTCGGCGTTGTCCTTGACAACACACTGTCCATGCAAAGAATTATCAGTCAGACATGTCAATCCTTGCTACTGTCAATTGCGGCGCATCAGTTCCGTTTGGAAATATCTGTCCACCGACGCAACATCTAGACTTGTCGTTTCTCTCATTCTCTCTCGCCTTGACTACTGTAACTCCCTATTGTCTGGTTTGCCTGCTTCATCCATTCAGTCCCTTCAGCGCATACAAAACTCTGCTGCCCCACTGTCTCTACACACTACAACACTGTCCTCTCTCAACTGCTGGATGAACATGCACCCCCCACTACCCGCATGCTCCCTGATAGACCTTCCGCCCCGTGGTACACACAAGACATTCGACTTGCAAAACGCAAACGTCGCCAATTGGAACGGCGATGGCGTTCAACAAAACTGAAAGTCCACAATCAAATCTTCCGAAAACAAATAAATAAAGTCAAACATATGATCTCATCAGCGAAGACAAACTTTTCTTCTCAAGTTCTCGATGCCACATCCACCAAATCTCTTTATCATGTCAAATCTCGGCACTGCAAAAAAGACTCCTCTTCCTTCTGCCTACACTTTATCTGAACTCCCCAATGTCTTCTCCTCTTTCTTTTTTGACAAAGTCCAGAATATTCGTACCATCTTAGACCAAATGCCTTTCCAACCTACTCATCCTGATCCTCAATTCAACGGCACTTCTCTCCATTCCTTTAATCCATTAACTGAAACAGAAGTCCATGAAATCCTGAAAGAAATGACAATAAAATCCTGTGAGCTCACCAGCCGCCGTGGCGAAGTGGTTAGCGTCGCGGACTGACGGCTGGGAGGACGCGGGTTCGAATTCCAGCGGAGGTGGGTTTTTCGGCCCGTGGCCGGCTCCTACCCAGAGTTGAGTGTGCTTTGGGCTTAAATGGGGAGACTGGGACCACACAGTCGAGTGTCATCCACTTCAAGGATGCGTCTTTGGGTGTGTTGCTCTAATTACCTGACCAACACTGCAAGTGTCTGTATATCTCGGGCCTGGTTAACGCCGGGATATCATTATGACAGGAAGCGTAGAGTACAGCCTTGTCACGCAGTCCCAAATCAAAATGGACCTCCATAGCAACATCAACATCGTCATCGTCATCCTCCTCCTTCATCATCATCAGCATAAACAAAACAATCTCAAAGTCTGTGGCCTTTCATGCCCTGCTCTCATGGTGACCTCAGTTTCGATACCCCTCCACTTCCGTGCTTGGGGCGAGTCCTGTCAATGTCGTCAGTGTCGGCAGATTCATGAGGGGCTGTTGTTTGAGGGACGTGGTGGCGGTCTCCACTCTGGGAGGGACGCTCACTCAATCTGGCTCTGCGACTAAGCCATTATTGTCGTTAGTAGGGGGCTTAGTAGGTGGTGTCCTAAGTACGTTAAATCAGAACAGGCACCACTGAACACCACCGAAGTGACTCAGCAGCAGTGCACGGTCTCCTCTGGTGTGTGGCTTCCTAGCGACCTAACATCGATGGTTCCCTGCGCACTGCCGACGCTGGAACTGTGACGGACGAACCCGGGTGTGGCCGTGTATGGAGGAATCTAAATGAGCGGCGTGGGAGTAACGCCACTGAAACGGTGCAGATGATGGGGGAAAAAAAAAAAAGTGAGCTCGATCCTATACCAGCCTCTTTTTTTTCCCAGTGTGTCTCACAGCTTCTCCCTACAATCACCAACAATGTCAACTCATCCCTTCTCACTGGAACGTTTCCATCCACTTTCAAAACTGCAATAGTCCGGCCTCTTCTGAAGAAATCCAACCTTGACGCAAACATTTTGAAAAAACTATCGACCAGTTTCTAATCTTCCATTCCTGTCCAAACTCCTTGAAAAAGCTGTCCTGAAGCAGCTCAACAATCACCTTTGTTTCAACAATCTCATCCACCCATTTCAGTCTGCCTATCATGCTGACCACAGCACCGAAATCACTCTCCTCCACATCCTGAATAACCTACTGCTAGCGTCCGACTCAGGACAGATCTCCCCTCTCACTCTTCTTGACTTGTCAGCCGCCTTTGACACGATAGACCATTCAATCCTTCTTTCCCGTCTTCATTTTACATTTGGTATCAACGGCACTGTTCTAAACTGGTTCAAATCTTATCTCACTGATCGATTCCAGTGTGTCATTGTTGATCATTTCCGATCTGAACCCGTCAAAATCGAACATGGAGTCCCACAAGGATCTGTTTTAGGCCCAGTGCTCTTCACACTGTACACTGCTCCTCTCGCTGAAATTATCAACCGCCATAATATCAGTCATCATTCTTTTGCTGATGACACTCAACTCCAGAAGAGTGATACCCCTGAAAAATTGTTGTCGCTCTTGCAAGAAACATCCAGCTGCTTCCTTGACATTCAAAACTGGATGACTCGAAATAAGTTACAATTGAACGCGGACAAAACTGAAGCAATGATCGTAGGAACTAAACAAAAACTCTCTTCCATTACAACTGACACAATCAAACTTTGCAGTACATCCATCCCTCTTTCCAGTTCAGTCAGGAACCTCGGCGTTGTCCTTGACAACACACTGTCCATGCAAAAAATTATCAGTCAGACATGTCAATCCTTGCTACTGTCAATTGCGACGCATCAGTTCCGTTCGGAAATATCTGTCCACCGACGCAACATCTAGACTTGTCGTTTCTCTCATTCTCTCTCGCCTTGACTACTGTAACTCTCTACTGTCTGGTTTGCCTGCTTCATCCATTCAGTCCCTTCAGCGCATACAAAACTCTGCTGCCCGACTCGTCCTCAGAAAGAAAAGATCTGAGCACATCACTCCTCTTTTGCAACATCTCCACTGGCTCCCTGTCTCACACCGAATAAAGTTCAAGATCAGCACTCTATGTTACAAATGTATTCACAAATAGCCCCTTCCTATCTCTGTGGCTGCCTTCACCTCTACATTCCATCTTACTCACTACGATCAGCTTCGGATCCACTCCATTTACGCATACCCAGATTCAAACTCTCGACTGTTGGCCGCCGTTCTTTCTCTGTCTCTGGACCTTGCAATTGGAATGAACTTCCTCTTTCGCTTCGTCAAGTCTCCACATTCAGCTCTTTCAAGTCTGGCCTTAAAACCCACCTCTTCCCAAAATAGCCTCCCTTCCCTGCCTCTTCCTTGTCTTTAGTTTCTCCAGTTTTAGAGTTATGCGTGTGTGAGAATGACTGGTGCGAAAGCGCTTAGATCTGTTTATGCACAAGATTCAGAGCTATATAAGTACCATTATTATTGTTATTATTATAAAGAAAAGATCTGAGCACATCTTGCAACATCTCCATTGGCTCCCTGTCTCACACAGAATAAAGTATAAGATTAGCACTCAATGTTATAAATGTATTCACAAATCTGCCCCTTCCCATCTCTGTGGCTGCCTTCACCTTTACACTCCATCTAGCTCTCTTCGATCGGCTTCGGATCCCCTCTGTTTCCGTACACCCAGATTCAAACACTCCACTGTTGGCCGCCGTTGTTTCTCTGTCTCTGGGCCTTGCATTTGGAATGAACTTCCTCTTTCGCTTCGTCAGGTCTCCGTACTCAGCTCTTTCAAGTCTGGCCTTAAAACCCACCTCTTCAGAAGATAGCCTCCCTCCCCTGCCTCTTCCTTGTCTTCAGTTTCTTTGGTTTTAGGTTATGCATGCGAGTAAATGACTGGTGTGAAAGCGCTTAGATTTGTCTCTGCACAAGATTCAGCGCTATATAAATACTACCATTATCATTATTATTATTACACACACACAAACATACATGCATACACACATACACACACACACACACACACACACACACAGAGGACCCCCTACCTATCCACCCCTTCCCCTCACACACACACACATACATAATAAACATACATACACACATTATATACATGCATACATACATACGCACACAAACGCGCGCCTATGAGACATATTTCAGTAATGCTATTTTTGTCAATGATTTCCGTATTCACAGAGGACGTGGATTAAAAAGGATATGGAACGACCGAAAGAAAAACAAAATTAAGAAGAGAACACGGCGATGGGAAAGAATTTCAAGCTTGCCATTTCCATTAATAATGTTTTTGACCCTGTCAATTACGAAACCCGCTGATATTAATTAAGAAAGGTAAAAATGTCTGATCGGGCTTAATTTGTAATTCATATGTTAGCAATTTCAGAAGGAGAAACTGCACCAGGATTTGCTTTATGTTCTTGTTTATCGTATAATTTCACTCGTTAGGGAAAAGTTCGGCTGTATTATTTGAAAAGTTCAGCTGTAATATTGAAAATAATCTTAATTCACAGAGATGTTGACCTTTAAACGAAAAGCTTGCAGTAAGAGAGAGAGAGAGAGAGAGACAGACAGACAGAGAGACAGCGACAGACAGAGAGATAAAATGGGGAAAAGAGATGGAGAGAGAAATATGAAACATGGAAAAGACAGACAGACATGAAAAGACAGACAGACAGACAGAGAGATGCAGACAGACAAAGAATGATACACTCCTGCAATACCACGCCATGTTTATGGCGTCGATGCCCGATCTGAACTCCCAATCATTGTGTGTGTAGATCATTGTATGGTGCGCAGGTAACCACACAAACGGCACATATCTTTTTAATGCGTTCTGACACACATGTTTCACCCCACAGAAATACTCTATTATGAAGTAATTTGTTCTTCTCTGAGCCTACTAATGATCTCGATGATGGCTCAACCTCATGGTACGTTTCTTTTATTATCTGTATTAAACCAAAAGTTGAATATCACGGGGGAGGTGGAGAGAGAGAGAGAGAGAGAGAGAGGGGTAATTCGTTGCCAAGGGAGTTATTTTTCTTCATCACCTACATTTTTCAATAAAAAGAAATAAAACACACACACACACACACACACACACACACACACACACACACACACACACATGTTTCACCCCACAGAAATACTCTATTATGAAGTAATTTGTTCTTCTCTGAGCCTACTAATGTAACCTACCTACCTGTAACTGTATTTAGAGTTGTTTTGTTGTTGTTGGGTTTTTTTTGGGTTTTTTTTTCCAAATTTCACCCACATTTTTACCCTCATTTGCCCATTTTCTCCGAACCCTCCATTCATCCACATCTCCCACCCCTTCTAACCGATAATACTCAGATGTATTCATAAATACTTCAACAAAATGTCTTCAATCACCGATATGTGTGACGGGACATTAAACAAAATTCCTCCACACACACACACGTCTACGCAATATACACTCGCGCGCTCAACTGCGCTCAACGTATCCCCTGGCCGGAAAGGCGTAAAACTGAAAGCTATTAGTTCTAGTACACACACACACACACACACACACACACACACACACACACACACCACCACCACCACCACCACATCATTCAAACCACCTCACACTTCATGACCACCTAAAACTTACTGAAAACATCATACGACCGACCATAGAGTGTAAAAAGACTCCAGTCAATTTTTCTGTCACCTCATTCTATGAACAGAACGCGACAAATAGAGACACCGAACACACACACACACACACACACACAACACACACACACACACACACACATATATATATATATATATATATATATATATCGTGGCTTTATCTGAACCGATTTCACTCCATCCCTCTGTCTGAAAAGCGGGCAGATGGAGGAGAAAGAGAAAAACTGAGATGAACTGCCCATGCAGAAGTGACAAAGCCGACAACGAAGAAAAGTAGAAAGAATCGAGAAGAAGAAGAAGAAGAAGAAGAAGAAAAAGAAGACGAAGAAGAAAAGAAGAAGGGAAGAAGAAACAGAAAAAGAAGTAGAAGAAAACAACGGAATGGAAAAAAAGAAAAGAAAAAAAAAAGATATAACAATATCCTCCAGACAAAAAACTGCCCACGCAGAAATGAAATACCCGATGACAAGGAAGAAGAAAACCGATGAAGACGACGAAAAGATGAACTACAGAGAAGAAAAACAGCGGATAAAGACCCTGCACACAGCCACCAAACCAGTAGAACATCACTATAAATATCGGAACAAATCAAATATCACACGTGTATAAACAATATACATACCATACACCGACAACACACAGCCTGACAATAATGCAACAAAACTCATCGGCAAAGCATTACTGGACTGTTTGTTGTCCGGTAATACGAACTGTCTGATTTCCCTTAGTTCAGAAAGAAATATGAAGAAAAAAGAAAAAAAAAGAAAAAAAAAAAAGGAAAAAGATGAGGTCTGCATCACCTCAACTCTCTTTGTCTCTGTCTGTCTCTCTGTGTGTGATTCTCTCTGTGCGTCTCTGTCTCTCTCTCTCTGTTTGTCTCTCTGTCTGTCTGCCTCTCTCTGTCTGTCTCTCTCTGTCTGTCTCTGTCTGTGTGTGTGTGTCTCTCCCTGTCTCTCTCTCTCTGTGTCTCTGTCTCTCTCTCTGTCTGCCTGTCTCTGCCTCTCTCTTCTCCCCCCCCCCCTCCCCATTCCCTTCCCCTTCGTCTCCCTCTCTCTCTCTATGCACCCTCCCTGGCAGGCCTGTAAATATTTTCGTTTCACACACCCGTTTCACACACCCGGCAGACCCCTGCGGGTATCCCAACACTCCGGTAATCGTTCCCCAAACCGGGACTGGCACAATAACGAGCAGCATGAGACCCGGAGAGTCGCCGCCATGTTGACACCAGCGCCATAAAAATCTGACTCGGAATATTAACGACCGACATCACAAACAGGCATTCCGAACGAGGCTCTAGCGGCGTGATGTACGAAGCCGACCGCACAGTTTCGATTTTGATGCATCGGGTGGCTAATTTGGTCGTGGCAAAGATGGAAAGTTATACAGTGGCGGCGAAAGTTTTATGGCCGCACCTATAAACTACATCTTGAACTGGGGCATGAGCCAGCTGAGAGCCTAATTTTCCAGAGCTGTGGAGAACGGCGTGTTTTAAGCCTCGCAGAAGTGTGGATGAACGCCGAAGCCAAAGGGAAGATGGATATGGCGCGCGGTCCTTTGTCAGTGCATCTGCCGGCTTTGTCTCTTTAGCGTTTGGTCCTGGTCTGTCTTCCTCGGCCGTTCTTTCATTTCTTTCTCTTTCTTCTTCTTCTTCTTCTTCCTTTCTTTTATCCTTGCTTTCAGTTCTGAAATGGCCTTTGCGGTCGGCTGGGTCATAAACTTCGTGAACCGACTCGAATTCTCTCCACCCTTCCCATACTTCCATCTCTCTCTCTCTCTCTCTGTCTCTCCCTCTTTCTCTCGTGAACATCTGAAAAAGAATCATTCTAACAGAATGAGCAATCTGAATGTCATCGTGTTTTCCTGTCCAGTTTGCGAAACCAGAATCTGCTTCAACGATGCAACATAATGATTTACCATTCCAGCTCCACTGTTTTCTCACTTCTTTTGATGCAGGCAAGCATATACACCACTTTCAGCCACCCACACTCTCGCTTCAACTCGTGTTTTGTTGTCATTCTCATTTGCGGTTTTTAGTTGATAGATTTTACATGCTTGGACATTTTCTGTCTTTAAATTGAGTGGTGGGTTTCATGGAGATGTAAGTGTTGTTGTTTTTTAAATTGTTTGTCAGTGCAGTGTGTGGTTTGTCTTGAATCTTCTTCTTCTGCGTTCGTGGGCTGCAGCTCCCGCGTTCACTCGTATGCACACGAGTGGGCTTTTACGTATATGACCGTTTTTACCCCGCCATGTAGGCAGCCAAACTCCGCTTTAGGGGGTGTGCATGCTGGGTATGTTCTTGTTTCCATAACCCACCGAACGCTGACATGGATTACAGGATCTTTAACGTGCGTATTTGATCTGCTTGCATATACACACGAAGGGGGTTCAGGCACTAGCAGGTCTGCACACATGTTGACCTGGGAGATCGTAAAAATCTCCACCCTTCACCTACCAGGCGCCGTCACCGTGATTCGAACCCGGGACCCTCAGATTGAAAGTCCAACGCTTTAACCACTCGGCTATTGCGCCCATCCGTTTGTCTTGGATGATGGATCATGCCTGGTGCATGCATGTGCTAGTTTTCAGGGTTCTTTTCAGCTTCAGGTGGTCTGCTTGGTGCGTGAATGGATGTGATGGTTACCTTACTGTTGTGTGAGAGAAGCTATTTTGATCTCATTTAGCCATGTTTCTATTTTACTGGTTTGTTGTTAGTGTTGCTGCTGCTGCTGCTGTTTCGTTCTGATTCATCTTTACAATGTTTACGTTTCATTGTCACGCTTGGCAAACCCTCTCCTGAAACGGGTTAACCACCAGGCCCGATAAGACCTCAAGTTATCAAACGACATGTTTTGACCATGGCAAGGAAACAATCTGTAAATACCCAACATTCAAGACTTTAAGTTAATATGGATGATGGATCATGATTTTTCTGCCTGGATTGTTTCCGATAATCCTGCCTGCCTGCTGCTTTTCTAGTTTGGTATCCTTTCTTCTGCTTGCTCAGAAGCGTTGACTCATACATCCTGTCATCGGAGTTGATTTAAACACACGTACTGCTGTATTGCAAATTGAACTCACTGCGTAAAGCGCTCTGTTCAATATAGCTTGTGTAACAAGCGTCTGTTTCAGAAGAGTGAGCGAGTGCACACGATCACGCATGCGCACAAACACGCATACGTACAAACACACACGCAAGCACACACACACACACACACACACACACACACACACACACACACACACACACACACACACACACACACACACACACACACACACCTCGTCCTTGGTCCAATATTTCTAGAATCGATACGCCGGAGAGAGGGATCGGCATGTAC